>NW_026907677.1:4357446-4668693 GCF_028389875.1 Rhea pennata
GCTCTGCAAGATTCTTTGAAAGGTGAAACATGGGTCTGCGAACAGTCAGAAGACCATTCTTTCTATCAACAACCTGCTCTGTAACAACGCTGAAGGTCCCAAGTCGAATAACCCTCACGTCCTGTGAACAGAAGCAAAGAGGAGAATTAGAAGCACCGGAGATGGACAAACAGACTGTGCACTTGTCAGAGCATGACCATAGTGCTCTGGGCCCTGCCCACTCCTGGTGTGCAAAGGGGCAAGAGGGAACCCTCTGGAAAGCTTGGGAGAAGCCTTGAAGAAGCCCTTTGGGAGAACTTTCCAGATGCTTTCCTAACCCTCCTCCTCCTCTCCTTCTCCAAAGGGCAAGTAACCATCCCTCACATCCGGAAGATCCATCAACGGGTTTCCAAGAACAGAGATAACCTCAGAAGAATGTGCCAGGCTCCCTCTTTGGCCTTTCACTCTGCCAGAGGGGCCTAGACAAGACCCAGGAAGCCTCGGACCCTTCCTCCAACTGAAACTGGACTGCAGATCTCTCATCAGGGCTGACGGGGAGGAAAAGGGTGGCAGACTCACCTTGTTCCGCACCAGCTGCTCCATAATGTAGGCTGACACACCTCCCCAGATACGCAGACTCTCTGGAAAGCAAGGGAAATACTTGTCATGCTCTGGGTTGGCTAGCTCACAGCTGTTCAGCACACACCTAACCAAGGAGATGACAAGAGCAGGCAGAATCCAAGAGACACCCCCTCCCCCAAACTAACCCCATGCCTGACAGGGACTGCAGAGCTGAGGCAGGCACTGCCTTCAGGCTAGAACCTGCCCTCTGACCCCAGCAGAGGTCTGCACCCAAACGAGAGGCCTGGAGAAGCACAGACATGCAGATCCTGCCACCCAACATCCACAGTGCACCTCCCAGCTCAAGGCCTGCTCTGCCAGGCTGGAGGTTACCAAGGCATCCAGGGGGAAGGACAACACGCAGCGGCTGGGCTGCCACACAGAAAGCCAAGCTGACCTGAGGAAAAGCTTGGGGATTGGCTGCGAGAACATGCAATCGCACAGACTGGCCACAGCCAGTAGGAGCTGCAGGACACTGCAGCCATGCTCAGATGGGTCTCCTTGCCTTCCAGATGCAGCTCTTGCAGGGCAGTCCCCTCCCTGGGATTTCCACCCCACAGAGGACAGTGCTGTGCCTGTGGCAGTGTGGGAGTGCTAATTTCCCCTCTTCCGGATCCCTGCACATACAGGCTCAGCAAGGCCCCCGGAGCAGCTCCAGGCTCTGCATGGCCACTGGAGCAGCTCCACCCCTTTCCCCAGCTGACAGCAGGGGCAGGGGAGGGCCAGGACGCAGCAGCCCTGGCAGTCACATTGCCACCTGCGCCAAAAGGTACCATCAGTCGGGGCTCCTGGGGAACGCAACAGCCCGTCCAGCTACCCTCACAGCCCCAGGGCTTCCACAGCCATGGCCAGAGCCCAGGCTCTTGACAACAACCCTTGTGAAGGAGCTCCCAAAGGCCTTACCCTGGGGAGGGAGTGTTGGCACCCCTGGCCCACGCAGCATCCCGTGGCCAGCGTCCCAGAGCTCCATCCTTGTCCTCCTTGCTCTGGCTTCACCCTGCAGCAGGAAGGTGCCTTCCCAGTTGGCTCCTCTCTGCTCTCCTCCTCCTCCACACTTCAGCACAGCCCTTGTGCTGCCCTGCAGCCACCCCTCGGCGGCTCCCGCTCGCGGTCGGTGACTCCTGGCAGCAGAGCAGTGCCGAGAGCAGCCCCAGCGCCTGGGCTCCCCACGGCCTCGCTGGGATGTGTGAGAAGGTGCTGGGGTCACGCGGGAGGTGGGAGATGTTGCTGTGACACGGGATGTCCCCTGTGAGCACAGCCCATGTCACAGAGGGGCAGAGCCCCACCTCTGCCCCAGGGCCCCCACCCAGGGCTGGCCCTGCAGCACGCAAGGGCTGCACGAGGGGGTTGTGCAGCTGTCCCAGCCCCGACGCAGGCCGTGCCGCAGAGAAAACCCCGCCGGGGTTCCCAGATGGGCTGGGCCCTGCAGCTGCGTTCACCCCAGCCATAGCCCCCATGCATAGCCAACCTGGCTGTGAGGGAGGGCAGTGGGGCACTGCACTGTGCCCACCTCACAGTGACACAGCGGAGGCTGCTGCCGTGGTGGTGGCAAGGAAGATCTGCCAACTGACTGCATTCCAACCCCTAGCAATGACCTGGCATGGATCAAAGCATTGTTCTCAGCGCTCGAAAAAATGGTTCCTTCCCTTGCCAGTTAGTCTGTTCATGAAACTTGCAGGGAACCACTGTTAAGCACCGTTCAACCTGGAGAGGTGTTTTTGACCTACTGCCTGCAGCAGCACCTTAGGGTCTGGGAGGGAAGGAAACTGATCTGTGAGAGGGACAAACTGCCACCCAGGAAGTCCTTGTGGGAGGACAGCCTGCAGCCCATCTACCTGGGGAGCACTCTTAGCAGATTCCCTGTCCATAGAATTTGGCAGGAGAGTCACGGATGGTGGAGAGGAGGATGCCAGGCTTTGAGAACACAGGCACACACGGGGAACCCATCAGCAATGCTCATCCCCTTCCTGCAGCACCCCTCAATGTAGCCAGCATGGGTCTTCGCTCAGGGCAGTGGTGGGATTCAGCTGGTGGCCCCAGGCACCAAGGTCTATCGGAGATGCCCTGTGGTGTCTGTCCAGCATCTGCTTGCCAGGTCCTGCCTGCTGTAGGCACTTTTGCTGGACACCCAGGCATCTCGTGAGGCTCAGGAGGAATCCGTTTAGGCCACTAAATGGAGTACCTGCCCTGAATTATGCTACATGCGCCACAATGCAGGGGTGTACATGTGTCTAAGCTTCCTAAGGAATGGAGCTCTGAGGGCTGCAGGGAACTCAGTGACTAAGGAGAAGGTTATTTCCCCCAGGCTGGGGCAGCTAGTACATTTCCTATGGCCAGGGAATCCCCCAGCTGATGCCATGGAAGAGGCGGTGTTGCTCATCATTGCCCGGTGTGAGCTTGCAATCACTTGCACACGGCTTGGATCACCTCAGATTTCACTTAGTGTTTCCATGTAGAGTAGAATGGCAGTGGAGACAAGGAGCTTGCATGCACGCATCTCTTTGGTGCACACGGCAGCTGAGGGACGAGCAATCCCAGAACACAAAGTCACTCCTTTGGCTGGGCCTTTGCTCCTGAGCTGCACCAGGCTCCTGGCTCAGAGGGAGCTCACAGTAGCCTGGCAGCACTGCACAGAGCCAGCTCTGGCCAGGAGCAGCTCCTCTGGGAGGGGAGATTTCCTCTGGGAGAAATCCACATGGCCCTTTCCGTGGGAAGTCTCTGGCTGCAGGGCAGTGCTGCTGAGGTTACCAGAGGGCTCGTCGAAAACTAGCACATCGCACAGCGGATGGGATCTTTCCTGAGAGCTATCATCCTCTGCGGTGTGCATCAGGTGGTGTTGCTTCAGGGCAGGCCTTTGCTGCCACATCGCCAGAGGGACGGGGCATCATGGCTACACCCAGCATGCTCCGGTCCCCCACAGCTAAGGCAGCACTGTGGATCGGCAAAAGCTGACTCCTGTCCTGCTTCCATGGTAGGACCCATGAAGAGGCAGTGCCCATAGAGCTGTATGCCCCAGCTCACCAAACCCCTGTGTAGCAGACTGTTCTTGCTGCACTGCTTCTAGAGCGGCACCAGTTATTGGCCTTGTCACACAGGCTGAAGGACCGTGTGGAGCCTGAAAGCAGAGTTGTGGCTGACCCTTGCATGGTGAGGTCACAGCTGCACACACATTTAGTGACAGGGTAAACTCCAGATCTTAACATGTCAAAAAGATGCCTTCAGAAGCAGCTCTAAGAAACGGACTCGCTCACGGGTGTTGCACAGATCTCTGCTTTGAACACACAAGGAGCTATGGCACCTCTGGGAGAGGAGGAAGCCATTCCACTTTCTTCTGCACTTGGGAACTTCTCTCCTTCCACTTCAAGAGCCAAGGACACTCTGGAAAGAGCAGGTGGCATTCGCTTATGGCCAGCACCTTTCCAGAGATTTCAGCCCCAGCTTGCCTCTATGAGACAAAAGAACATCAAGCAAGGAAGCAACGAGGGAGCGTTTGGCTAGCAGATGATGAACACAGTCTTAATCACACATAAAGAGGGAAGGATAGTTTTTAGGCACAGACAGCCATCACATTCCTCCCTTTCCAAACTCCCAAGTCCCTTTTCAGGGATGGTCGCTTCCCAGCTGTGCACCCGTGTGCTCCTGCATCCAAATGTAAGCAGAGGCAAGAGAGCCACAAAGGTGCTTTGCTTTGACCAAGCAGGAAGCAGCTCAGCAAAGCCTCCCGATGTCAGTATTAAGCTGGGATTGAGACTCCTATTTCTCACTTCCATGGCTAGGTTTCTATTTCTGATCTCCTGCTCCTCGGAGATGTAAATCCAAGAGACGTACCACATACTTCTCAACGCAACTAAGAGCAGACTAAACGGGTGTGTCAGTTTTGTACTGGAAGTCAACTAAGCTTGTGCACTGGGGGCTTTGAAGTGTTAGCCAACAGCTAGGAGGGAAAGAACAGAAGTAGTATAGTGCACTGTGCTCAGCACGGTCCAGAAACAAAACCAGGGACAACAGGAAAGCTCTGTGAAAGTGCCATCCATCAAAGAATGCTCCCCCTCCCTCTGGGAAAAACGACTGGCATGAGTGCATAAAAGGAAGAAGGCAAATATTTATGGTTGCAAATACTCAGTCCTAGCTACTGGAGAGAAATACTGCAAGTGTTACAGAATCACAGAATCAGGGAATGGTTGAGGTTGGAAGGCACGTCTGGAGGGCATCTAGTCTAACCCCCCTGCTCCAGCAGGGTCACCTAAAGGACATTGCACAAGATCAGCCCCAGGCAGGTTTTGACTGTCTCCCCTTGAAGGAGACTCCACAACCTCTCTGGGCAACCTGTTCCAGTGCTCTGTCACTCTCCCAGGAAGGAAGTCTTTCCTCATATTTCAGGTGGAACATGCTGTATTTCAGTTTGTGCCTGTTGCTCCTTGTCCTATTGCTTGTCCCACCACTGAAAAGAGGTCCCTTCCAACCTCAACAATTCTGTGCTTCTATGTTTCTGTGAGCAGAAGAGTAGCCCCTGACCTGCTGGCTACTCTTCATAAGGCACCCCAGGATATCATTGGCTGCCTTTGCCACAAGGGCACCTTGCCAGCTCATGGTCATCTTGGTGTCCTCTGGGACCCCCAGGGCTCTCTCTGTGGAGCTGCTTCCCAGCAGGTCAGCCCAGGCAAGTATAGCACGCCCCCTTGCCTTCCTCAGATGTGGGGAAGCTGGGGCAGGTAGCACCTGCTTCTGGGATGTTGCTCTGTTTGAGCGGAGCTAGAGCAGCAGTCTAAGGCAAGGGCTGCCTTGGCCAGGGCCCCTCTGCGGTTCTGTGGAGACTGATGCCATGCAGGGATGGGGCCTGGGTCTGTGAGCCATGTGTCGTTACAGCCTCTGGGCTTCCCCTGCTGCCACACAAGTCAGCTGGAAGAGACTTTTCCCAAGGGCTTGTTTTAGTTCGACCTGATGCCCATATGCAGATCTGCAAGGAGTGGTAAATACTGGAAAGCTAGGTAGAGAAGTGCTCCATTCTCAGCAGGTGGCTGGGTGCCTCCGCAGCCTTTCCTCCAACCATCTCGTGCCTGTTTTGCCCCTTTCTCCCTTTGCTGTTGGCCCTTTAGCAACCGCAGGCTCTGCAGGTGGGCTTCTCCCTTGTGTTCTTGAGAGCAAGCTTTTGGCCAGGCAGGGAAGCAGCCATGGGATCAGGTAGGGACAGTTAGGATTTACAGTTGCATATCCATAATTAGTGATTGCAGTTAGTAGAGGCAGCAGTAGCATGGTATTTCTCTGGCTTTTATAACCATGGAGATGCCTATCAGTTAGTTTCGTGCAAGGAACAGCAGAGTTTTGGTTAGGAAATGTGGGAGGGATCCTAAGCCATCGGGACAGATGCCACTTCCTCACTGGAGGAGCTGGCGGGGTGGATCTCAAATGTGGGCCAGAGAGCCCAGGAGGGGCAACTCTCCTGCCTTTGCCATGGCCAGACTGCTGGCGCTGGCTGGGGCTTCTCTGGGCCAGAGCAAGGAGGAGTGCAAGAGTAAGTTGTGCACGCTGTCCCACTGTTGCCAAAGGGCTGGTAGAGATCTGTTGCTTTGCCAAAACAATTGATGGTCTCACGTGAAAACCCACCATTCTTGTCAGCTAGCTATTGCTGCTGTGAGGTGGTATTTAGAGGGAAAGTGGCACACAGAAGCATCTCTCTAGTCAGCCTTCTTCCTTAAGGCATTTGAGACTGCTCCACAGAAGTACAATTGTAAGATGAGGAGCAAGGTCACAATATCTTAGCAAGTATCTTAGGTGTGAATACTTGTGGTGTGGTGGTCTTTGGAGAAGGGCAGGCGAGTTCTTGGGAGCTGACTGTCAAGGGACTGAGTCCTTCCCATAGCAGATCTGTTTGGAGGAGTGCCTTGGAATGGGAGCAGCAAGGCAAAAATGCCCTGCAAGGGATGCGCAGCCCGGGTCTCTTTTCCTTCCACGTGCAGTCTCTGCAAGTTACCCACACCATCCTGCTGTAGCGTGACCTGCCTCTGATGCAATGGGGAAAAAAGAAAGCACCCCATGTGTAGACAAATTGTGCTAGGTGTGGTGTGTTTAGGTGCTGACACTGCTGACCCTGGCAAGGTGGCAAGGTGCCGGATTTTGCCTGCACTTTCTGGGGGTGTGAGGAGCCCCACGTAGCTGTAGCTGCATTGCTCAGAGTAGCTGGAGTCAAGGCAGTGGTGGTGAGCACATCCATCCTACCACTAGCCTCCCAGCTGTTTGGCATGCATGCCCCCTCTCTTCTTGAAGCATTTTACCACCGGCTCCATTTGGGAAGGCCTAAATTCAAGAGCTGTGTCATGGCACGTACTGCTCTGGTGATGGCTCAGTGCCACATTTTCTCCTCTGCCATCACCCCCTGAATTCTCAGAGGATGATCAATAGCAAATGGCAAGTCATCATCAAGGCCAGGGCCCAGGTCTCTGTGCTCTCTGACTGACTGTCAGTACTAAGAAAGGGAAATGGCAAGACCAATTTCCCCCTTTTCTGATTTGTGCCTAGAGTGACAGAGTGGAGATGTCCGAGGACCTAGAGAGAGTCTTGGCAGGAGATGAAAGCTGTTTGTAGAAGACTGTTATGTTTGGAGAGATAACAGCATAATCAAGGGACATGGGAGTGGCCCAGGTGAGCTTCTGCTCTGGAGGTTTTGCACTTCCCAGTCTCTTGTGACTTGGCAACAGATAGGGCAGTAGCAGGTATGTCGATGCCGTTTGCACTTGTGAGGCGAATTGTGCCTCTGAACCTGGCAGGCCAACAGCATGCCCCTAGCTTTGGTGATGACGGTGAGGTCCCGTGTGTCTCAGCGCCTCATAAACAGGGAGCAGGCCCATTGCTGCTGCTTGTGCTTTTGCGGTCAGTTGTGCATCAGTATGTGATTGGCAACCAGCACGCACATTGCTGCTGTTTGTGCTTGGTTAGGTCAATTGTGCCCGAGTCCCCAACAGGCCAGGAGCAGATCTATGGCTTCATGGCTGACTGTGAGTGAGGTCACCTCAGCCTCAGTAGCTGGCAGTTCAGCTCGATCCATATTGCTGATGGTTGTGTTTTTGAAGTCACTGGGCATCAGGATCTGCTAGGCCACCAGCAGCCATATTGCTCCCTTTTGTCCTGGACAGGTGACTTTTGCTTCAAGGAAGAGCATCAAGCACCTTTCTGCTTTTGTGCTTGTGAGGTCCCTTGTGCCTCTGTGCCTCATAGGCCAGCAGCAAGCACATGGCTTCAATGCAGGCTCTGAGGTCACTTCCGTTTCAGCATGTGAGAGGCCAGTGAGGGGCATGTGGCTTCTGTTCTTGCTTGTGCGGTCACACTTGCCCTACTATCTGATCGGGCAGCAGATGGCACGTGGCTTTGGTGAAGACTGTGAGGTCACTGCTTCCTGAGAACGGGATAGGCAAGCGGCAAGCAAACTCCTTTGAATGCACGTGAATACACGTTCTTAGGCTGCTTGTGCACCCGTAAATGGCAAGGACGAGGCAGACACGTCACCGCTGTTTGTGGTCATGAGGTCCCCGGTGCCTCAGTGCCTGACAGGGCAGTGCTAAGCCCCTGCCTGATGTTAGTGCTGGTGAGGTCACTTCTGCCTGAGCCCCTCCGAAGCCTGTGCCAGGCTCATGGCTGCCGTTCGTGGCTGTAAAGTCACTTGTGCGCCAGCGCCTGCTAGGCCAGTGCCAGGCCCATGGCTGCTGTTCGTGGTGGCAGAGTCACTTGTGCCGCAGTGCCTGATAGGGCAACGCTCGGACACTGGCTGCTATTTCTGGTTGTGAGGTCACTTCTGCCTGAGGCCCTGATAGGCCAGTGTCAGGCCCATGGCTGATGCTTGGGATTGGGAGGTCACTTTGGCCTCAGGGCCTTACAGGCCTGTCTGGGCCCATGGCTGAGGTTAGTGGTTGTGCGGTCACCTGTGCACCAGTGCCTGATAGGCCAGTGCTGGTCACATGGCTCCTCTTTGTCGTTGTGAGGTCATTTCTGCCTCAGTTGCTGACAGGGCAATGTGAGGATCCTAGCTGCTATTAGTGCTTGTGAGGTCGCTTCTCCTGAGGCCCTGATAGACCAGTGCTAGGCCCATGGCTGATGTTAGGAGCCGTGACATCACTTGTGCCTCATTGCCTTATAGGCCTGCTGCTGTTGTTGCTTGTGAGGTGACTTGCACACCAGTGGCTCAGAGGCCAGTGCTGGTGATGTGATTGATGTTTTGCTTGTGAGATCACTTCTGCCTGAGCCTTAATTGCCAGTGCTATGGGCATTGCTGCTGTCAGTGGTCGTGAGGTCACTTGTGCCTTGGTGCATGATAGGTCAGTGCCAGGCACACAGCTGTTGTTTGTGCTTCTAAGGTCACTTCTGCCTGAGGACCTGATAGGTCAGTGCTAGGCCCATAGCTGGTGTTTGTGGTGTGAGGTCATTGTGCTGCAGTGACTGACAGGCTGGTGTTAGGCCCCTGGATGTTATCTGTGGCTGTTCCTCAGTGCCTGATAGACCAGCGGTAGGTTCAGAGCTGCTGTTTCAGATGTGATGAACCTTATGGCTCAGTACCTAACAGGCTGGTGCTGGGCATGTGGCTGCTGTTTGTGACTGGGAGGTCACCTCTGCCTCAGTGTCTGATAGGACTGTGCGAGGCCCATGGCCGACGTTTCTGGTTGTGAGGTCACTTGTGCAGCAGTAACATCTCTGAGGGCGGTAGGCCTTTGGCTGCCTTTTATGGCTATGCGTTCTCTTGTGCCCCAGGGCCTGACAGGGCAGCGCTGGTCATCTAGCTGTTTTGTGTGGCAGTGAGATCCCTTGTGCCTTGGTTCCTGACAGGCCAGCACTAGGTTCTTGGCTGCTGGTTTTGGCTGTGAGGTCACTTGTGCTCCTTTGCCTGAGAGCACAGGGCTGGTCACACAGTTGAGGTTTCTGCTTGTGAGGTCACTTCTCCTGAGGCCGTTAATGGCCAGGGCTGTGGCCCTTGCTGCCTGGTTTGATTGTGAGGTCACTTGTGCCTCAGTGCCTGATAGGCCAGCACTGGTCACATGGCTGGTGTTTGTGGCTGTGAGGTCACTTGTGCACCAGTGCCTCATAGGCCACTGCTGGTCATGTGCTAGCTCTTTATAGTTGTGAAGTCACTTGTTCCTCAGTACCTAATAGACCAGTGCTGGTCACATGGCTACTGTTTGTGGTTATGATGTCAGTTCTGCCTGATGACCTGATGGGCCAGTCGTAGACCTATGTCTGCAGTTTGTGTTTATGAGGTCACTTGTGCACCAGTGCCCAATAAGACAGTGCCACGCACAGAGCTCTTGTTTCTGCTTGTGAGGTCACTTCTCCTGAGCCCTCATAGGCACATCCTGGTCACTGTGCTTGTGAGGTCAGTTCTGCCTCAGCATCTGATTTGCTGGTGCTGGGCCCATTGCTCCTCATGGTTCTTGGGAGGTCACTGGTGCCTCTGGCCTGATTGGCCAGTGGTGGTCATGTGCTTGCTGCTTGTGCTGTTAGATCGCTTCTGCCTGAGGCCCTGATTGGCCATACCGAGGCCCTTGGATGGTGTTTGCGGTGACAAGGTCACTTGTGCCTCGGTGCCTAATAGGCCAGTACTAGGCCCATGGTTGCTGCTTGTTGCTGTGAGATCATTTCTGCCTGAGGCCGTGATAAGGCCGTGCTGGTCATGGGGCTGGTGCTTGTGGCTGTGACATCGCTTCCACCAGAGGCCCATGGATACGTTTGTGTTTGTGAGGTCTCTTCTTCCTCAGTGCCTGATGGGCCATTGCTGGTCATGCGGGTGCTGTTTGTGGTTCTGAGGTCACTCTTGCCCCAATGACTGGTAGCCAGTACAGTGAGGTCCCTTGTGCCTTAGTGCGTGACAGGCCAGTGCCAGGCACACAGCTGCTGTTTGTGGTTCTCTGGCTGCTGTTTGTGGTTCTGAAGTCACCTCTGCCTGAGGCCCTGACAGGCCAGTGGTAGTCATGTGACTGCTGTTTGTGGCTGTGAGGTCACTTGAGCCTCAGTGCCGGGTAGGCTGGCCCTGGCCACATGACTCATATTTGTGGGTGGTAGGTCCCTTGTGCCTCAGTGCCTGATAGGTCAGTAGCAAGCACAGGTTTTCTATGCAGATGGGAGATTACTTCTGCCTCAATGCCTGATAGGCCATGAGCAGGCACATGACTTTTAAGCTGACCTGGAGATCACGTTTTCTCAGTAGCTGATACTCCAGGCACAGGAACATTGTGCGTGTTGTCTTTCTGAGCTCGGTTCTGTCTCAGGACATTGATAATATTTTCTGTTTTCTTGTTTTCAATTGTGGGCTGTGTCGATGAGCATCAGGTGTGAGGTTTTGCTGGTGATGCTCACCAGGGAGGTACTAAAACCAAGGCAGCATGAGTCAGGGGAGCTTTGTTAGGAAATGTAAAATGGGTTCACCACTAGTGGAAATTCTGGAAGACTGGTATAAAATAAACATACTTCAAATCTCAGTAAGGGTAGAGTAATCACCCTCTGTCAGGAAGAATGGCCACTGCAGACTTGAGAAGGGGACAACCTCTGAGTATGGCCTCTGGGTGGTTCATTTGGAGGCTGGGAATTGGTCTACTGCTATATTTGGGATAACTGGGCATTTATGCATCCTGGAGGATTCAGAGATTGAAGTCAGGGAAGACGCAGGCCTGTGCAGCAAATGCTGCGAGACATGAGGAATAGCTCTGCCCCTGCTTCTCCTCCCTCTGAACCTGCTTCTGCTCAAGCTTCTAACCTATATTTGTCACTTCCCATGGCAAAATAGTATGCCACTTTGCAAGCGCCTATGACTGGAGCTGTGATTCCTAAGCCAGGTGTGGGCAGGCCAGTGACACCAGTCCAGCAGCCACCCACACTGGTCCTTTGTGTCTATGTTTATTGGCCATGGGCTCTGGGAGATCTAATTCAAAGGGCCCAGCAAATGCCCCAGGTGCAGGAAGACCTGGAGAAGGCAGCTTGACTGCTTTCTACAAGAGTAGAGGGACAGCTCACTTTTGGGGAGGGGTGGATGTTCAAGTCTTGTTACAAGAGATCTTTCAGCCAGAGGATAGGGAATGAACATTGGGAGAGGGATAAGGAATTGGCAGACTGAGATGGAAACCGTCAACCTTGACCAGGAGTAGATCCACATCGAGATTCTAATACTACAAATGATTCGGTATCATTTGAAACTGAGTGTCAAAATCCAGTCTTAGCAGTAAGAACTGCAGGACTAATGGCCATTAACTCAGGAGAGGTACTTTCATTAGCAAAAGCGTGAGGAACACCTGAGCAATTTTTGGAGTAGCTTGCGTCAAACCCCATTAAGCTCTGGAGGAATGTCTGTGGGAAATATTAATGGAAGGCTGGCAGTGAGTGCATTTGTCCTGCCAGCAGCCCCAGGAATCCAGGAGTATTTCAGAAAGCATGTTCTATGGTGGCAGGGAGAGAATCTACAGAAGGTACAATCGTTAGCAACTTTCCTATACAGTGGAAGGTCAGAAAGAGAAGGGAAAACTACAGCAGGAGGAAGAGAGTATGTTGGTCACAGCATTAAGAGGAATTCCAAAGATGCAAGGAAGGGGAATAAATGTGAGAGGATGAGGCCCAAGAGGATGAGGGACCAGAGGAGCAGGAATGGGTTTAAAACAGAAACCTTTTCCTGGGAGGCTGAGCAGGGAATGGAGCCTGGGGTTGCTGATTTGATTCCGAATGGAATTACAGTATAATGTCCTTCCCTTGTAATACCCCTGCACTGCCTGTCAGGAAATCAGAATTGGACCCCCATGGGAACACTGGCATTCTGTTGCAATGATGCTGTGGAAACCCTCCAAGAGCCAACAAGACTCAAGGACAAGGGAGAGAGGATCTTGGGAAACAGTATTGCAAAAGACAACTGGCTCCAGCTGAATTACCATGAGGAAACCACAACACTTTAAAGAACGTGAGGAACAGAGAGGACAAAAACAGCAGCATAACCCAGAGGAACCTACAAGTTCATTAGGGCTTATTAACCTAGTAAAGTGCACTCCCCAAAATGAATAATGAGATGGTAATGATATGATAATGATGTTACCACCTTCTTCTCTGCTTCCTATGCTAATTAACATGGATGTTAAAGCACAAGCACAGAGCAAGAATGTGATGTGATAAAACTGTAACCAACAGAAAAATCTGTATAAAGTACTTCCTGAAAAGTGTTTATAGATAAAGAATGAGAAAGGGAGAAGGTGTGCTAGCTTTGTGGATCTACCACCTAGCACCCATCCCTGTGCAGAAATGAAATAAACAAGTATCTCGATCCTGTGTGTCTATTCGTTGCTTACACATCCGGTAAAAGAACCCAGTTTGGGGACAACACTGGTACGGCCCAGACATGCGATCATGCCTCTGGGTCAACATGCCCGTCTGTGCTCCTTTTCCCATGGAACAGTCTGGCTTGCTTGCATTGCCTATCTCCTCGAAATCTGCTGCATTTTCCCATGCAGTAGGTGTGCTCTGACACTTTGTCTCTATGTACGATCTGGTCAATATAGTTTTCAGTTTAAAGCCTGTTTGCATGTGTTCATACATGTCTGTCTGCATGGATACATAGTTATTAGTTACATGGCAGCCTATTCCACCTGGTTCTGTATTCTCTTCCAAACTTCCTTTTCACCAGCACCCGGCAAGCCCAGAGGACAGCACCAGCTATCACTTAGGTTCCACATGGCCAGGTATGCTGGGAGGCTGCTGGAGACTCCCTGGGAGCTCCATTTACAACAGTCTTACAGATAGTCCAGCACATGCACCAGGTTTTTGGCTTGTGCATTCAGATGGGTGCGGACATATATTATTAAGTTTCATTTCATTTGCCCTTTCCAGGTTCCCTTTCATTCTGTGCCCTTCAAGCACCCAAATGCTGTGCTTTCCCCAGGAACTGGATACTAGTATTGCAAGGATGCCATACCTGAATCTCTGAAGAGCTGCTTCTGTAGAACTGAAAACATTTATGGTGACTGAGTCAAGACACTCACCTGGAGGTAGCCGTCCCCCACCTCCTGCACACACTGACTTAGTAGACAGATGTATGGCTTTGCCTAGGAAAATAAATCCAGTGATTTATTTATAGCCCGAGTCTGGTGCATGCCAGGTTTGGCAGGTAGAAGGCATACAAGGTACGTTCACTAAAAGCATACCTTCTTACAGGGTGCCATTGCTATATATCCTTGTTACAGTGTTCATCATAGAAACTGATGTAGCATTTCAATGCCTTCTCTCAAAGGACAGCTCTTTCTTCATACGGGCCAAAGCTTGTCCAGATGGCAGCTAAATTCCATCTTGTGTCTCAGTATCTCTGAGAAGACAACTCCACCAATTTCCATCGTCAGGCTTCAGCAGGAGTACAGCCTCCACATTCAGCTGCCATTAAAGGAAAGGGGTTAAACCTGGAAACAGTTTACTCTCCAGCTGATGGGGTTTCCTGGAAGATGGAAATCCAGAACTCAGCTAGATGTGTTTATCCCCAAATGCCATGACTTAGAGAATATTGGAAAATTTATCCTGAAGTAACTACTGAAATTCCAGCTTGTCAACCATTTCAGGCATCAAGGCAGGTCCCTCTTCTGACAGAAGGCTCCCGTAGTCGAGGGCTAAGCCCCCAGGTCAGGGGTCAGTGCTGGCCCTGGGAACAGCCCTCCATTTCCTCAGGATGAGAGATGTCATCTCACTCACTGATGGAATAGTCCAGTAGCCAGGTTGTTAGCTTTCCACGTCCCCTTTCCCAAGAAGATGAGACAAAAATGGATTTAGGATAGAATTGTTACTATAGGCCTCATCAAAGAGTTCGACCAAGCCCTTCAGTTCAAGTAAGGGCACCTCAAACATGGAGGTCTTGGAGCCCCAGCACGAAGGCATTCTTGCCGTTCCTCCAGACTTCATCACGAAACGTTGACTAATGCTGACCCACTACCAAAAGGGGAAAGGGGGCAAATAGGAGGGCAAAAATCTAAGGGCAACAGACTTGGGGCCAAAACATCCAGGAGGGCCAAAAAACCCAGAGGGGAAACGTAAATAATGACAGAAGAATGAGAAAAAAACATGCAGAGCCGGAAAAGAAGTGGGACAAAAGGGGAAAACGGTAAAACAGGAAAAATGAGAAAACCAGAGAATCAAAAGAAACAGGCAAACATAGGACGAATGGGGGCAATGGGGACAAACAGTAAGAAAGGGAAGAAACAAAGAGACCGAGAAAAACAGGGAAACGAAGAGAAAATGGCGGGAGGATGGTGTAAATCAGGAAAACATCAAGGGAAAAAGAAAATTTAAAAAGACACCCCCCCAAAACCCTAAAAATGAAAAAAATAACCCCAGCACTCTCCCAAAAAGCTCCGAAAAAAAACCCTGAGAAGAAAACTGAGAAAAAAAAAAAAAAGAAAAGAACAGAAGACTCGAAGAACAGAGAACAAAGGTAGAAAATGAGCAGGGAGAAACACCAGAGGGGGGAAGAGAAGAAGAGTAAAGTAGAAAATAGAAATAAATAAAAGAGGGGAAATCCATAGAAAAGAGGAATTCCCCCCCCCAAAAAAAAAGGGGGGGAAAATGGGACAAATGGGGATAAAAGCAAGGAAATAAGGGGGGGAAAATATAGAGAAAACATCAATAAAATATCAAATAAAGAAGAAAAATGTAAGAAAAGCAAAAAAAAAAAAAGAAAAACCCACAAGATGTGAGAGAAAAGAAAATACACATGTACCATGAGATTAAAAAAAAATAGGGGCGGGGAATGAGCAAGGGAAAAAAGCAGTGTGGGGGAGGGCAGGAAGCACCACGAGGGAGGGTGGAAAAAAAAGGAAAAAGGACATTTGGGAAAAATGGAGAAAAAGCAGGACATTGACAGATATTACTCAAGTATATGAATCTCTCTTTGCTTTTTTATCTTAGAGTTCACACAATAACACAATGGCAGAGCTTCAAAGGGACCTCTGAGATCAGCTAGTCCTACCCCTGCTCAAGCAGGGGCACTTAGCACATGTTGCCCAGGAACCCGTCCAGATGGCTCTGAGTATCCCCAAGGAAGGAGACTCCACAACCTCTCGGGGAAACCTGTTCCACTGCTCAGTCACCCTCACAGCAAAGAGGGTTTCCCTTTTGTTCAGGTGGAACGTCCTGTATTTTATTTTGTGCCCGTTGCCTCTTGGCCTATCGCTGGGCACCACCGAAAAGAGCCTGGCCCCACCCTCTCTACAACCTCCCTTCAGATCCTTACACACATTGAGAAGATCCCCCACCAGCCTCCTCTTCTCCACGCTGAAGAGTGCCAGCCTGCTCAGCCTTACCCTACATGAGACATGCTCCAGACCCTTCAGCATCTTAGAAAGCTTTGGCTGCACTTGCTCCAGTAGCTCTCTGTCTCTCTTGGACCAGGCAGCCCACAACTGTACACCCTACTCCAGATGTGGCCTCGAACAACAGGGCAGCAGGATCTGCACGGAGCACCCAGGAGGGGAGAACAGCAGTATCATTCTGGCATGCAGGAGTAACCACAAGAATTTGTGCTCTAAAGCCGAGTTCGGGTAATGTGGAAGTTGCCGCAAATTCTTATCTGCATACACAACTGAGTGCCTCAGCCAATTACACATTAATGAGCCACAATTAAAACCATGAAGAAAGGAGTATTTTCCCAGCAGGTATGGAAGGATTCCTATTGGCTCCTACTGGCACTTGAGGGGCACCATAGGAACTTCTGTGGGTAATTCTGTAGTCTTATTTAAAAAAAAGGGAAGTGAGATTCCAACAAAAAGCAACAAAGGCAGGCTATGAAGATGCTCCAGAAAGGAAGTGCCAATCTTTCCAAAGGGCACTAGGGGAATTTAATTGGACATAGCCAAACTAAGACAGAGGAAACAGGACTGTTTTACTATCAAAGTTGCTCTAGGGACACAGAACCAGTTACCCTCACAAGCAAGGCTGCCACAAGGACAAATACCCATCAAGTTGCCATCAGGAAATGCCCTTTGGACTTGAGAAGGCCTCAGATCCTTGAAAAGGAAATTCTAGAATTCAGTCAAGGAAATATTTCACAAGGGAACTTAAGTGCATTTATAAAATCAGTGCTGGCATACATTTGCCTGGAACAGGCGACTAAACTACAGGACTCAGGAGATTCTTTGGGAGGGCATGAGGTGTCAAGGAAAAACAGGCCAATAGGAACCCAAACCTGAGGCACAAGGACAGGCACGGGAAGCGAAGCAGTGCCCTCTTAGCCTGTAGGCTCATCCCACTGCCCAAGCACACATCCTTCTTTTGTGCAGGAGGAATGAGACAACTTAGCACCTGAGGAGCAAATCAGAGCAGACTAAAAGCGGCTTGTGCCTCTGCGATGGAAGGCATCAGGCAATCTTCTTGCCTCTTTCAACCCCAGCCATCATTTGGATAAGTTCCTGACTGAAAACACAAGTCCCCAAATAGCTGTTCCTAAACAGTGCCCATTCCAAAACCCCACAACAAGGCAATGCAGAGAATGCAGCACAAGGTGCATATACCAACTTCTCACTGTTATTTCACATGTTCTGAGGAAGGAGGTGGGTCCTCCCTGATTGGAGGATACTTCCAGTATGGTCATACTTATCAACTTGTAAGTTACAACAAGACAGGAAAAATAAAAGTTCTCTCAGGCTGTGACACTCTTTGGAAGAAGCCACTGCCATGAAACTAGCACTAATATTTCTCACAGCAAAATCCATTACTCACACATGTCATTACTCTTCATGTCATGTGCTGGTCTGGAGTTTGAACTTAGAGAAGTTCCTAAAAGCTCCGAGGGAGGGGGGAAAAAAAAGAAAAGAGAGAGCAAGGGAGAGAAGCAGCAAATGTTCCCTTTTGACAGATAATTAGAAACAAGCATTTGAGAATTTGCAATTACACACTACACTTAGGTTCCTTCTTCCCTCCTGCTAAAGCAGTGAAAAAGTCAACAAAGAATTTGAAAAGAAAACTCACGTAAAGCAACAACACATATGGGAATACCACTGCACTGCAGCAAGTGTCACCTCATCCTTCAATTAGCAAAGGCTCCTTGGCGTGTGGACGTCCTCAGGGGTGGCAGTGAGGTTCAAAGCACTGCTCATGATCTCCCCTGGCCTGCCTTCCTTCAGTGCAGCACTGAACCCTCTCACCATGGCCTGAGGAGGAAAAAAAAGAGTTATAGTAGAAAGGATTTACAAGGGAGGGTACTGAGCACACGAACCTGGGTGCAGCAGTCAGCTGAAACAAGGCCCACTAAAAAGCCTGTCAGGTTAAAGACTGGAAACTGTCAGAGTGTTTCAGAGCAAAAGACCATGGGCTTCCTCAGCCTGCTGCTCAGGTAGCAACAGCAGCCTGGTTCTTTGCCTCACTCTCCTAACCTGGAAGGGTATGGTTGCTTTCAATTGTACTTCCTTCCGCAGTAACAGGGGAAAGAGAGGAAGTGGACAGAAAACACGAGGACTAGCAAACACAAGAAAGCAGCTCAGGAATGAACACAGGAACAGCAAAGGCCTCTTGTGCCACATGATGCTGCAGCCCTCCCAACACTGAGGCCAACCACAGCAGCCAACCACAGCAGGCATTCCCCACACCAAGGCACCAAAGACACGAGCCTGGAAGAACTGGAGGCTGGTGAGTTTTATAGAGAGCTGAGCTGACAACACAAGGGGGAACAGACGACAACACTGGAGTCAGGCAAGTGGAACACCATGGTGGGCATTTGACCGGCTGCAATATGGCTGAGGGCATCCAAGTGTGCTTAAGGCAGGCACACAACGCATGGGCCTGTTGGGATAAAATGCTCCGATCTGCAATAGCATCTCCTTCTTGGTTGCAGCTGGGCTCACAAAATACAAAAAGAAATCCCCTTTTCCTCAGGCTGCAGCATGACTCTGCAGGCTTTGGTGAACCCTTGATGTGCTAACCCTTTGCAAGGCAAGTGCTAGCAAGCTGTTTGACTAGCAGACAATGCAAAAAGCCTTCCTCCCGCATAAAAGTGCTAGAAGGATATTTTGTGCACACAACCAACCAACCAGCACACTCCTCTCTTTCCAAGTTTCCAAGGTCCTTTTTCAGGGAGGGCCACTTTCAAACTGGGGCCCCAGCTACTACTGTTTCCACAGTTAAACAGCGGCCAGAGAGCCCCAACGTTGAATGGTTTTGACTTTAAGAACGTTAAGAAAGCTCTGCAAAGCCTCCCTACACTGGTATTAAGCTGAGACTGAGATCCCTGTTTCTCACTTCCAGGGGTAAGTTTCTAGTTTGGATGTCATCCTCATCAGAGATCAAAGTCCAAGACATGTACCTCACAACAAAAGTCAGAGAAGACAAAACACATGTTGCAGGCTTGTACAGTCAGTCAACTGAGCCCGTGCACTGCGGGCTTTGAAGGATAACCCAACAGGTAAGAGGGAAAGAATTGAAACAGCAGAGTACAGAATGCTCAGAACGGCACAGAAACAAAACAAGCAGCAACAGGCCACCTCTGGGAAAGTGCCGCTTGCTGAAGAATGCTCCCCCTTCCCCTAGGGAAAAACTACTGGCAGCAGAGCATTTCTTCACTCTACAACATACAAGAGTGCAAACATTTATGGCTTAATATACTTCATCATCATTCTCTAAAAATGAACTGATAAACACAAAGTTACCTCCGCACTATCTTGTTTCACTGGTTTGCCCTGGTCACACACATTTGCTGCTGGTCTGTAATGCCTGAGAGAAGCAGAAAAAGACAGAAATGAATTATTTCAGTGTCCGTACTCATCTCGAGTACTGCATCCAGTTCTGGGCTCCCAATACAAGAGAGACATGGAGCTACTGGAGAGAGTCCAGCGGAAGGCTATGAAGATGATCGGAAGACTGCAGCATCTGCCTCATGAGGAATGGCTGCAAGAGCTGGGCCTGTTTAGCCTGGGGAGGAGAAGACTGAGGGGGGATCTTATCAATGTGTGCAAGTATCTGAAGGGAGGGTGTCAAAGGGACGGGGACAAACTCTTCTCAGTAGTGCCATGCAGCAGGTAAAAACTGAACCACAGGAAGTTGCGCCTGAATATGAGGAGGAATTTCTTTCCTGTGAGAGTGACAGAGCACTGGACCAGGTTGCCCAGGGAGGTTGTGCAGTCTCCTTCTCTGGAGAGATTCAAAGCCCACCTGGATGCAACCCTGGATAACATGCTCTAGGTGACCCTGCTGGAGCAGGGAGGTTGGACTACATAATCTCCAGAGGTCCCTTCCAACCTTATTCATTCTGTGATTTGGTGTAATGAACCAGCAAACTAGCAAATTAAGCCACTAGAAAATTACTACTTTGGGCTAGTCTGCAGGGAGAGAATTAACCCCTTCTTGGCTTCTTTGATTTTTTTTTTAACACCTAAGGAGCTCCTACAAATACCCTTACTTTCACAAAGATCTCCGCCATCATCAAAGAAACAACAACAACAAAATACACACACCCACCAAACAGTTACAAAGGGATTATCGAAGAGTCTTCTCTAAACTCTACACTGATTGCAGTAAAGGGCTCCTAAGGGGGCACAAGCAATTTATCATCCACCAGCACTGCAAACAGCCAGACGCTGCAGAGGTCACCACTATGACAACATGAGTCAGTCTACACCTAGAAATTTCACTACCACTCTCAGGCCTCTCTCATGCACTTTAACATGCATCCTCCCTTTCACAAAATCCTGACAAAGCCACTTCTGCCAATAAAGAGCCAGAAGGGATTTTTCTCTCCCATTTTTTTCTTTCCCCTCCCTTTTTTCAGACAGAGCTTGTGCTATTCCATAGCTTCCAACAGAAGCTATCGGACCACAAATGCACTGCCTGATTTAGACTTCTGACCAAGGGATTTGAACACTTTCAGGTGAAATGCTCTTGCTGCTGCTCATGAGGAGAGGCACACAACCAGAAAACAGTGCAGTCCCGGACACTTGACTGATTTTGGATCCATCCTGCTTGCACTGGAAATAGCGGGTCCTCCCATACTCACTCACCACAGACAGTATCATGCCTAGGGCTAGCCCCCACGACACCTCCACAGCCCCCTGGCCACACACACAGTCACAAAGAGACAAGAAGGGATGAAAGTCCACACAGCTGCAGTAACACTAGTTTAGCAGTAGAACCAGAGTTTCCAAGGCACATGCCACCTAAGAACACTAAGGCATATCATCTAACTGAACAATGTGCAACTCCTGAGCTTTACTTCTTTCCCAAAGTCTGGCCAGGGTCATGCATACATGCTTGCACGCTGAGGAGAAAACAGGCAAAACAGGGTTTGGCAGCATCAGGGAAGCCTCTCAGAGACCCAGTGCCCTGCACTCCCAACATTATATTTCCAGTCCCTAAGTTCCTCCCTCCACGCACCTCATGCATCATCTCCAAACACGGGAAGGTCTCTCCAGCAGCAGCTACTGCCACCACTGCAGCATGTCAGCAACACCTCACACCTCCCCCAGGCAACACACTGCTCACACACAGCTACTTCTCCCTCCACACCAACTTCAGCCTCTCTCTCACAGGCCACCCAGTAGAGGCCCCATCGAGCACCCAAGGTTTCTGCTGTTACTAACAACAGACCACCCCAGCCTAGATGTAAAGCTTGCCTCCTTCCTCAAGGAAAGCAACACCCTAAACATTACTAAGCCAGCTCAGGTCGGGAGGAAACATGCAAATCTCTACCTTCTGTAACATCCAGAAAAAGAGAAGCAACTCACAGGCACCCACTTAACATCCTGCCAAAGGAGGCCTCAGGAGCCAGGTCTTTCAGTAAGTCTCAGCTGCACATTTCTCACCTGGCAGTGAGGAAGGCAATGCTCAGCTGAAGCATTTGGTCAGCAGATACAAAGATGGAGGCTTGCAAGTAGCTCTGCTTCAGGAACAGAGCCTGAAAGCTGTTGCCAAGGTTTCTTCTGCTTGCTTGCCAAAAGACTAGGCAACACTGTATGGATTCTTCAAACCTTCTGCAACAAAAGCACTTCTCTTCAACACTTTTGCTCCCAAACCCTGCTGGTACCATCACTACAGGACCATCTCTCTTTTGTGTCAGGTGCACAGAAACATCCTACAACAGAACTGAGATCCTTAGCTGCAGCTTCCATATATCTGCTGTCAACAGGCTACTCAAGCCAAACAGAAATCATTGGGGGCGTGGTGGTAAACATAAATCTATGCTTATAAAAATACATTCTCATTCAGCAGGGTCTATTTCAAAAGTAAAACTCAAGCAGGCAGAACATGTGTGTGTCCTCCAGGCCAGCCTTTGACAAGACACATGTTTCTGCCAAGCTCTCTTCAGTCACAGCTGGCCAGCATCTGCCTGCCAGCAGACAGAAAGAACACTGCAACTTTCTCAAGGTGATATTCAGGGATGACAACAGTTTAAATACCTGGCTGCAGTAGTAATACCCGCTCCTGAACAGAAGCACCTCTTTCTCCAGTTTCAGGAGAGCACTCACCATCAAGGAGACCCTTGTCCTGTCCTTATCAAACACTCTGGGGGCCAGAAGTCGACTGACCATACAGGAAGAGCCATTTTCTCTTCAGATTCAAGAATGAATGGAGATGGCTTGGATTTGCTAAAGCAGCCACAGCCAGGGAACACGAATGGCTGCAACACAGAAGCAAGAAAAAAAGGTATCTCTTCTTAGGTATCTCTGTCTCCCACAGCAATGCACACCTTCTACTCCCGCTTTAAAAGCAAGGACAGTGCCTGTTTGTGGCCATCCTTTTACTTTCCTCCCAAGCAACTGTAAGAAGAGAGGAAGCTACCAAAAAAGCACTGAAGGTCTACATATACCTACCTCAGGGCTCAGGCCCTGCTCTTTTCACAGCCCTCTTCTTTCCTCATTACTGCAGAGGACAGACTGCTAAGGTTTGTAATCTAAAGCTGAAAATAAATCAAAATTTCACACGCTAATCACAAAACCTGCTGCACTGCCCCAGTGCTCTACAGCAGCAGCTCCTGCCTATCTACTTTCCCCACCAGCTTCCCCACCCACACCCAGGACGTTTCAGCTTTCCACCAGGGGAGAACATCCCGGGACAGAAGCAGCACAGGAAGCAGCTGCCCTGTTCCTCTCCCTCCTCCCTTGATTCCTGGGGGGTCACTAGTGCTGCAGCTCTCATACCTCAGGGCTTCTCAGCACCTGCCAGGCTGCAGCATGCGCTGAAAACCCCCGCTGTGTCCCCGGGATGCTCACAGGCAGCAGCTGCCCCCAGCACAGTGCAGAGGTTTCTCTCTCTCCCCTCCCCTCCCCTCCCCTCCCGCAGACTCTCCCAGGGCCCTGGGGCAGCAGCATTTCCCCACACACCAGCACCAGCAGCCATGGGCACACAGGCCCCGCCCCCACACCCGGAAGTGACGCCTCTCACACCAAGGCCTCTCCCACCCCGCACTCCCCCATTGGCTCCCATTGGACGTGGCCTCCCGGGGCGGGACACCAGGGAGGGGCGGGAGGGAGGCGGCAGTGCGCGTGCGCTGTGCAGGGGCTGGGTGGGGAGGGGCGGGCAGGGGAGCCGAAGGGAGGGGCCCCGAGGAGAGGGGCGGGGTGTGGCAGAGAGGGGAGGGGCGGAGCCGGGCAGGGCGGAGCATGCGCAGTGGCCCAGAGGAGGGCGGTGAGGGGCAGGGCAGGTTCAGGGCTGCCCGGGCCCTGCAGGCAGGGAGGGGGCGAGAGGCGGCTGCTGCCGCGGGGCAGCGTCTCCCGGCCCGGGGCCGCCTGGAGCCTTTAGCTGCAGCGCCGGGAGCTGCCGCACCGGGGCCAAGGGCCGCGGGCTGGGCAGAGCGAGCGGCCGTGCGCACGGGGGCAGCCGGAGCTGCCACGGCCCGGCTGTGTGGCAGCAGCGGCTGGGGAAGGCCCGGCCCAGCCTGGGCCGCCTCCGGCCCCCGGCAGCCTCCGGCTCTTGCGCCCCTTCTCCTGGCAGCTCCACAGCTCGATGCCGGCTGCAGTCACCATTTCTTAGCACCGTCCCAGCTGTGAGGAGACACCGCGGGTGCAGCAGTGCTTGTGGGGGCTCCAGGCTGTAGGCAGGAGGCAGCCAGCGTCCCGGTGCCCCTGCTGACAGCCCCGCTTTCCCTGGGCAGGTCCCCAGCTGCACTCTGAGCCCAGCCCGGCTGTGGGCACCAGGAGGAGCAGGATGTGCAGAGCCTCCTGATGACCGTGGCCAGAGCCAGGCTCTCGGGTATTGCAGCAAAGCAGCTGTGGGAGAGCTGTGCTCTGCTGGAGGGCACTTGAGCCCCTCAGGACACCTCCCCGGAGGCAGTCGAGGGTCTGAAGGTGACGTGTCCTCAGGAGAGTGTTAACCCACAGCCCCACCGCAGCCCTGTGCATTCAGTTCTGCTCCAGAGATGCCTCCTGGCAGTGGGGCAGTGTCGTGGGGCATCTGCGTCTTGGCAGGTGCCTGGGGCAGTGGAGAACAGATCCCCTTGCTGCTGGTGCTGTGGGTGGGCAGGGAGTTGGGGAAGGCACTTTCTGAGCTCCCTTGCAGGCCTGCTGCTCTCTCCATCAGCTTTGTAGTCTCGGGCTCTTGTGCAGGCTTTCAGCTCCTTCCCCTTCCACCCACCCCAGCAGCAAGGACCCCAGCTTGCTCCCACCAGAGGCACAGGCTGCCTTGGCTGCCCGATGCATAGGGCTCATGAGCTTCTGCACATGCCCTGGCAAAGGTGCAGAGCTGAGCTATGACGGTGGCCTTGAAAGCCTCTGCCTGGCTCCTGGAGCTGCTGAGAAGCAGGTGGGAAGTGCTGGCAAAGAGCAGGAGGTTTCTGCCTGCCAGCAGGCTGGCTGCATGCTCGGCCTGGCAGCCTGCAGGCACATGCCTGGAGGTGCCCAAGGCAGCTGCCACTGCCCATCTCTTGCCCCACACCAACAAAGCCTCTGCCCAGCCAGCCTGGCTAGCAGAAGAAGCACAGCATCATCAAGACACCTACCTTACCTCCTTCTGCTCCTGCCAGGGCTCAGGTCCAGCTGAGGCTGCCTCTTGCAAGGCTTGGCCCTCTCCCAAGTGCTTCTTGCAGCCAGGTGTCCCTGGCAACATGCAGAACCAGAGGTACCAAATTCCACAAGCATTCAGAATTGCTTCACTTGGTAGATCATTTCCACTTTGCAGATTTGGAAGGACACAAGTCGTTCTGTGTGTCTGACATGGTTTGCAAACATTTTCATATACCGCCTGCTTTGCCATCCTGCTGCTGTTCATGCTTGCATCTTGTTATTTTATTTTATTTTTTCCATCCCCGCTTAGTCCTTCTCAGTCTTAGCATGCTGCTGGAGGAAAGGAGAGGAACTGGTGTGTGTGTGAGGATGTAGACAGGGAAGACAGAGGGTGTTGAAAAGGTGCAGAAAGCACGTATGTAGAAGTAGGGAACCCTGCCGGAAGAGCAAGATTTTCTTCTGTCTCACTATGGGAAAAAAGCAGGAAATGGAGAATAAGAAGGGAAAAGAAACTTTTGTCTTCCATGCAGGACATTAGGTTCCCTATTACTGCAAAGAATTCATGGAATTACATCAATTCTCTGAGCCTTCCACCTCAAGGGCTTCATTTCCTTCTGGTGTGCCAGGATCAGGATGGCAAAAGGCAGTTAAGGTGCTAGAGTCTGCCTCTGGAGTGCAGCACCAAGATTCAGGGCTCAGGGAGAGGAAATGAGTGTGGTGATAAGCTAGCCCAGCTCCTGAAGCACAGCACTGGAGCTCTTTTTCTTTCTTTTTTTTTTTTTTCCCTCTCGTCATGGTGGCAGGTTGGGGGCTGTTGACACATGGAGCTGAGGGGCTCAGGCTATAAAAAACTCTGTTGAAATTACTGGATTTATTCCTCTAGGCAAAGATACACATCTGTCTACTAAGTCGGTGTGTGCAGGAGGTGGGGGAAGGCTGCCTCCAAGTGAGTGTCTTGACTCAGCAGCCATAAATGTTTTCAGTTCTACAGAAGCAGCTCTTCAGAGATTCAGGTGTTGTGTCCTTGTGATACTAGTATCCAGTTTGTTGGGGAAAGCACAGCAGTCGGGTGCTTGAAGGGCACAGAAGTGAAAAGGAACCTGGAGAGGGCAAATGAAATGAAACTCAAAAATACATGTCCGCATCCCTCTGAATGTGCAAGCCAAAAACCTGGTGCATGTGCTGGACTATCTGTAAGACTGTTGTAAATGGAGCTCCCAGGGAGTCTCCAGCAGCCTCCCAGCATACCTGGCCATGTGGAACCTAAGTGATAGCTGGTGCTGTCCTCTGGGCTTGCCGGGTGCTGGTGAAAAGGAAGTTTGGAAGAGAATACAGACCCAGGTGGAATAGGCTGCCATGTAACTAATAACTATGTATCCATGCAGACAGACATGTATGAACACATGCAAACAGGCTTTAAACTGAAAACTGTGTCGACCAGATCGTACATAGAGACAAAGTGTCAGAGCACACCTACTGCATGGGAAAATGCAGCAGATTTGGAGGAGGTAGGGGATGGAAGCGAGCCAGACTGTTCCATGGGAAAAGGAGCATGGACAGGGCATGTTGACCCAGAGGCATGGTGGCTTGTTTGGGGCTGTATCAGTGTTGTCCCCAAACTGGGTTCTTTTACCGAGTGTGCAACTAACCAATAGACGCGCAGGATCGAAATACTTGTTCATTTCTGCACAGGGATGGGTGCTTGGTGGTAGATCCACAAAGCTAGCACACCTTCTCCCTTTCTCATTCTGTATCTATAAACACTTTTCAGGAAGTACTTTATACAGGTTTTTCTGTTGGTTACAGTTTTATCACATCACATTCTTGCTCTGTGCTTGTGCTTTAACATCCATGTTAATTAGCATAGGAAGCAGAGAAGAAGGTGGTAACATCATTATCATGTCATTACCATCTCATTATTCATTTTGGGGAGCGCCCTTTAATAGGTTAATAAGCCCTAATGAACTTGTAGGTTCCTCTGGGTTATGCTGCTGTTTTTGTCCTCTCTGTTCCTCACGTTCTTCAAAGTGTTGTGGTTTCCTCACGGTTATTTGGCTGGAGCCGGTTGTCCTTTGCAATACTGTTTGCCAAGATCCTCTCTCCCTTGTCCTTGAGTCTTGTTAGCTCTTGGAGGGTTTCCACAGCATCATTCCAACAGAATGCCAGTGTTCCCATGGGGGTCCAATTTTGCTTTCCTGCAGAGGTATTACAAGAGGTATTACAAGGCCATTATACTGTAATTCCATTTGGAATCAAATCAGCAACCCCAGGCTCCATTCCCTGTTCCACTGTCCCTGGGTGGGCTCCACCAACAACCTTTCAGTTAACAGCTCAATGCACTGCTGGTTGGCCCACAGAAACCCCCCCACCTGGGGCTGTGCCGGGGGCTCCAGTGTCAGCACTGTCCTGGTGCTGCAAGAATGGGAATGTCCCCGTACCCAGCCCCAGGCAGGGGGACGCTGCCCTTTGCCCATGGCCGGGTGCTGGTGGGCAGCGTGGTGCAGGGGGAGGCCTGGAGCCTGGCTGAGGGGCTCTGGGCAGCTCCCTGCCCAGCACCAGCTCTGCCTGCTCCCCTGCTCCCTCCACCCCACACCCTGGGGGCAATCAGAGCTGTGGGCACATCCCCCTGGGGAGGGCATTTCCCTCACACCACTCCCTCCTGCTGCTGCCCTCGTGGACACAGGTGACGCACACAGGAGTGCTGCCTGCGCTGGCAGAGGTGACTCAGGGAAGGGGCTTGCTCCTCTCCATCGAGCCTCCCCTGGCAGGACCAGAGCCTGGCAGCAGCGCCTGCAGCGACAGTCTCCCCCTGACCCAATTAGCTGCAGAGATGCTGAAGGGGCAGCGCTCTGTGGGGCTGTGCAGGAGCAGTCCCAGGGCAGAGGCAAGGCCAGCTTCCCCCACGGCCAGGCAGGAGGGTCTGAATGGAGTTTTCTGGGGAGGGTCTGAGGGCAGCAGGGCACAAGGGGGCTGTGCTTGTCAGGGACATGGTATGGGAGGAGAGGGCACCCCAGAGCACACCCCATATACATATGCCATGTGTAAGGGGATGTAGCTCAGTGGAAGAGCGCCTGCTTCGCATGCAGGAGGTCCTGGGTTCAGTCCCCAGCATCTCCAGCAAGGACTTTTGTGCCTCGCTGTGTTGTCTTCCCAGCAGATATAAGGGTGGTGGAAGTCCCCTGGGTGAGCCTGGGTCTCTGATTGGGAGGCTGCTTCCTGCTGTCCATCAAAGGCCTCATCAACTTCCTCTTCCTGATCTGGTGGCCTGTTGTAAACACCTACAGCAGTGTCTGCCATGTTAGCCTGCCTAGTCATCCTCACCCATAAGCTCTTGACTCACTGTTCATCCACCCCTAGCCTTCCATGAAGGAACGAGTGACTGGGGAGATAGGGGGAGAGCAGTGGAGGTTGTCTCCCTTTACTTCAGCCAGCCTTTCAACACTGTCTCCCATAGCATCCTCATAGGCAAGAAGTGTGGGCTAGATGAGTGGTCAGTGAGGTGGCTTGAGAAGTGACTGAATGGCAGAGCTCAGGGGGTTGTCATCAGCAGTGCAGAGTCTAGTTGGAGGCCCGTGATGTCCCCCCAGGGCTCCGTACTGGGGCCAGTCTTCTTCCACTTAGTCGCCAGTGACCTGGACGAAGGTACAGCAAGTGTGCTGACGATAATAAACTGGGAGGAGCAGCTGATGCATCAGAAGACTGTGCTGCCATTTGAGAGACCTGGAGAGGCTGGAGAGGTGAGAGGTGTGGAACCTCATGAAGTTCAACAAGGGCAAGTGCACGGTCCTGCACGTGGGGAGGTATAACGCCATACACCAGTGCAGGCTGGAGGCTGAGCTGCTGGAGAGCAGCTCTGCGGAGAAGGACGTGGGAGTGGTGGTGGACACTAAGTTGACCATGAGACAGCAATGTGCTCTTGTGGCCAAGAAGGGCAATGGCAGCCTGTAGAAGGGACGATTGAGAGGGGATCTTATCAATGTGTACAAGTACCCAAAGGGAGGGTGTCAAGAGGATGAGGGTCACACTCTTTTCGGTGGTGCCAAGCAGCAGGACAAGAGGCGGTGCGCACCAGCTGAAACACAGGAAGTTCCACGTGTGTGTGAGGGCAAACTTCTTTCTTGAGTGACCGAGCACTGGAAGAAGCTGCCCAGAGAGGTTGTGGAGTCTCCCCCAACATTCTCTGAATCTGCGATTTTCTGATCCCGTCAGTGCCCCCCACCCCCTAAGTCTGGCCCTGGACAACCTGCCAGAACCATAAGTTCTGGTAGGGCAGATGTAATGATGGAGTGGGGCAGCCACAGATGCCTGTGTCCCTTCTTGAGTCCCTGGCCAGTGCAGTACCAGCAGGGTTTGGTCCAGGTCTGTGTGGCCCCTTTTCGTCTCAGTCGGCCCCTCCTGGCCCTTTCTCTTCCTGGCTTTCACCTTGCACAACCAGTAGATATTTTAGGAGGACCCAGAGAGTGGGGAGCAAGTGGGGTAGATTGGCACTGTACTAGAGGTCCTGGTGCAGAGGGGACAGGGAGGAGCCACCCAAGCTGTGCTCCTGGCTGTGGTCAGTGACAGCTGGGAGGGCTGTGGGTGCTCCTGGGTGCCAGGTGCTGCTGCGGCACAGCGGAAGGCTGCGACGGAAACCTTTTGAAGCAAAGGAGGACTCCAAAGCAAACACCCCGAGTGCCTCGTTCAGCCCCATTCCGCTGCAGGGCCAGCCCTGGCCAGGGCCCTGGGGGTGATGGGGGCCGTGCCTCTCTGTGACACGGGCTGTGGTCACAGGAGACATCCTGTGTCACAGCCACAGTTGCCCTCCCCCACCCAGACCCGGCCTCTCCCCACACGTCCCAGTGAGGCTGGTCTAGCGCAGGCGCTGGGGCTGCTCTCGGCACCTCTCTGCTGCCAAGAGCTGCCGAGCTCAGCAGGAGCCAGCGAGCGGAGGTCAGGGGACTGTGGGGTTGTGCAGAAGTGTGCAGGAGGAGGAGGAGGAGGAGAGGAGCTGCTTCCTCATCACCTGCTGCTGCAGGGGTGACCCAGAGCACTCAGGACCAGGATGGAGCTCTGGGACGCTGGCCACGGGACACGGCATGGACAGGGGGTGCCAGCACTCCCCACCTGGGGTAAGGCCTTCCGGAGATCCTCCTCAGGTCTAGCAGGGATCCTCCCCAGGTCTGGCAGGGTATCGCCTGGAGGCAGTGCCCACCTCAGCCCCTGTAGGGAATGGGGCCTGTTTGGGGAGGGGGTGCTCTTGGAGGACGCTCACACTGCTCATCCTCTGGCTGAGGCAGGTATGGAGCAGCTGAGAGCTGCCCCCAGAGCATGACGGGTCTTTCCCTTCTCTTCCAGAGCAGCTTGCTGTCTGGGAAGGGGTGTCTGACTACATTGTGCGGCAGCTGATGCGGAACCAGGTGGGTGTGCCTTGCGGGGCCTGCCCCGGGAAGCCTTCTCCTGGAGCTTGTGTGTCTGTGGGATGACTTCTCTGCTTTGACTGGTAGAGTTGAGAGGGTGAAGAGGAGGGGGATGAAAGCGTCTGGAAAGGTCTTCCAAAGAAGGGCCCCAAGGTTTCTCCAAAGCTTTGTCCAGCGCTTTGTCTGGCCCCTTTGTACAGCAGGATGGAGCAGGGCACCGAGCACCATCCCCACGCCCTGACAAGTGCCCGGCCTGTCCAGCTGCCAGTCTCATCGTTCTTCTCTTCCTTCCTGTTTGCAGGGAGTCCGAGTTATTCGCCTTGGCACATTTGACGTAGTAACCGAACAAGTCGGTGGTGGGAAGCGTGCTCTTCTCACTGTTCGCAGGCCCGTGTTCCATCTGTCGCGGAGTATTGCAGAGCTTCCCGGCCTCGCCTATGACATGGCCTATGCTCCTGGTAAGAGGAGAGGCTGAACCGCTTGCTTCCCCTGGGGACATCCTTGGGGTGTGCCTAACTGCTGGGCAGCAGTGACTGTTAGGAAGCTAGAATTCCTTCAGCAGCTGTGGAGAACAGCTTCAGGGGGTTTTAAAGCACCAGGACAACATCATGCACATTACAGTCACACTCCCTCTCTCCCAGACTTGCTTTCACAACTGGCAACAAGCCAGATGTCTTGGGGCTGCTGCTTCTCTGCTACTGACTGCGTTCCCCTTCTGCTGCTTCCCAGGTCATAAGCTCTCCGAGCCCCTCAAGTACGCTCACATAGCCTCGGCCCTCTCTGTTCCTCGGAAGACAGTGGAGGCGTGCATAGAAGAGACCATGCGGCTTTTCTCCCGCTGCCTGCAGAGCGGGAAGAACGTGGCCCTTGTGCTGAAGGGCCTTGGCACGCTTGTAATTCAAGGAGCAGCTGTGAAAATGAGGTTTTGCAGGGACTTTCTGAAGAGGCTCAATGGGACAGAGCAGCTGCTGGAAGCTCTTCTCGCGGTGAGTTCCCCATTCCTCCAGCACTACCTGTCGTCCTCTGGAAAGCACCAGTGAATGCAATGCTGTCAGCCTGCTGTGACCTATCCAGGTGCATGGAGAGTCCCAGCTGAGAGTAATGCCAGCTCCCGGGACAGCCGGTCTTGAGCGTCCAGAGGACTTGGCAACAAGGATGGCCCTGGGAATAGCTGTGCTGGCTCTGCCCCAAAAAATCATCCAGGCCCAGAGCTCATTTTCATGTGCTCAAGGGAAAAGTCCCAGAAAAGGGCCGGTCCTGTGTGCTTTTTCCACAGAGACTTCCCTCCTGACAGAAAGCCATGGTTTAGTGCTGCTTTGTGTCAGGACCACATCTGAACCCATGTCTCCCTGGACTGTGTCTGGGACAGTAAGGCAGCGAGTTCAGCACTTTCCCCTGATGCTGGGTGACACTATTTCTGCGTGTCCCTTTGGGAGCTCGGCCTGATGCCTCCATGGGACATTTTTGCCCTAGGGTGGAGTGAGGGCAAGGGAGTGATCCCTCCTCCCCTTGCCTGGGCCAGCGGGCATGTGAAGCAGCTCTGTGAAACCTCTGCTGACCTCAGTGCTCTCCCTTTGCAGCTGGAGGGCCTGAGTGTCTTTCATCTCTCCCATGGGGCAGCTGCTCAGAATATTGGATCCCCCTGGTCCTCTTGCTCTTTGGCATTTCTACCTCTGTCTCCAAGTAGGTTTGTTTTTGCAGGAATCATTGCTCGCCCCACTCTCTGGACACGAAGCAGAGGCTTAGGCAGACCAAGGCCCCTGTGCGACCAGAGCCCTCTTGCTGCTCTTGCTGTGCTGGTCTAGTTGTGCTGAGCAGCTCTTGCCAGGGCCCTGGCATCTCGCCACCATGAAGGGCATCTTTCTGTCCAAATGTGAGCATTTGCACGCTGCTAGTGATGGCTGCAGCATGTCGCAGAGAGAGTCGTTGGAGCCCAGTGGCCTTGGCCAGGTCTCTAGTGCAGCCCCGTCCTTCAGCGTGGTCCTTCAGGTGCAGCGGGAAGGCTGAGATGTGAAAGGAGGCTGAGCTGAGCCTCCTCTCATGGGTTAAGGCAGAGATGCAAGCCGGCTGCAGGCCAGACCTCTGCACTAGGCAGGACCTGGTCTCCTGACTGCATCTCTCGATTCTCAGCCTTGCAAAAAGCCTGGCAGTCTTCTCACCCTTTCTCCTCCATTTCCCGCCAGCTGCTCTGCTGCACAACTGAGGGGCCACGGAGAGGCGCAGAGAAATTCCATGTTTCAGAGGCAGCTGCTTCTCTGAGCAGTGGGAAAGTGTGCTGCCCTTGTGCGCCCTGAGACAACTGTCTTGGCATCATCTCTCGTGTGTCTCTCCCCTTTGCAGATGCCAGAGATGAGGGATTCAGTCCTCTCAGGCTCCGAAACTGCTGCTTTGCAGACCCGTTCTGGTCGTGTCATTGTCTTTCCTGAGTGAGTACATTCACTTCTTAGCCCCGGCTGGCAAAGCCAGCAGCTTCTCGGGACTTGTCTGGTAGCCCTGTGTTGCCAGTGCTTGTGAAAGCTGCTCAGGAAGTCATTGGAGAGGAATACTTTCCAGTGTGGATCAAAGTGCAGGTTCCTGCTGGTCACTGGCTCAGGATGTTTTCTTGTCTTCTGTGAGACCTGTGTGAATCAAATGTGTGCTGAACGTGTTGTCTTGGGTCAAATGTCTTCTGTGGGGAGGCCTGTCTAGGGCAAAGCAAAGCCTGTGCGCAGTGGGGTTGTGGAGAGCTTTGTGCTGGCTCCCATCCTGCTCAGTGTTTTGTCCCATTAGTTGTCTGGGAGATGGTGCTTCCTTTTTGCAGAGGCACGGAGATGAGATTTGGAGAGCCTGCAGGTGATACGGTGGGTGAGAGGGGCATTAGAACTGGTGCTGCCAAGCACCCCTTCTCACAGGAAGGCTAGGGAAGCTCTGCAAGAGGCAGAGAAGGAAGTTCCTGCCCCTGCAGATGCTGGAGGTCTTCACAATGTCTCTCAGCTTGCTGATACACTCCTCCAGCATCTGGCATGTTCTGCCTATTGTGCTTTGGACAAAGAGGGGCTTCTTGGTAGCTCCCTAATGCCCCTCTGTCCCCATTATGGACACAAGGTGCAAAGGAAGTGTGGTGCCCTCCCTTTAGACTGGCATCTTTTTCCTCTTTCCAGGTACAATGCTGACAGTCCATCTAGAAAGCCCCCTGTGGCACCTGCAAAGCCCCCGCAGGAAGAGGAGAAGGCAAAAGAGGACACCAGGGCCAAGAAAGGTAATGGGAAAGCTGGGTCCTGGCAGGGGTTTGTGCCTTCTGCTTCCGTCCTCTTTGGCCAGGCAGTGGAGGCAAGGCGACAGTGCCATGGCTCAGGTAGCATCAGGCACCGGAGGTGACGCGTACCCAGTCCGGGACATCTGGAGTGATTCCTGAGGGAACACGACCTCCCGGCAGCCCAACACTCCCAGCTGCAGCTGATGCCTCCCAGATAAACTTTCCCCCATTGCCACGGCATTCACTGGCACCCTGGGGTGCACTGCAAAGTGCTCTTGCACTGGAGGTGTTGGTGCAGAAGGGAGGCAAACGTGAGCACTGTCCTTGTGCAATGTGAATCCTAAATTGTGCCGGCAGCTGCAGGTCATGGAGAGGCTGAGCTATTTCATGGGACCAGTGAGTTGTCATTGAATGAGAAAAGCCCCTGAGAGTAGATGGGGAAAAACAACAAGGCAGAGAGAAGCCAGTGTGCGGAAGGGCCTAAGACCACCCAGGAAAGAAGGCCTAGAAGGAGTCACCTTGAGGCCTCACACTGTTATCACAGGCTGGAGCATATCTGAAGAGCCTTCCCGTTCCAAAGGCCTCCTCAATGCTGTCCTGAAGTGTTTTCTTCTCTCCTGCTTACAGGAAATCTTCCCGCCAAGTACCTCCCCCTGAGAGCGAGGCATCCTCCGGCCAAAATAACAGCTCCCAAGAAGCAGAAGGGGAAAGGGAAGAAAGCTGAGGACAACACGCCTGCTGGCAGGTGAGAGCCGTGGAGGAGTGGGTGAGGGTGAGCCTGTTGCCTAGTGAGTGTCTGGGGGAGATGTTTCCTCTGCACACAAGGTTCACAGCAACTCTGAATGTCCTTTATCACATGCCCCGGGGACTCCTGAGCCCTCGATGGCAGGAATGCCTTGACAGCCCTGACCACTTTCTCCTTCTTTGACCCTGCGTCTCCAGGAACAATCTGTTCTCCATGCCTAAGCACAGGGCATTGAGGACCACCAGGCCATTTGTAATACATTTGGCAGGACAGGGTAAGGGTGTCTCTCGGAGCCTGTCTTGGTAGAGGAGGCTGCTCCTCTCCGGGCTGCATCCAGAGCGAGCCCGTGTCTGGGCACGCTGAGCGTTCCTGCGGGCACATCCTGCAGCCCCGGGCATTTCAGCTGGGGGTGGTCTCTGTCCCTGTGGGTGTGAACACAGTCAGCGGAACCCATCTCCTTCTCTGGCAGAAGGGCCTTGTGCCGCAGAGGCAGGTGCCCAGCCGGTGAGTGCAGGACGGAGACCCAAGTGCCCCTGTGCTCCCAGCACCTGCCCACAAGGTGTCTTTTCAGGGGGCTCCCGGCCATCGCAGGCAGCTGCTCCAAGAAGGTGGTGCAAGGCAGGACAAAGGGCAGTGCTGAAGCCATGCCCCCACCAGAGAAACTGGTGAAGAAAATCCAGAGGTGGCCAGGACAGGTGCATGCTACAGCCTGAGGTCCTGCTTGTGCCACGGGGACGTGTGGAAAAGCGCAGTCCTATGGGCAGTGGGTAGGAGAGATCCCTGCCTGCGTGTTCACTTGGCCAGTGACCAACCACATCTGGGCCTTGCTTGAAAAGGTGCAGGTCACCCGCTAGTTCTGGAGGGCATTTGTCCCTCCGGCATTCTCAGGAAGCACCTCAGAAGCCCCTCTTTGGCCCTTTTTCCCGTGGGAAGGTACCTGCTGGGCCTTTCAGGGAGAGGCCATGGGCAGTTTCCCTTTAGTTCTGTGATTATTGAGCTCATTGGTGAGATCCAAACTGGGATTTTGAGACCTGCCCCTATGAGCTTCGGGGCGTAAGAGCGCTGCCGGGAAGGCTCAAGCCAAGCGGCAGGAGAGAGGATGAGAAATGCCCTTTGCACCCTGGGAAAGCACAGATGCCAGCAGTCCTCTTTGCCGTTTCTTTTCTGTGGCCTTCCAGGTGGAATATCACTTCCAGATAATGGGCGAGGGCGTTCTTGTCTTTCCTCCCATCTGAAGCCCTGTGAAGATTTCCCCTTCTGGAGTCCTTGGCTGGAGACCCAAGCAGGCAACAGAAGAGAGAAGAGTGCTTTGGGAGAACTCCCCTGGAGAAAGGCTGGCATTTCCTCCAGAGCTTTTTTCCAGAAGCATCTGTAAGAGGCAAGGACCCATCAGGAAGGGGGCTTCTGCTTCCATTGACAAGCAGTTAGTCTTCTCCAAATTTCCTTTTTTTTGGGGGGGGGGTTATTTATTTCTTAATAAAACTTTTCCTGAACATTGCACAGAGATTTGACTTTTGCGTTTTCTGTCCCCTCACGACCAGCTCATGGCACCAATGCCTCCATCCATCCTCCCCACTTCCCTCACCCAAGCCTACTCCCCCATCTGGTTGCCCAGCCCTGCCCAGCCCAGCTCCAGCTCCCCGTCCCTGCACAGAGGGAGAAGCCCTGCTCCTGCCACCCCACAGCAGCTCTTGCTGCTGCTGAACCCTGCTCTCCCAGCTGGAGCTCAGCTGCGTCTACCACCCACTGTGTCCTGCTGCGTCTCCAGTCTCAGCCTCTCTCCAGCCAACAACTCAGGCCAAGGATCAAGCACAGGCTGGGTGGAGAGCGCTGTCCTCTCCACCCACGTTGTGCTCGGGGCAGATGAAGCACTGTCCCGGCTACAGGGGTCTCTGGCAGAGCCGCCTGCACAGCAGGCAGAGCTCTGAAGTGCTCCCACATCCCTGCATTGTCACGGCAGCAGGGACTCAGCCGGCCCCTTTGGCTGCCCCATGGCACTGCTCCCTCCCTTCTCCCCATTCAGGAAGCACAGGTACAGACATGACCACCCAGCACGGGCACACGCTGGTCCCTCTCCTGTCCTTCCTACCAGGGATGGGCATGGCACAGCACAGCTCAGCTCAGCTTCAGCAAGACACACATGCATCCTCCGTGCTGCTCTCCTGGTCCATGCATGCGTGCATGTGCTAGCCTCCAGCAGATGTGCTGTCCCAGAGCCACCTGGCCAGGGCTGGACCTCTGGAGAAGTGGGGAGGGAATTTTCCCTTTTCCCTCTGGGTTTCCCACGTCAGTTCCTGGAAGTGGAAAAGAGCATTCCCTGCGAGCAGGGGAGGTGCAGGGAGTTTGCCGCTCATGAAAGAGCAGGGAGGTGTATGGAGGTGGCATCACATGAAGGGGCTGGTGAAGACGGAGCCATGAGATGCTTTGGGAACACTCTTGGGTTCCATTTGTGTCTGCTGAGGATTGCCTTTCTGCTCTTCTTTGAGGAGGACAGAGGGCAGAATGGATAGTATTCACTAAACCCTGATTTACTCTCTTTTAGCCCTAGCAAAGGGTGTGCCTTCTGCTTGGTGCTGATCCTAAACACTTCTGATTCCTCTCCCCATTCCCTCCCGGTGAGCCTCCCCATCCCCCCACCCCCAGCAAGACCTACCTCTGCACACACCCACAGGGGTGAAGGGGAAGGTCAGTGGCACCAGCCCAGCATCCGTGACCCCCCCTGCTCACAGCAGCCCTGCCTCGGGACACAGGTCCTTCCCTGGGCCCTGGGCCTTCCCCAGCCTCCGTCAGACCCCTGAGGTTCCCACCGCTTTGTCTGGGATCCTTCCTGGGGACTGTGAGCAAAAGCCAGGGTGCCGAGCAGCACAGTCCCCCAGGCACCCCACCACGGGGGCACCGTCCCTGGGTGGGCTCCAACCAACAACCTTTCTGTTTACAGCCGAACGTGCTGCGTGCTGTGCCACAGAAACCCCCCACCTGGGGTTGTGCTGGGGGCTCCACTGTCAGCACTGTCCTGGTGGTGTGGGCATGGGAACGTCCCTGAGCCCAGCCCCATGCCCAGCCCCAGGCAGGGGGATGCTGCCCTTTGCCTATGGCCGGGTGCTGGTGGGCAGTGTGGTGCAGGGGGAGGCCTGGAGCCTGGCTGAGGGGCTCTGCACAGCTCCCTGCCCAGCACCAGCTCTGCCTGCTCCCATGGTCCTTCCACCACACAGTCCAGTTCATTGTGAAGGGGGTGCTCTTGGAGTACGCTTGCATTGCTCATCTCTTTGGTTAGGCATGTGCACTTTGGAGTGTGTATGCACACTGTGGGGTGGGTGTATACTACGGTGCATGTGCACACTTTGGAGTAGGTGAGCACTTTGCACGGTGTGTGCACACTCTAGTGTGTATACACATGCTGAGTTCCTTCTGCATTTTAGGTGCTGTCAACCCCCTCTTTGCCCTGAGGCTGCTCTCTCCTGCCCAGCCATGGCCTCCGAACACACGTCCTGGTGAGGTCGGGGGTGGCCAGGCACTGCGGCTGCTCTCAGTCCCGCTCTGCTGCCAGGAGCTGCCAGGCCTGTGCGGGAGCTGTATAGAGGAGGCTGGGGCAGTGTGGGGCTGTGGAGAAGTGTGCAGGAGGTGGAGGAGGAGGAGAACAGCTGTTTCCTCATCACCTGCTGCTGCAGGGGTGCAGGTCCTTCCCTGAGCCGTTCACTGGCCTGCGTCAGACTCCTGAGGTTACCACCGCTTTGGGATCCGATATTCCTGTGCTGGTCATTTTGCACCAAAAATTTGGGAGAGGCCGAAGGCAGCAGGCTATTGCTGAGGCCTGGTGAGTGCCTTGCCCCCAGCAGCTCAGTGTGCTCCCATGGGACAAACCCTGTCTGAAAGGGGCTTTCAGAGTTGCCCTGGGATAGTTCTTTCCCTCCTCCCCTGCCCCAGGGGAGAAGATGTGCCCAGCTCCAGAGTGATCCCCAGCCCCAGCATGCCAGAGGGAAGCTTCCCTCTCCCAACCCACCCTGCTGGTGCCAGTCCAACCTCCAAGGCTTCAGCACAGACCTCCAGGAAGCTGGAGCTGCCTTGGGCCTCAAGGCAGTCTGGTGGCAGGAGGGATAGGCATGGGCACAGCAGCAGCAGTGCCAGGAGCTAGGGGAGGAGCAGGGCAATTGGGGTGGAGACCCCTGCCCTTGGCTACATAGCTGGGACACTGCATGGCTGATGCCTCTGTGAACAGCCAGGCTCCAGGTTCGGGGTGGATGGCAGCTTGAGGATCATAGCACTGGGATTTTAATGGACTTCCAGTGCAAGCATGGCTGTGGTGAAGGCAAGTGCGCAGACCCAGGTACATGCAACTGCGAAGGATGGGGGTGGAATCGGCAGTGCGGAGCTGCTGGAGGCCCTCCCTCTTCTCCCTGTGAGAAAGAGAGTCCTGGAGAGATGGGAGAGGAGCACAGGGCAGGGTGAAAGAGGCAGACGGAGCCACTTGGGGTGCATCAGGGAGTTTTCCAAAGCCCCGGGCTCTGCCAGAGACCTATGAATCTCCGCCCGACACTCTCCCAGCAGCGCTTGTTCTGTCCTGCTCTAGTGGCTCTTGGCCCCACACCAGCCATACTGGAGCAGAGGCTGATGAGCTGGAGGTGCCTCTGGGCAAGCTATGCCAGCCCCAGGCAGCTGGCCCTGAGCATGGGGCAGCCCAAGCCCCTCCTCATATGTCCCATCCTGCTTGGAGGGCAGCATGCGAACATGGGAGCAGCCTGTTCCTGCCCAGGGGGACCTTTCGCAAGGGAGGCAACTCGACAGCTGTCGCACTGCAGCAGCACCCACTGTGGCCCCTGCCGCAGCCCTGCCACCCTGGCCCCTGCCTGGCCTCCTGTCTCCTTTGCTTCTGGCTCCCAGCCCCTCTCTTTGCACTGCACAGACCAGCTCTGCAGGCAGCAGCTCAATGAACTCTGCCCCTCCCCACCTTTCCCCACACCGAGGATCTAGCCCCAGACAGGCAGCAGGATGCCAGCCTCCCCTCAGCCCACCGATAGGCTCCCCCATGCCCCTTCTCCCTCATGAGGTTGGTGGAGCTGAGCTGGCCCGGGGTGGCCAGCCAGCACCAGAGCAAGGACAGGGCAGGGCGGGGAGCACTGGGGCAGGGTGAGCAGCACAACTTGGGGCCCAGCAGCTGGACGGGGGAGGACGGAGGCCACTGAGGCCTGAGGATGCTGCTCTGGCAGCAGCTCCATGCTGGGAGTGTTGGGGTTTCACCCTTTACAGGGAGCAGCCTGTGGTGGGGCCATGAGCAGAGCACTACCCTGGACCCAGGCTCTGTCCTGCTCAGAGGTAGAGGTGCATGAAGGAGTGTGGGGCCGGCCATGGGCTCTGCCCCTTGCTCATCAGTAGTGCAGCTCACAAGACAGGCGGAGCCTGGCTCTGTGCTCAGGGTCTTTCCATTCATGCAATCGCAGAGGAGTTTTACTGGGAAGGGTCCTCAGGGCATTTCCAGTGCCAGAAAGCAAAGGAAAGTGCATATGTCCAGTTCCTAGGGTGCCTTTAGAAATGATCCCTTTCATCAGCATATGTGGAAATATGCGAGAGATTAGTGAGATTACAGCCACAGCAAAACAGGCAGAGCAGTAGTAACACGAGTCAACGGCTGTATTCTTCTCCTGAGACTCATACCCTGCTTGAAAATTTACATTAGTTCCTCATGGGGAACATTGACATTTGTATTAAAATCATTCAGTCATCTTAGCTGACGAGTGTGTGTTCATGTTTTGCAAATGCTGAAAACGGTTCTTCACCTTTTCAGGCAGAGCTCAGGCATCTCACTGCAAGCATCCAGGGGCCCTTGGAGAGGCTCTCATGTATCTGAGGTACCTGCCCGGCCCTGGCAGCCCTCCCAGAGGACCCGCAGAAGATAGGAGACCCTTGGAGCCACAGATGGAGGCAGGGCAGAGGGGAACAAGGTACCTACACTGGCACTGACATCCATGACCCTGTGACTGCATCCCACCGCAGTTCCAAAAATCACTTTCCTTTAAAAAGGAAGAAAATCCCCCCCCCCCCAAAAAAAGACCAGTATAATAAAGAAAAACAACAACAAAGTGAAGGACAATAAGAACACAAAGAATTTTAAAACCTGAAAAGTGTAACAAAACCCCTCTTCACCTGAGATCATTTTCTGAACTTCCTGGCTCCAGCCGCCAGGCTCCTGGTTCCTGTCAGGGAGAGAAGCGCCGGCCCCGCCCGCGCCGCCCCCGTCGCCTGGCAACGGCGCCTCCTGCTGCCCCAGCCCTCTGTGCAGCCTGTCCAATCAGCTAGCGCGGGGAGGCAGAGAGCCAATGAGTGCCTGGGAGGGGCGGGCTGTGCTGTGAGAGACATGCAGAGAATCACAGAATGGGTAAGGTTGGACGGGAGCTCTGGAGATCATCTAGTCCAACGTGCCTGCTCAGCAGGGTCACCCAGAGCAAGTCAGACAGGGTTGCATCCAGGCGGGCCTTGAAGATCTCCAGAGACAGAGACTCCAAACCCCTCTGGGCAACCTGTTCCAGTGCTCTGTCACTCTCACAGTGAAGACATTCCCCCTCACGTTCAGGCGGGACTTCCTGTGCTTCAATTTCTGCCCATTGCCTCTTTTTCCTGTCACATGGGAGTACTGAAAAGAGTTTGTCCCTGTCGCCTTGACACCCTCCCTTCAGGTACTTGTACACATTGATAAGATCCCCCCTTAGTCTTCTCCTCCCCAGGCTGAAGAGGCCCAGCTCTCACAGTCATTCCTCCTAGGGCAGGTGCTCCAGTTTTCTGATCATCTTTGTAGCCCTACACTGGACTCTCTCCAGTAGCTCCATGTCTCTCTTGTCCTGGGGAGCCCAGAACTGGACACAGTACTCGAGATGAGGCCTCCCCAGGGCTGAGTAGAGGGGCAGGATCACCTCCCTCCACCTGCAGGCAACACTCTTCCTAATGCAGCCCTGGAGGCCATTGGCCTTCTTGGCCACAAGGGCACATTGCTGGCTCATGGTCAACTTGTTGTGCACCAGCACTCCCAGGTCTTTTTCTGCAGAGCTGCTCTCCAGCAGGTCAGCTCCCAGCTTGTACTGATGCCTAGGGTTATTTTTCCGTAGTTGCAGGACTCTGCACTTGCCCTTGCTGAACCTCATGAGGTTCTATGAGGTTCTTCTCTGCCCAGCTCTCCAGCCTGTCCAGGTCTCTCTGTATGCAGCACAGCCCTCAGGTGTGTCAGCCACTCCTCTCAGCTTGGTATCATCAGCAAACTTGCTGAGGATGCACTCCATCCCATCATCCAGGTCATTGTTGAAAAAGTTGAACAGGATGAGACCCAGTACTGAGCCCTGGGGGATGTCACTAGCCACAGGCCTCCAACTAGACTCCACGCCACTGATGACAACCCTCTGAGCTCTGCCTTTCAGCCAGTTCTCAATCCACCAAGGAGAGCACCCAATGGCATGCCCCTGTGGGGCTGTCTGTGCTCACCCACCCGGGCCAGCCTGGCCTAGCACCCGCCGCCCGCCACGTGAGGCTGGGCCGGAGCTCGCCATCCTTCGGTGGCAGGCATAGGGGTCTGAGCTTTTCCGGAGGGCACCGGGAGGGTGCCGGGGGCACCGGAAAGCACACTGAGGGTGCTGTAGGGGAGACCGGGGCTCACCCCGTGTGTATTTTGTGGTGCGTGCAGAACAGAGTGCCTTTGTGCGGTCAGGCGCAGCCGTGTTGCTCGTCTCCCAGCACATCTCTCTCGCCCAGTGCCGGTTTCAGGCCTCATTTGTGTCCCAGCTCTGCCAGGGCTCAGCTTGGGTTCACAGCCAGTCTGTCTGCAGGTGCTGTGGCCTCTCTGCAGCTCCACATCACCTCAGTGGACATGGGGATGGAATATCCTAGTGGCGGAGTGGTTTCCTATTGCCCCTGCCTGCACACATGCCGCTGAGGAACAGAGGGATGGAGGTTGTGGTGTATTACCTGAGGAGCCATCGAGGAAGACCTTGCCCCCTGCCAAGTCCTTCCCTCTCTGGCAGCACTGAGCCCAACCTCTGCTGGAGGAAGAAAGAGCAGTATAACCATCGGAGCCCCCTGAAGTGGCCTCTGGGAAGTGTAAGCCTGGTGCTAAGGTAGAAGGAGCTCTTCCTCCCCCCCCATCCAAGAAAAAAAAAAGTTGAAATGTTTTTTGAAAATAATAACTATTGCAGCATTTACATTTCCATGTATTTGTTTAAACTGATGAGTATTCACATCATGTAATCGATGGTTATAGCATTTTCTTAACGTTCAAAGAGGAATATTGAGATGTAGCTTAAGAATGGGGCAGATGAGGACCCCAAGGGAAACAGACCCCGACCAGAGGGCTGGGGGCACAGGAGGCCCCTGCGGCCCAGCCAGTTCCCACTCCTGGCCCACCTGCTGGGCACTCTCCTGCCTGCGTTACCAGTGCATTCCAGCCCAATGGACTGGGAGTGCCCATGGCTGAGCTCTCTGCTTGCAGGAGCCATCCATCTCTCCTGGTGCTCCCTCTCAAGCACACCCTTTCCTCAGCAGCAGCAGGGAGCAGGGCGCAGGAGCCCCCCCACAAGCCGTGTTGTCCTTGGCACGTCTCCTTGCTGCCCCTCCTTGCCGTGGTCTGTTGAAGATCAGCGGTGTAGCAATGTGGGCTCCTGATATCAGCTTGGTCAGGGATTGCCGTGTCCTGCAATCACACGTGCTGGGCTCAGCACTGGGGAAGGCACCCAGAGCGATCCTCCCACATCCCTCTGAGGCCTACTGCCATCACGCAGGTGGCAGCGCAGCCTTGGTACCAGGACCTAGTGGAGCATGGCGCAGGCTGCTGTGTGACATGGTCCTCGGGAGAAGGAACAACCTGGGGCACACCAGTGCCAGGCCTGTCTCGCAACCCCTAGCCACAAGCTGTGTGGAGACAAGTCTCTGCCATGGCTGTTGGGGCTGAGCAGGAGCCCCATGTCATCCCTCACTGTCAGCCCCAGTCTGTGCCTGACTGCTGAGTAGTGTTGGGGATTGGCTGGGCTCAGGGAAGGACAAGAGTGGCTGGGAGACTGTCACAGCTCCACGTATGCCTGATAGCTGCTGTATGCAGGCTCTCAGGTTCTTGACATCCTTGATCTGGCAGTGGCCTCTTACTTTTCTCATTTTTCCCCTTGTTTCAGGGAACCAGTCCATTGACCTGACAGGAGCTGAAAAAATGGAGGCTGCAAAAACCTAGGAAAAGAGATGCCTTGACTGGGGGCTTCTCGCATCAGAGGTGAGCTGGCTGGCACATGGGCCTGAATACTATGCTGCCAGCATGGCCTCAGTGCTGTGCCTTTCCCAGGAGCATAATGGAGCAGCACATCCAAGCCCCAGCTGCAAAGGCAGCTTGTTCCTCAGGGAAGGGGTGAATGCACCACATGTCTGTCCCAAGGCTGGTCCAAAGCTGGATTCAGAGTGAGGCAATGGAGAATGTAGGAAAGGATGGGTCTCCTTGGCAGGGCCATGAGAGAGGGCAAGATGATCTTCTCTTCTGCCCAGGCTGTGGCTGCTATGATTAAGCTGTTCTGGTGCAGGAGCTGACCATGACATTGAGCTCGCCCAGGAGCCCAGGACCTGTGCCCAGTGGCAGAGCCCAAACAAAGCCCCTCCTGCTGAGGTCTGTGGCCTCAGCTGTCTGCTTAGGTGATACTTGGGCACCGATGCCACTGTTCACCATGTCCTGCTCTACCGGGTATCTGATGTGGTCCTCTTGGCCCTCTTTGTTGCCTGAAAAAGGAAAGGAGGCATTTGCAGGTAGAGGGATGAAGCCAGCCCTCGTCCTGGGGGAGGGGCTGGCAAGTGGCATCATCGCTGCGCTGCTGAGCAGGCTCCCATCTGTCCCCAGTCCCTTTTCTAGGGGAGAGAAGTGAGGGCAGAGGAGAGGCATCTCTCATCTCTGCTGAGAGTTCAACTGTAGCATCTGTCTCTTCCCTTGGCTCAAGACCAAGTTGGAAGGTTTTTTCCCTGGAGCTTTCCATTGACAGCAGTGTCTTTCCCAGGGTGAAGAGCAGCCTGGCAGGTGGCAGAAAGCTGTCCCCAGCACTGCCACTATCACCCCTGGCCAACAGATCTGGCCCAGCTCCCCGTAAGCCCATCTCCCTGCTCTCAGCATGTGGAGAGAGATGTGCCTATGTCCTGCCTGCCTGCTCCCGACATGGCAGTGGTTTCCTCGTGGGCATTGCCAGGGGCTGCTGCCAGTGCCAGGCACCTAGCAGCATTTGCGGGAGGGGCTGCTTGAGCACCAAAGCCAAAGATGCCACAGTGCTGTTAGGGTTCCACCTGGCCTCTTCCTCCACCTAAGACCTGGGGATCAATCACAGGTAGGGGCAAAGTTGGGGTGGGGGGTATTGTGCTGAAGGGAGCCGCTTTCTCAGCTCCCAGCCTGTTTCCTCCAGAACAGAAGTCATCCAGCCACACCTGCTGCATTCTGAGCCACCTTCTGCCTAGTGCTGTCTCTTGATTAACAAGGTCTTCAGGAGTGCCAACCCAGATTTTCACTAGGGAGCTCAAAGGCTCCTTCCTGAAAGACCTCCCTGTGACTGTCCAGGATTCTGCTAGCAGTGCATCCTGGATCCTTCCAGGGAAACTTGAACAGGCATTGTATCGTCCCTTCCCATCCTGTCTCACTGGCATAGACCAGCTGTCCAGGTGCTGTGGGCAGTGGAGAGAGTTTTGCGCCTCAGGCACACTGACACAGGCTTCTAGACGTCAGTGCAGATCCTAGGTCAGAGCCCCATGAGGCAGACGATGTGGTGGGACCCACTGTGCCCACCTTCAGGGCCCTTCATTCAGATACACCAGGAAAAGGGCCTTGGTCCCGTTTCCCAAGCCAGGAGTGGGGCCGAGCTGCCAGCACACTCTGCTGCCCTGTCCCAAGCCCTCACCAGCTCTGCTGTCTCATATGCAAAAGGCAATCTACATCACTGCTTTGTGTGGAGCCTCTGTGGGGTCTCGCTGGCTGCAGTGGTAGGTTTTGTGGGCAGCACCTGCAAAGCCAGGAAGGGCAGATTGTCACAGGACATCAGCAGTGGAGTGAGGGGGAGGTGCTGGGGCATCCTCAGCAGCACTGGGAGGACAGGACTGGTCCCACAGAGGACATGGGCATTCTGGACACTCAGGTCCTGCTGAGGGTGCATGTGTGTCCCCTCCTCAACTGGGAACGGCTGATCACGGTCATGCTGTGGGGTTCCAGTGTGACACCAAACAGAGCAGCCCTGGTATATTCAGTAGAATGCTGAGCTGTCTGGGTGCAGAGGAGGTTTGGGAGGAACTGGCAGGAAACCTCATCTTCCTGTATCTGCTCTAACACTCAGCTGTGCAGAGCATGAATTGCTCTTGGTCAAGTTGAGGGCACCCAGTACAAGAGGGTCCTTCTGCCCGCTGCAGCATTCCAGCCTGACACTGGGAAGGGGTGAGCGCTCATATCAAGAAGGGCCTGGCCACATCACCCCGAAAGAGAGCTTTTCCCCATGTGCATGGAGCACTCTGCCAGGGTGGGCTGTAGCGTTGACTCTTGCTTGCTGTCGAACAGGGAGACCACCTGCACAACCTGGATTTTTCTCACTCTGGCATGGGCTCTGGGATCTTGGCAGCACTCTCGTAAGAGAGATCCTCCAGTCCTCTAATCCTCTTTGTGGCCCTGCGCTGGACTCTGGTAGTGCCATGTCTCCCTTGTACAGAGGAGCCCAGAACTGGACACAGTATTCCAGATGTGGCCTCACCAGGGCTGAGTAGAGGGGAGTATTACCTCCTTGGACCTGCTGGCAACACTCTTCCTAATACACCCCAGAATACTGTTGGCCTTCTTGAACATAAGGGCACATTACTGGCTCATAGTCAACTTGTTGTCCACCAGGACCTGCAGGTCCTTCTCCTTTCCAGCAGGTCAGCCCCAGTCTGTACTGCTGCCTGGGGTTATTCTTGCCTAGGTGAAGGACCCTGCACATGCCTCTGTTGAACTTCATGAGGTTCCTTTCTGCCCAACTCTCCTGCCTGTCTAGTTCTGCTGAATGGCAGCACAGCCCATTGGTGTATCAGCTACTCCTCCCAGTCTGGTATCATCAGCGCACTTGCTGAGGAGGCACTCTGTCCTTTCATCCAGGTCACTGATGACTAAGCTGAAGAAGACTGGCCCTAGTACGGAGCCCTGGGGGACATCACTAGCTGCAGGCCTCCAACTAGACTCTGCACTGCTGATCACAACCCTCTGAACTCTGCCATTCAGTTGTGAATGCACCTCGCTGTGCACTCATCTAGCCCAGGCTTCCTAAGTTTACCTGGGAGGATGTTATGGGAGAGGATAGTGTCAAAAGCCTTGCTGAAATCAAGGGAGACAGTATCTGCTGCTCTCCTATCATCTACCCAGCCAGTCGTTCCATCACAGAAGGCTATCAAGTTGCTTAAGCGTGATTTCCCCATGGTGAATCTATGCTGACTACTCCTGATGAGATACAAGGAACCTCATAATCAGCATCCAAGACATGTGCCTGCTGCTAGTCTATCAGCTACTAAGGCAGGAGTGACCTCACATGCCCATGCCCCAGCCATGATGCTGCTACTAGCCTATCAGAGGCTGAGACAGAAGTGATCTCATAAGCAACAAAGGAAACTTGGTCCATGTGAGAAGCTGAAGGGTCGTGAGTGTCCACACAAGCTTGGTAGATGATTGTAAGGTCACCTCTGTCTGAGCAGCCCATAGGTCTGCCCTTGGCTCATGCCTCAGGTAACTGTTTGTGTGGTCAGTTCTGTGCGAGGACCTGATCGGCCACCAAGAGGCGCAGGGCTAGGGTGTTGATTGTGAGGTCATTCAGAACATGCTGAGGTCATTTCCATAAGGGAAGAGGAAAGAGCAGCAGCAGGCCCATTGGCTTGGTAGGTGATTACAAAATCAGTTGTATCTGGTGAGCTAGTAGGCCACCAGGAGGCTGATATTTTTGTGACATTTTAATGAGATTGTTTCTCAGAAGCTCCTTGATGGGAACAGGCTCTGACCTGCGCCCATGTTCTGAAGGTGACTTTGTGACTTCTGTCTCTGCAGGTGGTGGACCGGGAGCAGGAATATGGATGGGAAAGTGGTTGTGAGGTCATTTCTATAGGTGAAGCTGATGGGAGCACTTGACTTCTCTCTGGGATGAGTGGTTGTGAGGTCCTGTCTGCCTGAGTAGCTGATAGGCCACCAAGAGGCATAAGATTGTCTGGGTTTGGGAAGTGAGGAGGAAGGTTGTCCATACATGTCTCCTATCAAAACTACTGCTTTTCCTCCATGCTCAGACTTCATTCTGGCAGAGACACTCCGGGTTACTATGATCTGGAGAGTGTGGCTATCACTTTCTCTGTAACCTGAAAAGTAAAGAGAGCTTAAAAAGCAGAAGCCCTTTCTTTTTCAGGTGTTCATTGACAGCTTGCTCTTGTAAATACACTCCTGAAACCTCTCCCATGAGCCACCCAAGAACTGAAGAAAATCAGGGGGAGTGAGATGGGTTGCTAGGGCTTTGAGTATTTTAATGACCCGTCAAGTGTATTTGGTGCTGAGTCCATGAGCCTCGGGTACTGAGAGGAGACTGAACAAACCTCTCAAGTAGTTAAAGTCAGCAGCAAATGCCAAAGCTTCTTGGAGCATTAATGAGTCCCACTGAGGGCCATTACTCAGAAAGCCTCCCCACGGGGCAATTACACCCAAAAGTTGGAGGCACTAGTTGCAAGTAGGCAAAGGAAATGTGCAGGTGGCCCCAATGTCATGCAAAGCTGGGTGAGTTTTGTCAATCAAAATGGCCAGGCACTGACACCCTGGCCCTGGGTAGGGTGATGCTTTCCCTTGCACTGTGCTCAGGCCTCTTCCTAGGGCAATGTGAGTGTGGGGGTGCGCCATACCGAGAGCAGGACAATGGTACAGCACCTCCTGGGTTTCCCGGGGACAAGGAGGCAGCAAGGCCTCAGTGCCGTAAGGAAACCTCTTCTCAGAGGCCTTAGTGGCAGAGACAACAGCCATAGCCAAAGGACAAAGACCTCAGTTCTGCTGGGAGCTTTCAGCCTCGGCTTTCACCCTTGGTTGTTTCCACCACAGGCTGTCCTACGCTGTCTCATACCTCCTCCTCTTGCAGACTGTAGACACCCAACCTGCTTCCTCACCTCACTACCACTGCAGGATCTCTCTGCCTTTACTGATGTCTCCCTGCCCTCACTTGCTTTTCCTTGAAACACAAAGCCAGTAGCAGGTCACAGACTCCCTCAGGGTGACCTGTTGCACTAAAGCACTACACTTCAGGTGACATTTCTTTTCCTGAAGTCACATCTGCACATTACAAGCTGCAGTTTGTAGTTGTTTCCCCTTCTCATGCTGTTTGCCAAAACCAAGAAAAGCTCCATCCTGTCTGAAACTACCTTTCAAGCAGTCTCTCCTGAAGAGTTTGGACCCTGCCCTCACAGCCCTCTAGCTGTATGAGTGGTCCCACCACATCTCAGTTCCATGAATCCATGCTGACTACTCCTGATCACCTTCTTTTCCTTCTAAGCATGATCATATGCTTAGAGGTGACCTGCAGGGTGAGCTACTCCATCAGCTTTCCAGGGATGGAGGTGAAGCTGACTGGCCTGTAGTTTCCTGGGTCATCCTTCTCACCCTGGCTGAAGACTGGAGTGACACTGGCTTTCTTCCAGGCTGCAGGCATCTCTCTGTTCTCCATAATATTTCAAGGATGATGGAGTGTGGCTTAGCAGTAACATCCACCAGCTCCCTCAGTACTGGTGGGTGCATCCAATTGGAGCCCATGGATTTGTGGATGTTAAGTTTGCCTAAATGTTCTCTAACCTGATCCTCCTCAGCCAAGGGAAAGTCTTCCTTTCTCCAGACTTTCTCTCTTGTCTCCAGAGTCTGGAGGGGTGTAGGTCCCATGCTGTGTCTGCTAGAGCGGTGGTTGTGCTGGACACCCTGAGCATCTGACATGGTCCTGCTCATCTATTTTCTGTCACTAAATCAAGTGTCTGCCCTGAATTACATTAACTATCTGCAATGTAGAGATGTGCACGAGTCTCAGCTTCCTAGAGAGCAGAGCTCTAGTCATAGTAGGCATCCAGTGTCATTTCGGGGAGCCAAGAAAATTCCTCACCTGGCTCTCACCTCAGGCTCTAGAAGGACACGGGGCTCACAGCTTCTCCTTCAGAGTAGGTAGACACTGTCACATATCTTGGATCACTGCTGTCTCTTCATATTTCACAAGGTGTTTTTGTGTGAACAGTTGATTCCCACCCTCCATCTCCACTGATAATAATGGGAGTGTAGACAGGGAGCTTGCATGCAGACATCTGTGTTGTTCACAGTTCAGTCTGGGCAATGAGAATGCCACCACCTGTGTTTTGTGGAGTCCAAAGGAGGGATCTGAATCCCATTCCAGACCAGGGACTTCTAAAGGGCATATGATGCCTGGATTGATTCATCTGAACTCTACCTGAGCCATGGGGAAACAAACTCCCTTCTTGTCCCTCTTGGGGTGTCCTGAGCTGAGAATAGAGTCTTCCAGAGTGGGACATTTCCACCTCCCTTAGAAAACCGTCCCCTGATGTGACAAATTACAGTGCTGGAATCGGTGTCTCTTCAGTCTCTCCTAGGGAGAGACTAGAGATGATTGTTTCAGTCTGCTTCAGTGAACATTTCCCAGGAGGAGGGAGTACGAAGGACAGATAAAGTCACACCTTCAGCTGGGCAACTATTCCCAAGCAGGGCCAGGCTCCTGAGATGGAGGGATGAGCTCATGGCAATGTGGCAGCACTGCTGAGAAGCAACTCTGCCCAGGAGCAGCTCCTCTGCATACAGCAGCAGGGCTGCAGGTGTGCACTTGCCAGGTGCCCAGAGGAGACAAGCAAGGTGAGCAAGATGAGTGAGACAGAAGGAAGTTAAAGGCAATCAGGAGTGGGAGGACAGCTGAGAGCTCACTGGGAGATAAATCTTTGCCGCCCTTAACACAGTAAGTCTGTGGCTCCAGGGCAGTACAGGTGAGGTACCCTGAGGCTTTCTCTGAAGCTAGCACATTCCATGGCCTATAGGATCTTTCACAATGGGTATCCCCATTTTTCTGGTGTGGAGCAGCTGGTGCTTCAGAGCAGGGATTCCTAGGGACCCTGTCAGAGGGACAGGGCATCCTGCTTCCTTCTTCCAGGGATGCTGCAGGGCTGTGAAGCCAGGGAGTGCACTCAGGTCTGCCCAGGGCTGTAATTCAGAGCAGTGTTTCTGCACCACAGGGTGCAGTGCGCCCAGGGCAGTGACTCTGCCACCTGCGAGGGTCAGCACTCAGCGTGCCCAGGGAACTCCCCACAGTGCTGTGGGGAGGAGCTCTGGGTGGGAGGATCACACCCCTGCAGGACAGGTTATTCTGCTGTGGAGGGGATGCTGCCTGGGTCAGGGCTGCTCACAGCTCCAGCTCACCCTGCGAACATTCTGGAGGGGGGTTTCCAAAAGGAAGGTCAAGGCAGGGCATACTTGAAAGGGAAGGGACATCCATGAGTCTCTACCTTCAGTCATATTGTCTGTGGGTGGGATGAAATGTTGCTGGATCTGTCAGATTTAGACAGGCAACTGAGGCTCCAAAACTTGACAGTGAGCGAGCTGCAATTCTGGAGGGAACTCAGCAAATCTCTTCATCCACCCCACAGCCTGCAGACAGAACGAGCATCACCTTTCCAGCCTCATCAGGGTATATCTCACCTGCTCCTTAGCCCCTGTGTCACTGAGATGCCCCTGGGCAGTTGCCTGCCCCTGGGAGGTGTCTGCAGGGCAAGGTTGAGTGCCCCATGAGGGGAATGGGGTTTGTGAGCAGTGACAGGAGAGAGACGTGGGGACAGAGAAACACCTCCCTGCAGGGATAGCTCCAGGTAGCAGTCATGGTCAAAGTGCGGGAGGAAACTGCAGACTTCAACATCTCCTCTTCTCACCCATCAGCTCATCAAATCACAGAATGGGTAAGGTGGGAAGGGACCTCTGGAGATCATCTAGTCCAACCTCCCTGCTCAAGCAGGGTCACCTACAGCATATTAGACAGGATTGCATCCAGGCGGGTTTTAAGTATCTCCAGAAAAGGAGACTCCACAAACACAACCCCTCTGGGCAACCTGTTCCAGCTCTCTGCCCTCAAGCCTGTAGGATCCATGGCATGAGGTTTTTCCTTGGCTGATGGACACCCAGGAGAGGAGAAAACCCTGAGTGTTCCCCTGAGTCTCCATGTTCCTGCCTCCCTCAGAAGAAATGCCACGATACTGCCCTGTATTTCCCTACCTGTCTATGCTGTTCTTGTCCTTCCACTTGGACTCCCTGGGCAGGAGTGTTTGAGATGCAATTCAGACACTGACCCTGCAGGTCCTGCCATAGAGATGCATATTTGAGAAAGGTAATCAAGTCCCCCTCCAGCTTCTGGGGCTCTGGGCAGTGCTGGGGCGGGGGGAGGAGCAGGGGAGAGGGGCTAGCAATGAGCCAATTCTCTCTTCAGAACATCCCATCCTTAGGACCTTTAACCATTTGACTGTGGGATATCTGGCTGGGCTGCAAACCAAGGTGGGGACAGGTGATACATGTTTTTGGAGGGGCAGAGTACTAAGAAATAGAAAGTTTGGCCCGGAGAATTCTGTCCTAACTTGTCTATGTCTTGTCTTTTTGGACGATCCCCCATGCCTAGGGGGAGCAAATGTCCAACAGCAGCTCCTTCAACAGGTTCCTCCTCCAGGCATTTGCCAACACGCGGGAGCTGCAGCTCCTGCACTTTGCGTTCTTCTTGGGCATCTACCTGGCTGCCTTCCTGGGCAATGGCCTCATCATCACAACCATAGCCTGCAACCACCGGCTCCACACCCCTATGTACTTCTTCCTCCTCAACCTCTCCATCCTTGACCTTGGCACCATCTCCACCACTGTCCCCAAGTCCATGGCCAATTCCCTGTGGGACACCAGAGCCATTTCCTACTCAGGATGTGCTGCCCAGCTCTTTTTTCTTGTCCTTTTCATTTTTGCTGAGTATTTTCTTCTCACTGCCATGGCCTATGACCGCTATATTGCCATCTGCAGACCCTTGCACTATGGGACCCTCATGGGCAGCAGAGCTTGTGTCAAAATGGCAGCAGCTGCCTGGGCCAGTGGTTTTCTCTGTGCTGTCCTGCACACTGCTAACACATTTTCAATACCACTCTGCCAAGGCAACATCCTAGAGCAGTTCTTCTGTGAAATTGCCCAGATCCTCAAGCTCTCCTGCTCAGACACCAGCCTCAGGGAAGTCAGGCTTATTGTGGTTAGTGCCTGTTTAGTCTCTGGGTGTTTTGTTTTCACTGTGCTGTCTTATGTGGAGATCTTCACTGCTGTGCTGAGGATCCCATCTGAGCAGGGCCGACACAAAGCCTTTTCCATGTGCCTCCCTCACCTGGCTGTGGTCTCCCTCTTTGTCAGCACTATTACGTTTGCCCATCTGAAGCCGCCCTCCATCTCCTCCCCATCTCTGGATCTGGTGATGGCAGTTCTGTACTCTGTTGTGCCTCCAACAGTAAACCCGCTCTTCTACAGCATGAGGAACAAGGAGCTGCAAGATGCAGTGAGGAAGCGGATCAGGTGGGTACAATGTCGGGAGCAGTAACTGCCCTATGTGCACCTCTTCCCCATTTCCAGCGTATTTGGCATCAAAGCAATGTGTTATTCATTTTTTTATTATTTACACTCCTGCAAAAAAAAAAAAAAAAAAAAAAGAAAGAAAGAAAAGTGCTACTTGTCCTCTGGAAACTCTCATTTGAATCTGACCAAGCGACTGTGCTGAAGGAGGAAGCCAGGCTTCCCCCTTCATCAGCAGGGAGGAGGGAACCTCAAAGGCATACTAGTCTGAGCTCCCTCGGATGCCCCAGTGCAACGAGGAGAGTTTCCCACTGCAGTGTCTCTTTCAGCAGTGATACCAAAGGAGCTCGGGGGGAAGAGTCAGGCTTGCGCAAGTACAGATGGGTTGACAGCATGGGTCCCATGTGCATTAGGAGAGCTCAACTCCCCTGGCCACAGTCAGAGTGTGATCTCACAGTCCTCTTCTGCAAGGGTGGCAGGCAGCTATCACAGTGGGCCAGTCCCTTCCCTCTACAGGGCTGCAGTGCACAGAGCAGAAGTGGAGGAGCGTCTGGATGCAGCCTGTGGGGACAGACCCTATGCTCCGCAGGACCATTCTCCCTCTACCACAGCAAGTATCTCCTCCCTGCAGCTGTCACATGGGGGCTGCAGCTTTCCTGGAAACACGTCTGCCCAACAACAGCAGGATTTTCTCTGTTCGGAGTTGTTCTCTTCATTGCCACACTGTGCTGCTGTGCTCTAGTGTGTATATACGACCTAAGAGCTCTCCTAATGTGGTGGTGGTACGGTTATGCTTCCCCGTGCATTCCTGTGAGCACAGGCAGGACGAGGCAATGGGCACCTTTATGTCAGACCTGGGGTCCCAAATAACGTTTTGTAATAAAAGGGGATCTCCTCCGTGCTGTGCCGTGAGTCTTGCCTTTCTTCAGAAAGGAGAGTAAAAAACACACCCAAGGGTTGCACCACAAAATGGCCTGCTGTCCTGCTTGTGAACTCCATGGGCCCAGCAGGATGAGCTCAGAGTCCCAGTGTGATCCACCAGGGACCGAGGGCTGGATTTGGGGCTCCTTTCGTGGTGACCAGTGCAAGCAGAGATGGTGAGTGGTCTCTGTGATGCCTGTCTGGGGCTGCTCACAGATGCCATCCTTCTGGAAAGGAAGCTGGCCACCAGGAGATCTCGGGGGATCTCTAGGAAGAGTGTGTGCCTCAGGGGTGGGCAGGGAGTGGAGCCTCACAAAGTGAGGGATGTTTCATGGTGGAGTCACATAAAGCCCTATACCCAGGTATGCATAGGAAAGGAGGGCTCTGCAATCCCTGCAGAAGCAGTGGGGACCTGGGACACCTAGGGAAAGGGGGCTGGAGAGTGATCCATGCACTCTCATGTAACACCACAGGCCAGAGCTAGGGCACACAAAAACACATCTGCTGCCATTGCAAACACCCTGGGATCACTCTCAGCACATCCATGAGCACAAACACGTGCTAGCAGTGTCGGTGGTGTTGAGCCATGTCTGTCTGGTTCTCCTTCCTACCCCAACCAGCACAGCCAGTGAGGAGTCAGGGGTCACCCCACGGCGCTGTAATCCCACCATCTGATAGCACTGCAGTGTAGCAGTAGTGCAAGACCCTGTGAGGAGCAGAGGGGAGGGGTGCATGAACTGCTGTGCAGGTCAGCACAGACCCACTCACCTGGGGAAAGACTCTCTGGGGAGCAGGGACATCCCAGGAGACAAGCAGGACAGAGCTCAGAGAGAGAAAATGAGTGCAAGAAACAAGTTTGAGCACCATCTCAGATCAGACCGCGCTCTGCCTGGGGCAGCAGGAGCTACCGGAGGTACTACAGGGTCAGGGCTCTGGTGCTGTCCTGGGCAGCAGGCTGGGCAGTGAAGGAGCTGCAAGCCACTCAGTGAGTAGAAAAGTACAATACCTTACCAAATGTGAAGGTTTAATGGCTCTGAAATGCATGAAGGTATGCAATAGCAGCACAGTGGGATGGTGTGAGATGCCACACCACTAATGAGAAACTGCAATGAGAGGTGTGTGCTGTTTTGCATAAATGGTAGTGTGTGGTGGATAGGAGTTAGAGAGAGACAGAGAGGTCCCAAGTGCTGATGGCCCTGGGCTGCAGTGGTGCTGTGAGCTGTGAGCACTGGGACTCTGGTGCACAGGGGACCCCTGTCCCCCTGCCTGGCCCTGAGTAGAGGGGCCCAGGAGTGTTTTGGTCACCTGCGGGGAAAAGGCCACCTCTAGGACCTGTTTGTGGCACCTGTGTCTGCAAAGGCAGCAGGAGCAGCCCCTGCAGCCCCATCCCTGGGAGCAGGTGTGAGGCTGGAGCTGGCACAGTGGCTATGTGCTGTGAGCCTGCTTGGGGAAGCAAGCCCAGAGAGAAACCACTGTCTTCCTGGCTTGGGTGCTGCTGCAGGGAGAGCATGGTGCGGACTGCTGAGGTCTCGTGGGCTGTGGTTTGTGCGCTTATAGAAAAAGCTTTGATCTCTTGATGAGCCCCAGCAAGGGAATAACGGGCTGTTTCTGGGAACAGCTTTTTTTCCTGGTGTTAATTTTTCCTTCCTAAGCTGTGATTTGTATTCCCTACTTTCCCCATTGCTACTTTTTCCTTCCTCACTTTTGTCCTCCCCCTCACCCTGCCTCTTACGCATCCATCCTCCACTCATTTACTGATTTCAGCCTTCCCAGTCACAGGAAAGCATGAGGCCATATGACTGCTGGCAGCTCTCCTCTCCCTGCCAAGCTGCCCCAGCACAGCTCACCTCTCCCCCGCGGCAGTCACCATCAGGCCGGGAGACAAAGCCAGACACGTCTGCCCAGAGTCTGGTGCCTCTCTCGAGGAGGCAGACGATAACCCCCGCAGTCCCAGTGCTGCCCAGAGCTGGCTCTGCTTCGCAGGAGGGTTTCAGCCCTGGGTCCCGGGAGGGGCAGCTCTCCTCTGCCCTGGCAGCCAAGCCACAGCCCAGCAGTGGGGTTGTGTGAGCCCCCTCCATTCCCTAGCATGGGCAGGGCAAAGTTGGGCTCCCTGCTGGGAACAGCCAGAGCTCTGCAGCACTGCAAACAGCAGGATCTTGGCCTCGAGGAGAGGAGGGAGCCAGAGGCTGTCACCAGCACCCTCTCCCATGGCAGCACATCCCCATGCTGGGCTGGGAGCTCCTCCAGCCCTAGGGCCTGCACAGGCCCTCTGTGGGCAGTAGCACATCCTGGGGCTGGGGATATTTTGGCTCCACTCCAGACTGGAGCACTTGTGCTGGGGCCCCATGTATGGAGCTGGGAAGCAGTTGTGGGAGGGGCCTGGATCCCTAGTGTAGATGTGAGGGAATAATACCACTGCTGCTGATGGTGGCGGGGATGGAGTCACCAGCACATCCCTGAAGCAGTGGGGCAGGGCAGGGGTGACTCTGGGGGCTCTGGGGAGAGCCAGGACTCAGATTTTGCCTCTAGTCCTGAGACCAGGATCCTTCCTGCTGATAGCCCCTGCCCCAAGGCAGCTCCTACCCTCCCAGCCCCCCACCCATCTGTCCCCGTGGAAGATGCAGGGCTGAAACTTGAGCCCCAGGAGGAGCAGGAGTTTCCAGGGGGATGAGGGTTGTGTTTCTACTGCCCATGTACATTGCTCACCTCCATGGGGTCTTACTCTGCAAATGCCTTTCTCCTGCTCAATGGGACTTTTGTGAGGCTCAAGGGACTAAAGTGTGTCCTGCCTGGCTTTGTGTGGTGTTGGAGGGGTGCTGGAGGAGGGCTTTCTTGGGAGACTGGCAGGCTGTGTGTGGGGCCAGCAGTGCTGAGTAGCTGTGCTGATGGCTGCAGGGCAGACCTGAGTGTCCTCAGATGCAGTGTCAGTGAACGTGCGAGTGGCTGCAGGTGAGCTGGAGGGCAGCCAGGAATTTGCAATGGTCTTGGGCTATGGGAGAAGGAGTGACCTGTCTGTCCTTGCCAGAAGGAAGGTGAAGAGGAGAGGAGAGCTGATGTGTGAGGGCCGAAGGAGGATTTGTGTTTGAAGGACCTTCCCTCCAGGAAGGACAGCAGATTGCTGGCACCAGCTGATGGAGGGGACGGTTGTGCCCCGCCAGGCACTGCCAATATTGCCAGTGTCTCCTGCCTAATGCAATGTGACAACCCCCAGGCTAGAACTCTCTCCATGTTCACGGCTTCAGGATGTGTCTGCCAGCTGCTGTGGGTCCAGGCAAGGCCTGGAAGCAGCAGTTCTCCTCCCCTGTGACCCTCGTCATCCTCCCCGGGGCTTGTTTCCAGCCAGAAATCCCTCTCAGCACAGACCAGCCATCCTGTGACAGCAGGAGCGCAGGACTGTAGAGGAAGGGCCACGTGCTGTGGCAGCATGGTTTCCCATGCCCCTCAGCTGACTGTGACACCACCCGCTAATGTCCCCTCCTGACCACCCTAACAGGGGGAAAAGAGCTTAGCCACAGCGCTGACCTTCGGCAGGTGGGCTTGATCGTCATCATGGTCATTTACATGTCACGAGACCCCTGCCCTGCAGTGTGCTGCAGAGCCAGGTCGTAGCATCTTCCCGCTGCCCTCTCCCCTTGTACTTGTCTAAGTCCAAGTGAAATCATGCCCCTGAGTTGTGTGTCCATGTCCGTGAGAAGCTAATACCATGGAGCAATTACAAACTATTGCCTGACAAATTTTAAGGGAAGGGAAAAGTGTCTTTTGTCTTCTCGATCTCCGTTGCCTGCTTTGCCTATAGCAGGAGAGCAGCATCCTGTGCAACTTTGTTCATAGCTCCCTTTCTTCAGGTCTCTGCTTTCTGCACCTTTGCAATTCCAACCTCCTGTCCTGCATCTCTCTCCCCTCCCCCGTCCCTCCACACGCACGCACGCATGCACACACACACACACACACTCTCACTTATCTCTTTGCTTTGCATCTTTTTCAAGTGAGCAAACCTTGACAGAGGCAGCCCAACCAGAACAGGCCGGTGCCCAGAACAAGAGCAAGCAGAGTCGAAAACCTCTTTCTTGTGCTCAGCTTCTTCTATGCCCAGCTGTCACTTGGCATACGCAGGCTTCAGGTGAAGTTGTACGAGGTGTGAAATACAGGAATGCCACCAGAGGAGAAAGTGTCACTCGTGCACTTTGAGGCGTACTCATGACACACAAGCTATTGCAGTGTGACAAGCAGGGAAGGGCTAAAGGGAAGCAACATCACCGTGATTAGAGTTAGATCTTCCTGTGTTTCCATTTTTTGCCTGTTAGCGGCTATTCAGTGGGCTTGCTCCAGTAGCTCCATCTCTCATACCTGGGAATGTGGAACTGGACTCAGTACTGCTGGTGTGGCCTCAGCAGGGCTGAGCAGGGGGGGAGGATCACCTCTGTCGACCTGCCTGCAATGCTCTTCCTAAGGCAACCCAGGATACCTTTAATTGCCTTTGGCACAGGGGCACCTTGCTGGCTCGTGGTCAGCTTGGTGTCCGCCAGGTCCTTCTCTGCGGCACTGCTTCCCAGTGGAGCCTGTAGTTGAGCATGGGGTTATTCCTCCCTAGGTGCAGGACCCTGCATTTGCTTTATTGAACTTCATGAGGTTCCTCTGCCTGTTTCTCCAGCCTGTCGAGGTCCCTCTGAATAGCATCAGAGCCTGCTCAGCAAACTTGTATCATTAGCACACTTGCTGAGGGTGAGCTCTGACCCATCATCCGGGTCATGAATAAGCTGAACAAGACTGGCCCCTGTACTGACCCCAGCGGACGCTGCTGGCTTCCAGCTAGACTTTGCGCTCTGCCCTCTGAGCTCTGCCACTGGGCCAGTTTTCAGTCCACCTCACTGCCTACTCCTCTTGCCCATACTTCCTCAGCTTGCCTACGAGAATGTTACGGGAGACAGTGCCAAAAGCCTTGCTGGAGTCAAGGGAGACAACATCCACTGCTCTCCCCTCATCTCCCCAGCCAGTCATTCCATCATAGGAGGCTATCAGGTTGGTTAAGTATGATTTCCTCATGGTGAATCCATGCTGACTGCTGCTGGTCAATATCACCTTCTTGCTCTTCATGTGCTTGGAAATGGTGTCCTGGAAGAGCTGCTCCATCACCTTTCCAGGGATGGAGGTGAGGCTGACTGGCCTGTAGCTCCCTGGGTCCTCTTTGTTGCCCTTTCTGAAGACTGGAGTGACACTGGCTTTCTTCCAGCCCTCGGGCACCTCTCCTGATCACCTTGCCCTTTTGCAGATGCTTGAGAGTGGCCTTGCAATGACATTGGCCAGCTTCCTCAGCACTCCTGGATGGATGTCCATGTCAGGGCCCATGGACTTGTAGATGTCCAGTGTGCTGAAGTGACTGCTAACCTGATCCTCCTCCAGCAAGGGAGTCTTCCTTTCTCCAGACTTTCCCCGTGTTCTCCAGGGCCTAGGATTGCTGAGGGCTGGTCTGAGCAGTGAAGTTTTACTGCCGATGTGAGGAGTAAAACCTGAGGCAAAGGCAGCACTCAGGCTCTCTGCCTTTTCTGTGTCCTCTGTTGCCAGGGCCCTTGGCCCATTCAGCAACCTTTTGTTACAGATGTATTTCTAGAAGCCCTTCTTGTTGGCTTTGACATCCCTCACCCGATTAAACTCCAGATGGGCCTAGGCCCCGTCTGTGTGTCCTGGGACATTGTGACTGTTTTCCTCCCAGGCTACCTGTCCCTGCTTCCACCTTCTGTGTACTCCCTGTTATGTTGGAGTTTTGCCAGGAGCTCCCTGCTCGTGCATGCAGGTCTCGTGCCTGCTTTGCTCGACTTCTTGCTCCTTGGGGTGGACCACTCCTGAGCTTGGAGGAGGAGCTCCTTGCATGTTAACCAGCTTTCTTCCACTTTCCCCTCTTCCTTTTAGGACCTATCCCATGGGATTCTCCCAAGCAGGTCCCTGAAGAAGGCAATGTTTGCTCTCCTCAAGTCCAGGGACAACTGCCTCATACTGGCCTTCAGGTACTGAGGCAGCCGTGACCTTGCTGTCAGCATAAAAGTCATGTGCGTGCTGTGGGCCTGGGAGACACTGCAGCACAAGTGACCTCAGCAGCTCAAACAGAAGCAGTGTTGCTGCTGTTTTAGCCTGTCAGCTTGTGAGGCAGAAGTGACCTTGCAAGCATAAGCAACAGCAATGTGCCTGCTGCTTGCCCATCAGGTCCTGCAGGGCAGGTCCTGCCCCAGGGGCAGTGGCAGGCTGCTCAGAGGCTGGACCTGGCACCTGGGCCAGGCAGGAGACCCATGTCTCAGGCACACAGCACTCCTCTAGAGCCAGGCGCCGGGGCCAGAGCTCATCCACGCTTTCGTCAGCATGTCTGAATGGAGTTCCTGCCCTGACAGCAGTGTGGGGAACAGCTGCTTTTCCAGCCCTCATGGGCATGCATGCTCCAGCTGTGGAAATACTTGGCTACATTTTTACAGCTTGCGGGGCTCTAGTCTCCTGGCAGCTCTAGCTTCACCCTTCCTACTCCTAAGAAATCAGAAGCAGTTAAAGCTGCTTCCCCTCCAGCAAACGCAGCTGCAGCTAGCTCCAGCCCTTGCGCTGGCAGAGCCTAAGCCCAAGCCCAGGGCAGGCACTGCCAGCAGAGGCTGTCTGAGCCACAGAGGACCACGGCTCTGTCTCAGTGCTCCCACAGCCCAACACTGCATTTGGCAGGAGCGCTGGGTCTCCTCCCCTGCTCCCACAGGCACCATGGAGGCTGCTGCTCCTGGGGGAAAGCTCCTGGCCCCTGGGAATGGGCTGGCTGTGCCAGCCAGGCCCCAAGGAGAGGCAAGCACCTAGGGGCCCCTGGGCCCCTGGGGTGAGGCCAGGCAGGGCCTGGCAGCAGGTGCTGACAAGCATCTGTGCCCCCAGGAGGGCTGGGGCACCTCTCTGGCCTTTGTGGCCCTAGGCACAGTGGGCCATGCTGCTGCCCTTCTCACCCACCCTTACAGCCTTAGAGCACTCAGAGCTCGCTGGCCCCAGTGCCACCAGCCAGGCAGACCCAGCATCGCTCCTCACCTCTGTGGCTGCTGAGAGCAGCAGCCAGCCAGGTCAGAACAGGCCAGATCCATGGCCAAGCCACTCAAGGTTGTTATGTCGGGCACCACATCCTTCCAGCCAGCCCTGAAGACTCTATGAAAGGAGCCGTGCGCCAGCCCCAAGTGATGGCACCAGTGCCCAGCCCCCAGGAGAATAAGCATTGGCAGCTGATCTCAACTGTGCTGGGAGATGCCACATTTATTCTTTAGGTTCTTCCTCCTCTGCCTCACTGTGGAGGCTGCTTTGGGGGCTGCGAGTCGTGGCGTTGTCTTCACCCTGCATGCTGGCAAGACCTTCTTCAGGGTTTGTTTCAATGGGCTGGTCTTCACCCATAGCTGTTGATGAGCAGCTTGGAGATGTGCTGGCCCAGCTGACAGGCAGAGATTCTTCTTCTTCTTCTTCTTCTTCTTCTTCTTCTTCTTCTTCTTCTTCTGTCTCTGGATACTGCTCTTCACAGGGCTAAGAAGTGAGAAAGGAAGAGGCTGTGTTATGCACAGGGCAAAAGGCAGAGGCACAGTGCGGGCTTGTCCAGGCCACGTATCTTTGGATGGGCTTCTGATGGTGTGTCCATGCTCACCGCCCCTGTGTCCAAACAGGGTCGCATAAGCAGCTCCTCAGCCTGGGTACACGGGGGCAGAGGCTGGGAGTGAACCTGTGCCTTGGCTTCAGCATTCAGGGAGAGGTTGCAAACAAACGCTGGTGCGATTTCTAGGTCCCGCACTGCAGTCCTCCTCTGAGCACCCAGCAGCTATGCCTGGGATGGAAGGGAAGTCTGGTACAAGGCCAGGGTGGCTGTCTGCTGCTGCACTGTGGCTGCAGAAGCACTGACACCTTCTCTCCCTCACTCGGGCTGAGAGCCCTCCTGCTTCTCTCCTCCCCCAGGGCCTCCCACGCTTGCTCCCATTGGCAGCCACAGCCCTTCCCCTTCAAAGGAGTGCTGGGCATTTGCTTGGGGCTGCAGAGAGGTGCTTGGTGTCAGGGCCGAACCCAAGTCAATCCCATGTCAGGAAAAGCCATAGGATGCTCTGTGCAAGCTGGTGGCTCGGGGACTGGGAGCCTGACCCCGTGGTGGGCCACTGCCACTCAGATGTCTCAGGTTTTCCTGGAGCTGGCACATACGTACCATGTCTAGTGTGGCCTCCCGTTCCTCAGCCAGCCTTTTTGCCTCCTCCTCTACGCAGGAGTAATAAACATTCACGACGACTTCCTTCCCCGTTCCAAAGTCGTACTTGACAACTTCCTGAATGCTGGGCATTTCTACAGGTGGCTTCTCACTAGTCGCACTTGATTTGCTACTTTGCGACAGGCTTGAGCTGCCCTCAATGGTTTCCTGACTCTCCGGTCTCTGCTCAACCTGCAAGACAATTCCACACAGGTCTGTGCCCCACTTCCAAAGCCACTCAGCTGCTGTTCTCAATGCATCCCTAAAGCAGCCAGTGACTGCAGGACCTGTGCAGTCACCAGCCCCTTTTGGTTTCGCCTGCCCTCAGGCACCCCAAATGGCAACTGCTGCCCCAGGGTAGCAACGCTGCAGCCCAAGCTGGAGAACAGTGAGAAGCCCCACAACAGGCCCCAGCCTATGTCACAGCTTGACCAGGGCTCATGGTCTTTCCCACTGGCACTTCTCCCTCAGGCTCTGATCTCTCCTGGCAGCATAAGTGAGCTGAGGGAATTGCCACTTGCAGAGTAAGAAACCTGCAGCGCTGTCCAGCTAGGGAGGGAGAGGGCAGCATGTGTGCAGTGGGTCTCTTTTTCCCTGAAGGGCAGGTTATTCCTCACATTCTCCCCTGACCCCTGTCTGCCTCGAGTCTTCCCCGCTTGTCCAGCTAAGGAGAGAAAGAGCACCACAGGTACACCAGGTATGTCTGCCCCTAAAGTGCAGGTTACTTCTCACCCTCTCCTCTGACCCCTGTCTGCTGCGAGTCTTCCCTCCGCCCCATTCAGACCTGAAGTGAATCTGAACAAGACTGAAGGATCCTTTTTTTCCTGCTGCCCCGTCATTGACATGAGCATGAACAGAAGCTCTCCAGCTTCCACCCCACACAGGCCCAGCAGTTAACTTCCCACCAGAAACAGGGCCCCATGCAGGCATCTTCTGCTGTGTCCACAGAGAAGGCAGTAGCAACAGATGTGTTGCAAAACCAGAGCACAACCAGAATCTTGGAAAGCAAGCCCCAGACAAAGACACTCAGGGCTCAGAGGAGCGCAGAGGAAGGGCTCTGGTACAGCCACTGCCCAGGGGATGATGCTTTCCCACAATTCCGGCTGCCACAGGAAGGGCCCCAAGCAGCAGCACCTCCCTTCGCTGCCCTCTGAGGGCCTTCACTCACCTCCCACCTCGGTGGCGATCTAGCTTTAGGAGGTTGCTCCTTTCCGGCTACCACTGCCTCCCATTCCCACAGGAGCTCCTGAAGCACACTGCAAATAGACGCCGCAGGGAGGTGGTGTGAGCACAGGGGGAGTTAGGTCTCCACTCTGCACTCCCAAGCCAGGCACCTGCTTCGGCAGCAGGAGGAAGTCCTGCAGGAGAAGCCCGTGGTTTTGACTGACAGTGGCCACATGGATGAGACAGACAGCACCTGAGCAAAGCTCAGGATGGCAACATGGAGCCTTTCTTTCCTTGCAGCAAGCAGAGCAGCAGAATCAACTCCAAGGACAGGCTCCAAGGCACACTGTTGTCCCCTTTCCTGCCAGTGCCATTTGCCACTGCTCACTGGTCTCAAACACTCTGTGTTTAGGAATGGAAAATGGATTCTAGCTGGGCACTCTGGGTCAAAGAAGGAGGAAGCTATCAAGGGAGTAAAGCACTCCTGCAGTATTCCTGTTCTGGGCACTCTTTTGTGCCAGCCACAAAGACAGGCTGTCATACAAAAGAGGATGTTTCTTGCAAAGTATATAAAACCAGAACAGTAATAACAGACACAGCTCTGTGCCTTGGACTTCTCCATTCTCCAGTCACCCATGTCCACACTGAAATAAATCCACTTCTGAGCACCCAACAGCTATGCCTGGGATGGAAGGGAAGTCTGGTACAAGCCCAGGGTGGCTGTCTGCTGCTGAACTGTGGCTGCAGAAGCACCGACACCTTCTCTCCCTCACTCGGGCTGAGAGCCCTCCTGCTTCTCTCCTCCCCCAGGGCCTCCCACGCCTGCTCCCATTGGTAGCCACAGGCCTTCCCCTCCAAAGCAGTGCTGGGCATTTGCTTGGGGCTACAGAGAGGTGCTTGGTGTCAGGGCCGAACTCAAGTCAATCCCATGTCAGGAAAAGCCATAGGATGCTCTATGCAAGCCGGTGGCTCGGGGACTGAGAGCCTGACCCCGTGGTGGGTCACTGCCACTCAGATATCCCAGGCTTTCCCTGAAGCTACCACATACGTACTCTTTCTCTTCTCTTCCCTGCTGCTTGGCCAGCCTTTTTGCATTCTCCTCTTTGCAGGAGAAGTAATCTTTCAAAGTCACAGTCGTTCCTGCTGAGATGTGGTAAGTGATGCTTTCATTTAGCTCTCGCCATTCCACAATGTCCAGGACCTTCTTAAGGTCTTTCCTAGCTTTCCTGCTTTGCGACAGGATTGAGCTGGCCAGAATGCTTGGCAGAGTTTCTGTTCTGTGCTGAACCTGCAAGACAATTCCACAGCGGTTTGTGCCCTACTTCCAAAGCCGCTCAGCTGCTGCTCTCAATGCATCCCTAAAGCAGCCAGTGACTGCAGAACCTGTACAGCCACTGCCCATAGGATGATGCTTCTCCACAATGCAGGCAGCCACAACGAGGGCCCCAAGCAACAGCATCTACCTTCCCTGGCCTCTGAGGGCCTGCACTCACAGGACGTACTGCTGACCATCCAGATGCAGCGGCTTCCTTCCTCCTGGCTTGTGCTGCCCTCCACGTAGAGTACCCTGGGATGGCCTGAAACGCACTGCAAAAACACACCGCGGGGAGGTGGCATGAGCACAGTGCCGGTTGGGCCTGTACCCCACGCTCACAAGATGGGTTCTCCTGCAGCCAAAGGATATGAGTTCCACTAACTGACCTCATCAGAGGTGGAGGTCGTGCCCTGCCAAGTCATGCAAGGCTGCACAACATGCCTGGAGCAAAGCTCAGGCTGCCCACATCAAGGCTTTCTCTCCATGCAGCAAGGAGAACAGCAGGCACAGCAACAGTGACAGGCTCCAAGACACACCGTTGCCCCCTCTCCTCCCAATTCCTTTAGCCACTGCTCAGTGCTCCCAAACACTCTGTTTTCAGAATGGAAAATGGATTCTAGTTGGGCACCCAGGCTCAAAGGAGGAGAAAGGCATCGAGCGAGTCAAGCACTGCTACCTCTGCAGCTACGCTGCTCATTGCAGCTCGCCTGCACCAGGGACATGCTTGGGAAAGGCTTTGATGGCAGTAGGGGCAGAGGCTTTCTCTCACTCTCGCTGGAGACCTCCTGCCTCTCCCAGACTCTGCACACACACACACACAGTCCCCTTATCTCAGAGCCCACAACTCTGATCAGGCATTCAAGATGCTCTGGGCACACAGAGAAGTGCCTGACAGCAGGGTGTAGCCACGCTCTGCTTGTGCCAGCCCCAGAAGGATCTTTCATGTGAAGAAAAGGGCTTCAAGGTCACTACGTGAATCTGGCACTGTGAGAACAGCCCCTGCTCCTTGGCCTTGGTGGCAGGAAGAGGGGGGCTGCCCTTCTGCTTGCAAGGCAGCATCCTTTCCAGGCCAAGAAAGAGCTCCTCTCTGTTGAGTCCCCTCTCACTGCATACTCCCTGGCCTCTGGAAACAGCCTGCGTTGTGGCCCAAAGGGCAGACAAACACTTCCCTCTTGCAAAGGCTTCACAAGAGCATGCAGACCTCTCCTCAGCCTCACAACATGTCCTTAGACTCCTAGCCCTGCTGTCGGCAGGTAGAAACAATCCTGCTTACTTTCGGCTATGGGGAATTGTGGAAAGGCCCCCGTGTCTGGGAAGCAGGATTTGACTTTCCCAAGGGTCTCCACCCGGGAAGCAGTGTCAGCAGAAACAGGAAGCCAACAGGAGGCTCTCCCAACCACTTGCTCTGTGCTGTCCATCCAGCCAGAGATTACTAGTCGTTGCAGTATGGGATGAAAGGCATTCAGAGTCACTAGGGCCATGATGTCCAAGGGAAACATGCATCTCCAAGACCAACAAGGCTACAGGCTCACCCTCACACACAGCTCCAAGCATCTCACCTGCTATGACGCTCTTTCTGCTTGACTCTCTTCCCCATGTCTGCTTTCCTGCAGAGGTATTACAAGAGGTATTACAAGGACATTATACTGTAATTCCATTTGGAATCAAATCAGCAACCCCAGGCTCGGTTCCCTGTTCCACTGTCCCTGGGTGGGTTCCACCAACAACCTTTCAGTTAACAGCCAAATGCACTGCCGGTTGGCCCACAGAAACCCCTAACCTGGGGCTGTGCCGAGGGCTCCACTGTCAGCACTGTCCTGGTGCTGCAAGAATGGGAATGTCCCTGAGCCCAACCTCGTACCCAGCCCCAGGCAGGGGGACGCTGCCCTTTGCCCATGGCCGGGTGCTGGTGGGCAGCGTGGTGCAGGGGGAGGCCTGGAGCCTGTCTGAGGGGCTCCGGGCAGCTCCCTGCTCAGCACCAGCTCTGCCTGCTCCCCTGCTCCCTCCGCCCCACACCCTGGGGGCAATCGGAGCTGTGGGCACATCCCCCTGGGGAGGGCATTTCCCTCACACCACTCCCTACTGCTGCTGCCCTCGCGGACACAGGTGACGCACACAAGAGTGCTGCCTGCGCTGGCAGAGGTGACTCAGGGAAGGGGCTTGCCCCTCTCCATCGAGCCTCCCCTGGCAGGGCCAGAGCCTGGCAGCAGCACCTGCAGCGACACTCTCCTCCTGACCCAATTAGCTGCAGAGATGCTGAAGGGGCAGTACTCCATGGGGTGGCCCTGTGCAGGAGCAGTCCCAGGGCAGAGGCAAGGCCAGCTTCCCCCACGGCCAGGCAGGAGGGTCTGAATGGAGTTTTCTGGGGAGGGTCTGAGGGCAGCAGGGCACAAGGGGGCTGTGCTTGTCAGGGACATGGCATGGGAGGAGGGGGCACCCCAGAGCACCTCCCCAATCTACATATGCCATGTGTAAGGGGATGTAGCTCAGTGGAAGAGCGCCTGCTTTGCATGCAGGAGGTCCTGGGTTCAGTCCCCAGCATCTCCAGTGAGGGCTTTTGTGCCTCACTGTGTTGTCTTCCCAGCAGATATAAGGGTGGTGGAAGTCCCGTGGGTGAGCCTGGGTCTGTGATCTGGAGGCAGCTTCCTGCCATCCATCAAAAGCCTCATCAACTTCCTCTTCATCCACCCCTAGCCTTCCATGTTCATCCACCCCTAGCCTTCCATGATGGAACGAGTGGCTGGAGAGATAGCGGGAGAGCAGCAGAGGTTGTCTCCCTTTACTTCAGCCAGCCTTTCAACACTGTCTCCCATAGCATCCTCATAGGCAAGAAGTGTGGGCTAGATGAGTGGCCAGTGAGGTGGCTTGAGAATTGGCTGAAAGGCAGAGCTCAGGGGGTTGTCATCAGCAGTGCAGAGTCTAGTTGGAGGCCCGTGATGTCCCCCCAGGGCTCCGTACTGGGGCCAGTCTTCTTCAACTTAGTCGCCAGTGACCTGGACGAAGGTACAAAGTGCCTCCTCAGCAAGTGTGCCGACGATAATAAACTGGGAGGAGCAGCTGATGCATCAGAAGACTGTGCTGCCATTTGAGAGACCTGGAGAGGCTGGAGAGGTGGGGGGAGTGGAACCTCATGAAGTTCAACAAGGGCAAGCGCACGGTGCTGCACGTGGGGAAGTATAACCTCATGCACCAGTGCAAGCTGGGGGCTGAGCTGCTGGAGAGCAGCTCTGCGGAGAAGGACCTGGGAGTACTGGTGGACACTAAGTTGACCATGAGACAGCAATGTGCTCTTGTGGCCAAGAAAGGCAGTGGCAGCCTGTAGAAGGGACGATTGAGAGGGGATCTTATCAACGTGTACAAGTACCAGAAGGGAGGGTGTCAAGAGGATGAGGGTCACACTCTTTTCAGTGGTGCCAAGCAGCAGGACAAGAGGCGGTGCGCACCAGCTGAAACACAGAAGTTCCACCTGTGTGTGAGGGAAAACTTCTTCCTTGAGTGACCGAGCACTGGAAGAAGCTGCCCAGGGAGGTTGTGGAGTCTCCCCTAACATTCTCTGAATCTGCGATTTTCTGATTGCCTCAGTGCCCCCCACCCCTGAGTCTGGTCCTGGACAACCTGCCAGAACCATAAGTTCTGGTATGGCAGAGGTAATGATGGAGTGGGGCAGCCCCAGATGCCTGCGACCCTCTTTGGGTCCCTGGCTAGTGCAGTACCAGCAGGGTTTGGTCCACGTCATTGCGGCCCCTTCTCATCTCAGTCCGCCCCTCCTGGCCCTTTCTCTTCCTGGCTTTCATTTTGCAAGATCAATAGATGTTTTAGGAGGACCCAGAGAGTGGGGGGCAAGTGGGGCAGACTGGGACTGTACTAGAGGAGGTCCTGGTGCAGAGGAGACAGGGAGGAGCCACCCAAGCTCTGCTCCTGGCTGTGGGCAGTGACAGCTGGGAGGGCTGTGGGTGCTCCTGGGTGCCAGGTGCTGCTGCGGCACAGTGCAGGGCTGCGACGGAAACCTTTTGAAGCAAAGGAGGACTCCAAAGCAAACACCCCGAGTGCCTCGTTCAGCCCCATCCCGCTGCAGGGCCAGCCCTGGCCAGGCCCTGGGGGTGATGGGGGCCGTGCCTCTCTGTGACACGGGCTGTGTTCACAGGAGACATCCCGTGTCACAGCCACAGTTGCCCTCCCCCACCCGGACCCAGCCTCTCCCCACACGTCCCAGTGAGGCTGGTCTAGCGCAGGCGCTGGGGCTGCTCTCGGCACCTCTCTGCTGCCAAGAGCTGCCGAGCCCAGCAGGAGCCAGCGAGCGGAGGTCAGGGCAGTGTGGGGTTGTGCAGAAGTGTGCAGGAGGAGGAGGAGGAAGAGGAGAGGAGCTGCTTCCTCATCACCTGCCACTGCAGGGGTGACCCAGAGCACACAGGACCAGGATGGAGCTCTGGGACGCTGGCCATGGGACATGGCGTGGACAGGGGGTGCCAGCACTCCCCACCTGGGGTAAGGCCTTCCGGAGATCCTCCTCAGGTCTAGCAGGGATCCTCCCCAGGTCTGGCAGGGTATCGCCTGGAGGCAGTGCCCACCTCAGCCCCTGTAGGGAATGGGGCCTGTTTGGGGAGGGGGTGCTCTTGGAGGATGCTCGCACTGCTCATCCTCCGGCTGAGGCAGGTACGGAGCAGCTGAGAGCTGCCCCCAGAGCATGACGGGTCTTTCCCTTCTCTTCCAGAGCAGCTTGCTGTCTGGGAAGGGGTGTCTGACTACATTGTGCGGCAGCTGATGCGGAACCAGGTGGGTGTGCCTTGCGGGGCCTGCCCCGGGAAGCCTTCTCCTGGAGCTTGTGTGTCTGTGGGATGACTTCTCTGCTTTGACTGGTAGAGTTGAGAGGGTGAAGAGGAGGGGGATGAAAGCGTCTGGAAAGGTCTTCCAAAGAAGGGCCCCAAGGTTTCTCCAAAGCTTTGTCCAGCGCTTTGTCTGTCCCCTTTGTAAAGCAGGATGGAGCGGGGCACCGAGCACCATCCCCACGCCCTGACAAGTGCCCAGCCTGTCCAGCTGCCAGTCTCATTGTTCTTCTCTTCCTTCCTGTTTGCAGGGAGTCCGAGTTATTCGCCTTGGCACATTTGACGTAGTAACCGAACAAGTCGGTGGTGGGAAGCGTGCTCTTCTCACTGTTCGCAGGCCCGTGTTCCATCTGTCGCGGAGTATTGCAGAGCTTCCCGGCCTCGCCTATGACATGGCCTATGCTCCTGGTAAGAGGAGAGGCTGAACCGCTTGCTTCCCCTGGGGACATCCTTGGGGTGTGCCTAACTGCTGGGCAGCAGTGACTGTTAGGAAGCTAGAATTCCTTCAGCAGCTGTGGAGAACAGCTTCAGGGGGTTTTAAAGCACCAGGACAACATCATGCACATTACAGTCACACTCCCTCCCTCCCAGACTTGCTTTCACAACTGTCAACAAGCCAGATGTCTTGGGGCTGCTGCTTCTCTGCCAGTGACTGCGTTCCCCTTCTGCTGCTTCCCAGGTCATAAGCTCTCCGAGCCCCTCAAGTACGCTCACATAGCCTCGGCCCTCTCTGTTCCTCGGAAGACAGTGGAGGCGTGCATAGAAGAGACCATGCGGCTTTTCTCCCGCTGCCTGCAGAGCGGGAAGAACGTGGCCCTTGTGCTGAAGGGCCTTGGCACGCTTGTAATTCAAGGAGCAGCTGTGAAAATGAGGTTTTGCAGGGACTTTCTGAAGAGGCTCAATGGGACAGAGCAGCTGCTGGAAGCTCTTCTCGCGGTGAGTTCCCCATTCCTCCAGCACTACCTGTCGTCCTCTGGAAAGCACCAGTGAATGCAATGCTGTCAGCCTGCTGTGACCTGTCCAGGTGCATGGAGAGTCCCAGCTGAGAGTAATGCCAGCTCCTGGGACAGCTGGTCTTGAGCGTCCAGAGGACTTGGCAACAAGGACGGCCCTGGGAATAGCTGTGCTGGCTCTGCCCCAAAAATTCATCCAGTCCCAGAGCTCATTTTCACGTGCTCGAGGGAAAAGTCCCAGAAAAGGTCCAGTCCTGTGTGCTTTTTCCCCGGAGACTTCCCTCCTGACAGAAAGCCATGGTTTAGTGCTGCTTTGTGTCAGGACCACATCTGAACCCACGTCTCCCTGGACTGTGTCTGGGACAGTAAGGCAGTGAGTTCAGCACTTTCCCCTGATGCTGGGTGACACTATTTCTGCGTGTCCCTTTGGGAGCTCGGCCTGATGCCTCCATGGGACATTTTTGCCCTAGGGTGGAGTGAGGGCTAGGGAGTGATCCCTCCTCCCCTTGCCTGGGCCAGCGGGCATGTGAAGCAGCTCTGTGAAACCTCTGCTGACCTCAGTGCTCTCCCTTTGCAGCTGGAGGGCCTGAGTGACTTTCATCTCTCCCATGGGGCAGCTGCTCAGAATATTGAATCCCCCTGGTCCTCTTGCTCTTTGGCATTTCTACCTCTGTCTCCAAGTAGGTTTGTTTTTGCAGGAATCATTGCTCGCCCCACTCTCTGGACACGAAGCAGAGGCCTAGGCAGACCAAGGCCCCTGTGCGACCAGAGCCCTCTTGCTGCTCTTGGTGTGCTGGTCTAGTTGTGCTGAGCAGCTCTTGCCAGGGCCCTGGAGTCTCGCCACCATTAAGGGCATCTTTCTGTCCAAATGTGAGCATTTGCACGCTGCTAGTGATGGCTGCAGCATGTCGCAGAGAGAGTCGTTGGAGCCCAGTGGCCTTGGCCAGGTCTCTAGTGCAGCCCCGTCCTTCAGCGTGGTCCTTCAGGTGCAGCGGGAAGGCTGAGATGTGAAAGGAGGCTGAGCTGAGCCTCCTCTCATGGGTTAAGGCAGAGATGCAAGCCGGCTGCAGGCCAGACCTCTGCACTAGGCAGGACCTGGTCTCCTGACTGCATCTCTCGATTCTCAGCCTTGCAAAAAGCCTGGCAGTCTTCTCACCCTTTCTCCTCCATTTCCCGCCAGCTGCTCTGCTGCACAACTGAGGGGCCACGGAGAGGCGCAGAGAAATTCCATGTTTCAGAGGCAGCTGCTTCTCTGAGCAGTGGGAAAGTGTGCTGCCCTTGTGCGCCCTGAGACAACTGTCTTGGCATCATCTCTCGTGTGTCTCTCCCCTTTGCAGATGCCAGAGATGAGGGATTCAGTCCTCTCAGGCTCCGAAACTGCTGCTTTGCAGACCCGTTCTGGTCGTGTTGTCGTCTTTCCTGAGTGAGTACGTTTGCTTCTTAGCCCCGGCTGGCAAAGCCAGTAGCTTCTCGGGACTTGTCTGGTAGCCCTGTGTTGCCAGTGCTTGTGAAAGCTGCTCAGGAAGTCATTGGGGAGGACCTCTTTCCAGTGTGGATCAAAGTGCAGGTTCCTGCTGGTCACTGGCTCAGGATGTTTTCTTGTCTTCTGTGAGACCTGTGTGAATCAAATGTGTGCTGAACGTGTTGTCTTGGGTCAAATGTCTTCTGTGGGGAGGCCTGTCTAGGGCAAAGCAAAGCCTGTGCGCAGTGGGGTTGTGGAGAGCTTTGTGCTGGCTCCCATCCTGCTCAGTGTTTTGTCCCATTAGTTGTCTGGGAGATGGTGCTTCCTTTTTGCAGAGGCACGGAGATGAGATTTGGAGAGCCTGCAGGTGATGTGGCGGGTGAGAGGGGCATTAGAACTGGTGCTGCCAAGCACCCCTTCTCACAGGAAGGCTAGGGAAGCTCTGCAAGAGGCAGAGAAGGAAGCTCCTGCCCCTGCAGATGCTGGAGGTCTTCACAATGTCTCTCAGCTTGCTGATACACTCCTCCAGCATCTGGCATGTTCTGCCTATTGTGCTTTGGACAAAGAGGGGCTTCTTGGTAGCTCCTTAATGCCCCTGTGTCCCCATTATGGACACAAGGTGCAAAGGAAGTGTGGTGCCCTCCCTTTAGACTGGCATCTTTTTCCTCTTTCCAGGTACAATGCTGACAGTCCATCTAGAAAGCCCCCTGTGGCACCTGCAAAGCCCCCGCAGGAAGAGGAGAAGGCAAAAGAGGACACCAGGGCCAAGAAAGGTAATGGGAAAGCTGGATCCTGGCAGGGATTTGTGCCTTCTGCTTCCTTCTTCTTTGGCCAGGCAGTGGAGGCAAGGCGACAGTGTCATGGCTCAGGTAGCATCAGGCACCGAAGATGACGCTGCGTACCCAGTACGGGACATCTGGAGTGATTCCTGAGGGAACACTACCTCGCAGCAGCCCAACACTCCCAGCTGCAGCTGATGCCTCCCAGTTAAACTTTCCGCCACTGCCAAGGCACTCAGTACCCTGGGGTGCACTGCAAAGTGCTCTTGCGCTGGAGGTGTTGGTGCAGAAGGGAGGCAAACGTGAGCACTGTCCTTGTGCAATGTGAATCCTAAATTGTGCCGGCAGCTGCAGGTCATGGAGAGGCTGAGCTATTTCATGGGACCAGTGAGTTGTCATTGAATGAGAAAAGCCCCTGAGAGTAGATGGGGAAAAACAACAAGGCAGAGAGAAGCCAGTGTGCGGAAGGGCCTAAGACCACCCAGGAAAGAAGGCCTAGAAGGAGTCACCTTGAGGCCTCACACTGTTATCACAGGCTGGAGCATATCTGAAGAGCCTTCCCGTTCCAAAGGCCTCCTCAATGCTGTCCTGAAGTGTTTTCTTCTCTCCTGCTTACAGGAAATCTTCCCGCCAAGTACCTCCCCCTGAGAGCGAGGCATCCTCCGGCCAAAATAACAGCTCCCAAGAAGCAGAAGGGGAAAGGGAAGAAAGCTGAGGACAACGCGCCTGCTGGCAGGTGAGAGCCGTGGAGGAGTGGGTGAGGGTGAGCCTGTAGCCTAGTGAGTGTCTGGGGGAGATGTTTCCTCTGCACACAAGGTTCACAGCAACTCTGAATGTCCTTTATCACATGCCCCGGGGACTCCTGAGCCCTCGATGGCAGGAATGCCTTGACAGCCCTGACCACTTTCTCCTTCTTTGACCCTGCGTCTCCAGGAACAATCTGTTCTCCATGCCTAAGCACAGGGCATTGAGGACCACCAGGCCATTTGTAATACATTTGGCAGGACAGGGTAAGGGTGTCTCTCGGAGCCTGTCTTGGTAGAGGAGGCTGCTCCTCTCCGGGCTGCATCCAGAGCGAGCCCGTGTCTGGGCACGCTGAGCGTTCCTGCGGGCACATCCTGCAGCCCCGGGCATTTCAGCTGGGGGTGGTCTCTGTCCCTGTGGGTGTGAACACAGTCAGCGGAACCCATCTCCTTCTCTGGCAGAAGGGCCTTGTGCCGCAGAGGCAGGTGCCCAGCCGGTGAGTGCAGGACGGAGACCCAAGTGCCCCTGTGCTCCCAGCACCTGCCCACAAGGTGTCTTTTCAGGGGGCTCCCGGCCATCGCAGGCAGCTGCTCCAAGAAGGTGGTGCAAGGCAGGACAAAGGGCAGTGCTGAAGCCATGCCCCCACCAGAGAAACTGGTGAAGAAAATCCAGAGGTGGCCAGGACAGGTGCATGCTACAGCCTGAGGTCCTGCTTGTGCCACGGGGACGTGTGGAAAAGCGCAGTCCTATGGGCAGTGGGTAGGAGAGATCCCTGCCTGCGTGTTCACTTGGCCAGTGACCAACCACATCTGGGCCTTGCTTGAAAAGGTGCAGGTCACCCGCTAGTTCTGGAGGGCATTTGTCCCTCCGGCATTCTCAGGAAGCACCTCAGAAGCCCCTCTTTGGCCCTTTTTCCCGTGGGAAGGTACCTGCTGGGCCTTTCAGGGAGAGGCAATGGGCAGTTTCCCTTTAGTTCTGTGATTATTGAGCTCATTGGTGAGATCCAAACTGGGATTTTGAGACCTGCCCCTATGAGCTTCGGGGCGTAAGAGCGCTGCCAGGGAGGCTCAAGCCAAGCGGCAGGAGAGAGGATGAGAAATGCCCTTTGCGCCCTGGGAAAGCACAGATGCCAGCAGTCCTCTTTGCCGTTTCTTTTCTGTGGCCTTCCAGGTGGAATATCACTTCCGGATAATGGGCGAGGGCGTTCTTGTCTTTCCTCCCATCTGAAGCCCTGTGAAGATTTCCCCTTCTGGAGTCCTTGGCTGGAGACCCAAGCAGGCAACAGAAGAGAGAAGAGTGCTTTGGGAGAACTCCCCTGGAGAAAGGCTGGCATTTCCTCCAGAGCTTTTTTCCAGAAGCATCTGTAAGAGGCAAGGACCCATCAGGAAGGGGGTTTCTGCTTCCATTGACAAGCAGTTAGTCTTCTCCAAATTTCTTTTTTTTGGGGGGGGGGGGGGTTATTTATTTCTTAATAAAACTTTTCCTGAACATTGCACAGAGATTTGACTTTTGCGTTTTCTGTCCCCTCACGACCAGCTCACGGCACCAATGCCTCCACCCATCCTCCCCACTTCCCTCATCCAAGCCTACTCCCCCATGTGGCTGCCCAGCCCTGCCCAGCCCAGCTCCAGCTCCCCGTCCCTGCACAGAGGGAGAAGCCCTGCTCCTGCCACCCCACAGCAGCTCTTGCTGGTGCTGAACCCCGCTCTCCCAGCTGGAGCTCAGCTGCATCTACCACCCACTGCGTCCCGCTGTGTCTCCAGTCTCAGCCTCTCTCCAGCCAACAAGTCTGGCCAAGGATCAAGCACAGGCTGGGTGGAGAGTGCTGTCCTCTCCACCCACGTTGTGCTCGGGGCAGATGAAGCACTGTCCCGGCTACAGGGGTCTCTGACAGAGCCGCCTGCACAGCAGGCAGAGCTCTGAAGTGCTTCCACATCCCTGCACGGTCACAGCAGCAGGGACTCAGCCGGCCCCTTTGGCTGCCCCATGGCACTGCTCCCTCCCTTCTCCCCGTTCCGGAAGCAGAGGTACAGACACAACCACTCAGCACGGGCACACGCTGGTCCCTCTCCTGCCCTTCCTACCAGGGATGGGCATGGCACAGCACAGCTCAGCTCAGCTTCAGCAGGACACACATGCATCCTCTGTTCTGCTCTCCTGGTCCCCTGGCCATCCCATTTGGTCCAGAGGGACATCCCCCAGGAGCATGCATGTGCTAGCCTCCAGCAGATGTGCTGTCCCAGAGCCACCTGGCCAGGGCTGGACCTCTGGAGAAGTGGGGAGGGAATTTTGCCTTTTCCCTCTGGGTTTCCCACGTCAGTTCCTGGGAGTGGAAAAGAGCATTCCCTGCGAGCAGGGGAGGTGCAGGGAGTTTGCCGCTCATGAAAGAGCAGGGAGGTGTATGGAGGTGGCATCACATGAAGGGGCTGGTGAAGACGGGGCCATGAGATGCTTTGGGAACACTCTTGGGTTCCATTTGTGTCTGCTGAGGATTGCCTTTCTGCTCTTCTTTGAGGAAGACAGAGGGCAGAATGGACAGCATTCACTAAACCCTGATTTATTGTCTTTTAGCCCTAGCAAAGGGGGTGCCTTCTGCTTGGTGCTGATCCTAAACACTTCTGATTCCTCTCCCCGTTCTCTCTCAGTGAGCCTCCCCACTCCCCCACCCCCAGCAAGACCTACCTCTGCACACACACACACAGGGGTGAAGGGGAAGGTCAGTGGCACCAGCCCAGCAGCCATGACCCCCCATGCTCACAGCAGCCCTGCCTCAGGACACAGGTCCTTCCAGGGCCCTGGGCCTTCCCCAGCCTCCGTCAGACCCCTGAGGTTCCCACCGCTTTGTCTGGGATCCTTCCTGGGGACTGTGAGCAAAGGCCAGGGTGCCGAGCAGCACAGTCCCCCAGGCACCCCACCACGGGGGCACCGTCCCTGGGTGGGCTCCAACCAACAACCTTTCTGTTAACAGCCGAAAGTGCTGCCTGTTGTCCCACAGAAACCCTCCACCTGGGGTTGTGCCGGGGGCTCCAGTGTCAGCACTGTCTTGGTGCTGTGGGAATGGGAACGTCCCTGAGCGCAGCCCAATGCGCAGCCCCAGGCATGGGGATGCTGCCCTTTGCCCATGGCTGGCTGCTGGTGGGCAGTGTGGTGCAGGGGGAGGCCTGGAGCCTGGCTGAGGGGCTCTGGGCAGTTCCCTGCCCAGCACCAGCTCTGCCTCCTCCCATGGTCCTTCCACCACACAGTCCAGTTCATTGTGAAGGGGGTGCTCTTGGAGTACGCTTGCACTGCTCATCTCTTTGGTTAGGCATGTGCACTTTGGAGTGTGTATGCACACTGTGGGGTCTGTGTATACTACGGTGCATGTGCACACTTTTGAGTGGATGAGCACTTTGCACGGTGTGTGCACACTCTAGTGTGTATACACATGCTGGGTTCCTTCTGCATTTTAGGTGCTGTCAAACCCCTTTGCCCTGAGGCTCCTCTCTCCCACCCAGCCCCGGCCTCCGAACACACATCCTGGTGAGGCTCGGGGTGGCCAGGCACTGCGGCTGCTCTCAGTACCGCTTTGCTGCCAGGAGCTGCCAGGCTTGTGCGGGAGCTGTATAGAGGAGGCTGGGGCAGCGCAGGGCTGTGGAGAACAGTGCAGGAGGTGGAGGAGGACGAGAACAGCTGTTTCCTCATCACCTGCTGCTGCAGGGGTGCAGGTCCTTCCCTGAGCCATTCACTGGCCTGCATCAGACTCCTGAGGTTACCACCGCTTTGGGATCAGATATTCCTGTGCTAGTCATTTTGCACCAAAGGTTTGGGAGAGGCAGAAGGCAGTAGGCTATTGCTGAGCCCTGGTGAGTGCCTTGCCCCCAGCAGCTCAGTGTGCTCCCATGGGACAAACCCTGTCTGAAAGGGGCTTTCAGAGCTGCCCTGGGATAGTTCTTTCCCTCCTCCCCTGCCCCAGGGGAGAAGATGTGCTCAGATCCTGAGTGATCCCCAGCCCCAGGATGCCAGAGGGAAGTTTCCCTCTCCCAACCCACCCTGCTGGTGCCAGTCCAACCTCCAAGGCTTCAGCACAGACCTCCAGGAAGCTGGAGCTGCCTTGGGCCTCAAGGCAGTCTGGTGGCAGGAGGGATAGGCATGGGCACAGCAGCAGCAGTGCCAGGAGCTAGGGGAGGAGCAGGGCAATTGGGGTGGAGAACCCTGCCTTGGCTACATAGCTGGGACACTGCATGGCTGATGCCTCTGTGGGCAGCCAGGCTCCAGGTTTGGGGTGGATGGCAGCTTGAGGATCATAGCACTGGGATTTTAATGGACTTCCAGTGCAAGCATGGCTGTGGTGAAGGCAAGTGGGTAGAGCCAGGTACATGCAACTGCAAAGGATGGGGATGGAAATGGCAGTGTGGGGCTGGTGGAGACTCTCCCTGTGAGAAAGAGAGTCCTTGAGAGATGGGAGGGGAGCACAGGGCAGGGTGAAAGAGGCAGACAGAGCCACTTGGGGTACATCAGGGAGTTTTCCAAAGCCCCAGGCTCTGCCAGAGACCTATGAATCTTCCCCCCGAACACTCTCCCAGCAGCGCTTGTTCTGTCCTGCCCTAGTGGCTCTTGGCCCCACACCAGCCATACTGGAGCAGAGGCTGATGAGCTAGAGCTCCCTCAGGGCAAACTGTGCCAGCCCCAGGCAGCTGGCCCTGAGCATGGGGCAGCCCAAGCCCCGCCTCACATGTCCCAGCTGTATTCTTCTCCTGAGACTCATACCCTGCCTGAAAATTGACATGAGTTCCTCATGGGGAACATTGACATTTATATTAAAATCATTCAGTCATCTTAGCTGATGAGTGTGTGTTCACGTTTTGCAAATGTTGAAAACGGTTCTTCACCTTTTCAGGCAGAGCTCAGCATCTCACTGCAAGCATCCAGGGGCCCTTGGAGAGGCTCTCGTCTATCTGAGGTACCTGCCCGGCCCTGGCAGCCCTCCCAGTGGACCTGCAGAAGATCAGAGACCTTGGAGCCGCAGATGGAGGCAGGGCAGAGGGGAACAAGGTACCTACACTGGCACTGACATACATGACCCTGTGACTGCATCCCACCGCAGTTCCGAAAATCATTTTCCTTTAAAAAGGAAGAAAATCCCCCCCCCAAAAAAAGACCAGTATAATAATAAAAAAAAAAAAAAAGTGAAGGACGATAAGAACACACAGAATTTTAAAACCTGAAAAGTGTAACAAAACCCCTCTTCACCTGAGATCATTTTCTGATCTTCCTGGCTCCAGCCGCCAGGCTCCTGGTTCCTGTCAGGGAGAGAAGCGCCGGCCCCGCCCGCGCCGCCCCCGTCGCCTGGCAACGGCGCCTCCTGCTGCCCCAGCCCTCTGTGCAGCCTGTCCAATCAGCTAGCGCGGGGAGGCAGAGAGCCAATGAGTGCCTGGGAGGGGCGGGCTGTGCTGTGAGAGACATGCAGAGAATCACAGAATGGGTAAGGTTGGAAGGGACCTCTGGAGATCATCTAGTCCAACCTGCCTGCTCAGCAGGGTCACCTAGAGCAAGTCAGACAGGGTTGCATCCAGGCGGGCCTTGAAGATCTCCAGAGAAGGAGACTCCACAACCTCCCTGGGCAACATGGTCCACTGCTCTGTCATCACTCTCACAGTGAAGAAATTCTCCGCCACGTTCAGGCAGAACTTCCTGTGCTTCAATTTCTGCCCATTGCCTCTTGTCCTGTCACATGGGACAACTGAAAAGAGTTTGTCCCTGTCACCTTGACACCCTCCCTTCAGGAACTTGTACGCATTGATAAGATCCCCCCTCAGTCTTCTCCTCTCCAGGCTAAAGAGGCCCAGCTCTCACAGCCGTTCCTCATAGGGCAGGTGCTCCAGTCTTCTGATCATCTTTGTAGCCCTCTACTGGACTCTCTCCAGTAGCTCCATGTCTCCCTTGTACTGGGGAGCCCAGAACTGGACACAGTACTCGAGATGAGGCCTCCCCAGGGCTGAGTAGAGGGGCAGGATCACCTCCCTCCACCTGCGGGCAACACTCTTCCCAATGTACCCCAGGAGATCATTGGCCTTCTTGGCCACAAGGCCACATTGCTGGCTCACGGTCAACCTGTAATCCACCAGCACACTCAGGTCTTTCTCTGCAGAGCTGCTCTCTAGCAGGTCAGCCCCCAGCTTGTACTAATGCCTAGGGTTATTTTTCCGTAGGTGCAGGACTCCGCACTCGCCCTTGCTGAACCTCATGAGGTTCTTTTCTGCCCAGCTCTCCAGCCTGTCCAGGTCTCTCTGTATGGCAGCACAGCCCTCAGGTGTGTCAGCCACTCCTCCCAGCTTGGTATCATCATTGCTGAGGAGGCACTCAGTCCCCTCATCCAGGTCATTATTGAAAAAGTTGAACAGGATGGGACCCAGTACTGAGCCCTGGGGGATGTCACTAGCCACAGGCCTCCAACTAGACTCCACACCACTGATGACTACCCTCTGTGCTCTGCCTTTTAGCCAGCTCTCAATCCACCAATGAGAGTACCCAATGGTATACCCCTGTGGGCAGTCAATGCTAGGCCAGCCTGGCCTAGCACCCGCCCCCTGCATCTGGGCCGGAGCTCGCCGTCCTTCGGTGGCAGGTGTAGGGGTCTGAGCTTCTCCCGAGGACACCGGAAGGGTGCTGGGGGCACCAGAAAGCACACCGAGTGTGCTATATGGGAGACCGGGGCTCACCCCATGCGTATTTTGTGGTGCGTACAGAACGGAGTGCCTTTGTGCTGTCAGGCGCAGCTGTGTTGCTCGTCTCCCAGCACATCTCTCTCGCCCAGTGCCGTTTTCAGGCCTCATTTGTGTCCCAGCTCTGCCAGGGCTCAGCTTGGGTTCACAGCCAGTTTGCCTGCAGGTGCTGTGGCCTTTCTGCAGCTCCACATCACCTCAGTGGACATGGGGATGGAATATCCTAGTGGCGGAGTGGTTTCCTATTGCCCCTGCCTGCAGACATGCCGCTGAGGGACGGAGGTTGTGGCGTGTTACCTGAGGAGCCATCGAGGAAGCCCTTGCCCCCTGCCAAGTCCTTCCCTCTCTGGCAGCACTGAGCCCAACCTCTGCTGGAGGAAGAAAGAGCAGTATAACCATCGGAGCCCCCTGAAGAGGCCTCTGGAAAGTGTAAGCCTGGTGCTAAGGTAGAAGGAGCTCTTCTCCCCCCCCCCCCAAAAAAAAAAAAAAAAGTTGAAATGTTTTTTGAAAATAATAACTATTGCAGCATTTACATTTCCATGTATTTGTTTAAATTGATGAGTATTCACATCATGTAATCGATGGTTATAGCATTTTCTTAACGTTCAAAGAGGAATATTGAGATGTAGCTTAAGAATGGGGCAGATGAGGACCCCAAGGGAAACAGACCCCGACCAGAGGGCTGGGGGCACAGGAGGCCCCTGCGGCCCAGCCAGTTCCCACTCCTGGCCCACCTGCTGGGCACAGCAGTGCAAGGAAAGTTCCTGGCACCTGGCCCCATGTGGACAGCTGCTCGTCCACTGCCGGCCCTAGTGGCCACAGACCGACCTGCCTGCTGGGGGCACAGAACCACCCGCACTTGGCTCTGGGGAGTCTCCTCAAATCCCCCCAAAGGCCTCGTGGTGCCGCCCTGATGCTCAGGGGGCCATGGGGGCCAGGCAGGTATGGGGCAGCAAGGACCATGCCCTACCATGGGAGCCTGCTACCTGCTCCCCACCCTCGTCCCAGGCGATGTTGGAAGAGAGACCCTGCAGGGTTCAGTGAGTTCCCAGCCTACACAGAGCTCCCTGCCTGGGACCTCCCCAGCAACAACATTCAGCTCTCTATAGAGAACATTATATACTTTTATTTTTGCTTTTGTTATTATATACATGTTGCAATACAAAGTAAGGGGGTATAGTAAAGTTTACAGCATAGTTTAATCTGTCAGACTACTGTACAATTTACACAGAAATTGTATCTATTAGAAATCTGCATGTAGTATATTACAGACTTAGGAGCCTATTGCCTTATGAGCCTTTTGCCTTATAGCCCTTCTGCACTGCATCTTGCCTCTCTTCTCCACCAGAATTTTGATTTTCTTTTCCCCTCTGGTGACCCAGTTGGTGGCTGTGGACTGCTGTGGGAGATGACGCCTGACTGTGCTCTGTCTTCCTGGTGGTCCCTAAACTCAAAATCCAACACCGCTTGTCTTTTGAAACTAAAGATAGTGGCACATTGGAGGTTACAACAGTTGTTTCTGATTTAAATTCCTGGGTTTGTCAAGAGAAGACTCAGCTAGGGCTGCAGGCCCATTTGGTGGCAGCAGAAACCTTGGGTCCCTGTTCGTATCTTTATGGGGAGGGTTATTCTCCCAAGAGAGAAGCCCCAGCTGCAAAGGCAGCTTGTTCTTCAGGGAAGGGGTGAATGCACCACATGTCTGTCCCAAGGCTGGTCCAAAGCTGGGTTCAGAGTGAGGCAATGGAGAATGTAGGAAAGGATGGGTCTCCTTGGCAGGGCCATGAGAGAGGGCAAGATGATCTTCTCTTCTGCCCAGGCTGTGGCTGCTATGATTAAGCCTTTCTGGTGCAGGAGCTGACCATGACATTGAGCTTGCCCAGAAGCCCAGGACCTGTGCCCAGTGGCAGAGCCCAAACAAAGCCTCTCCTGCTGAGGTCTGTGGCCTCAGCTGTCTGCTTAGGTGATACTTGGGCACCGATGCCACTGTTCACCATGTCCTGCTCTACCGGGTATCTGATGTGGTCCTCTTGGCCCTCTTTGGTGCCTGAAAAAGGAAAGGAGGTATTTGCAGGTAGAGGGATGAAGCCAGCCCTCGTCCTGGGGGAGGGGCTGGCAAGTGGCATCATCGCTGCGCTGCTGAGCAGGCTCCCATCTGTCCCCAGTCCCTTTTCTAGGGGAGAGAAGTGAGGGCAGAGGAGAGGCATCTCTCATCTCTGCTGAGAGTTCAACTGTAGCATCTGTCTCTTCCCTTGGCTCAAGACCAAGTTGGAAGGTTTTTTCCCTGGAGCTTTCCATTGACAGCAGTGTCTTTCCCAGGGTGAAGAGCAGCCTGGCAGGTGGCAGAAAGCTGTCCCCAGCACTGCCACTATCACCCCTGGCCAACAGATCTGGCCCAGCTCCCCGTAAGCCCATCTCCCTGCTCTCGGCATGTGGAGAGAGATGTGCCTATGTCCTGCCTGCCTGCTCCCGACATGGCAGTGATTTCCTCGTGGGCATTGCCAGGGGTTGCTGCCAGTGCCAGGCACCTAGCAGCATTTGCGGAAGGGGCTGCTTGAGCACCAAAGCCAAAGATGCCACAGTGCTGTTAGGGTTCCACCTGGCCTCTTCCTCCACCTAAGACCTGGGGATCAATCACAGGTAGGGGCAAAGTTGGGGTGGGGGGTATTGTGCTGAAGGGAGCTGCTTTCTCAGCTCCCAGCCTGTTTCCTCCAGAACAGAAGTCATCCAGCCACACCTGCTGCATTCTGAGCCACCTTCTGCCTTGTGCTGTCTCTTGGTTAACAAGGTCTTCAGGAGTGCCAACCCAGATTTTCACTAGGGAGCTCAAAGGCTCCTTCCTGAAAGACCACCCTTTCCTTCCAGGAAAACTTGAACAGGCATTGTATCGTCCCTTCCCATCCTGTCGCACTGGCATAGACCAGCTGTCCAGGTGCTGTGGGCAGTGGAGAGAGTTTTGCGCCTCAGACACACTGACACAGGCTTCTAGACGTCAGTGCAGATCCTAGGTCAGAGCCCCATGAGGCAGACGATGTGGTGGGACCCACTGTGCCCCCCTTCAGGGCCCTTCATTCAGATACACCAGGAAAAGGGCCTTGGTCCCGTTTCCCAAGCCAGGAGTGGGGCCGAGCTGCCAGCACACTCTGCTGCCCTGTCCCAAGCCCTCACCAGCTCTGCTGTCTCATATGCAAAAGGCAATCTACATCACTGCTTTGTGTGGAGCCTCTGTGGGGTCTCGCTGGCTGCAGTGGTAGGTTTTGTGGGCAGCACCTGCAAAGCCAGGAAGGGCAGATTGTCACAGGACATCAGCAGTGGAGTGAGGGGGAGGTGCTGGGGCATCCTCAGCAGCACTGGGGGGACAGGACTGGTCCCACAGAGGAGGTGGGCATTCTGGACACTCAGGTCCTGCTGAGGGTGCATGTGTGTCCCCTCCTCAACTGGGAACAGCTAGCTGATCATGGTCATGCTGTGGGGTCCCAGTGTGATTACCAAACAGAGCAGCCTCGGTATACTCAGTAGAATGCTGAGCTGTCTGGGTACAGAGGAGGTTTGGGAGGAACTGGCAGAAAACCTCATCTTCCTGTATCCGCTCTAACACTCAGCTGTACAGAGCATGAATTGCTCTTGGTTAAGTTGAGGGCACCCAGTACAAGAAGGTCCTTCTGCCCGCTGCAGCGTTCCAGCCTGACATTGGGAAGGGATGAGCCCTCATATCAGGAAGGGCCTGGCCACATCACCCCGAAAGAGAGCTCTTCCCCATGTGCATGGAGCACTCTGCCAGGGCGGGCTGTAGCGTTGACTTTTGCTTGCTGTCGAACAGGGAGACCACCTGCAGAGCCTGGATTTTTCTCACTCTGGCATGGGCTCTGGGATCTTGGCAGCACTCTCGTAAGAGAGACCCTCCAGTCCTCTAATCCTCTTCATGGTCGTGCGCTGGACTCTCTCCAGTAGTGCCATGTCTCCCTTTGTACAGAGGAGCCCAGAACTGGACGCAGTATTCCAGATGTGGCCTCACCAGGGCTGAGTAGAGGGGAGCATTACCTCCTTGGACCTGCTGGCAACACTCTTCCTAATACATCCCAGGATACTGTTGGCCTTCTTGAACATAAGGGCACATTACTGGCTCATAGTCAACTTGTTGTCCACCAGGACCTGCAGGTCCTTCTCCTTTCCAGCAGGTCAGCCCCAGTCTGTACTGCTGCCTGGAGTTATTCCTCCCTAGGAGAAGGACCCTGCACTTGCCTCTGTTGAACTTCATGAGGTTCCTTTCTGCCCAGCTCTCCTGCCTGTCTAGTTCTGCTGAATGGCAGCACAGCCCATTGGTGTATCAGCTGCTCCTCCCAGGCTGGTATCATCAGCACACTTGCTGAGGAGGCACTCTGTCCTTTCATCCAGGTCACTGATGACTAAGCTGAAGAAGACTGGCCCTAGTATGGAGCCCTGGGGGACATCACTAGCTGCAGGCCTCCAACTAGACTCTGCACCGCTGATCACAACCCTCTGAACTCTGCCATTCAGTTGTGAATGCACCTCGCTGTGCACTCATCTAGCCCAGGCTTCCTAAGTTTACCTGGGAGGATGTTATGGGAGAGGATAGTGTCAAAAGCCTTGCTGAAATCAAGGGAGACAGTATCTGCTGCTCTCCTATCATCTACCCAGCCAGTCGTTCCATCACAGAAGGCTATCAAGTTGCTTAAGCGTGATTTCCCCATGGTGAATCTATGCTGACTACTCCTGATGAGATACAAGGAACCTCATAATCAGCATCCAAGGCATGTGCCTGCTGCTGGTCTATCAGCTACTAAGGCAGGAGTGACCTCACATGCCCATGCCCCAGCCATGATGCTGCTACTAGCCTATCAGAGGCTGAGACAGAAGTGATCTCATAAGCAACAAAGGAAACTTGGTCCATGTGAGAAGCTGAAGGGTCATGAGTGTCCACTCGAGCTTGGTAGATGATTGTAAGGTCATCTCTGTCTGAGCAGCTCATAGGTCTGCCTTTGGCTCATGCCTCAGGTAACTGTTTGTGTGGTCAGTTCTGTGCGAGGACCTGATCGGCCACCAAGAGGCGCAGGGCTAGGGTGTTGATTGTGAGGTCATTCAGAACATGCTGAGGTCATTTCCGTAAGGGAAGATGAAAGAGCAGCAGCAGGCCCGTTGGCTTGGTAGGTGATTACAAAATCAGTTGTATCTGGTGAGCTAGTAGGCCACCAGGAGGCTGATATTTTTGTGACATTTTAATGAGATTGTTTCTCAGAAGCTCCTTGGATGGGAGCAGGTCCTGACCTGGAGGTGACTTTGTGACTTCTGTCTCTGCAGGTGGTGGACCGGGAGCAGGAATATGGATGGGAAACTGGTTGTGAGGTCATTTCTATAGGTGAAGCTGATGGGAGCACTTGACTGCTCTCTGGGATGAGTGGTTGTGAGGTCCTGTCTGCCTGAGTAGCTGATAGGCCACCAAGAGGCATAAGATTGTCTGGGTTTGGGAAGTGAGGAGGAAGGTTGTCCATACATGTCTCCTATCAAAACTACTGCTTTTCCTCCATGCTCAGACTTCATTCTGGCAGAGACACTCCAGGTTACTATGATCTGGAGAGTGTGGCTATCACTTTCTCTGTAACCTGAAAAGTAAAGAGAGCTTAAAAAGCAGAAGCCCTTTCTTTTTCAGGGGTTCATTGACAGCTTGCTCTTGTAAATACACTCCTGAGACCTCTCCCATGAGCCACCCAAGAACTGAAGAAAATCAGGGGGAGTGAGATGGGTTGTTAGGGCTTTGAGTATTTTAATGACCTGTCAAGTGTATTTGGTGCTGAGTCCATGAGCCTCGGGTACTGAGAGGAGACTGAACAAACCTCTCAAGTAGTTAAAGTCAGCAGCAAATGCCAAAGCTTCTTGGAGCATTAATGAGTCCCACTGAGGGCCATTACTCAGAAAGCCTCCCCAGGGGCCGATTACACCCGAAAGTTGGAGGCACTAGTTGCAAGTAGGCAAAGGAAATGTGCAGGTGGCCCCAATGTCATGCAAAGCTGGGTGAGTTTTGTCAATCAAAATGGCCAGGCACTGACACCCAGGCCCTGGGTATGGTGATGCTTTCCCTCGCGCTGTGCTCAGGCCTCTTCCTAGGGCAATGTGAGTGTGGGGGTGCGCCATACCGAGAGCAGGAAAATGGTACAGCACCTCCTGGGTTTCCCAGGGACAAGGAGGCAGCAAGGCCTCAGTGCCATAAGGAAACCTCTTCTCAGAGGCCTTAGTGGCAAAGACAACAGCCATAGCCAAAGGACAAAGACCTCAGTTCTGCTGGGAGCTTTCAGCCTCGGCTTTCACCCTTGGTTGTTTCCACCACAGGCTGTCCTACGCTGTCTCATACCTCCTCCTCTTTCCTTGCAGACTGTAGACACCCAACCTGCTTCCTCACCTCACTACCACTGCAGGATCTCTCTGCCTTTACTGATGTCTCCCTGCCCTCACTTGCTTTTCCTTGAAACACAAAGCCAGTAGCTGGTCACAGACTCCCTCAGGGTGACCTGTTGCACTAAAGCACTACACTTCAGGTGACATTTCTTTTCCTGAAGTCACATCTGCACGTTACAAGCTGCAGTTTGTGGTTGTTTCCCCTTCTCATGCTGTTTGCCAAAACCAAGAAAAGCTCCATCCTGTCTGAAACTACCTTTCAAGCAGTCTCTCCTGAAGAGTTTTGACCCTGCCCTCACAGCCCTCTAGCTGTATGAGTGGTCCCACCACATCTCAGTTCCATGAATCCATGCTGACTACTCCTGATCACCTTCTTTTCCTTCTAAGCATGATCATATGCTTAGAGGTGACCTGCAGGGTGAGCTACTCCATCAGCTTTCCAGGGATAGAGGTGAATCTGACTGGCCTGTAGTTTCCTGGGTTGTCCTTCTCACCCTGGTTGGAGACTGGAGTGATACTGGCTTTCTTCCAGGCCACAGGCATCTCTCTGTTCTCCATAATTTTTCAAGGATGATGGAGTGTGGCTTAGCAGTAACATCCACCAGCTCCCTCAGTATTGGTGGGTGCATCCAATTGGAGCCCTTGGATTTGTGGATGTTAAGTTTGCCTAAATGTTCTCTAACCTGATCCTCCTCAGCCAAGGGAAAGTCTTCCTTTCGCCAGACTTTCTCTCTTGTCTCCAGAGTCTGGAGGTGTGTAGGTCCCATGCTGTGTCTGCTAGAGCGGTGGTTGTGCTGGACACCCCAGGCATCTGACATGGTCCTGCTCATCTGTTTTCTGTCACTAAATCAAGTGTCTGCCCTGAATTACATTAACTATCTGCAATGTAGAGATGTGCACGAGTCTCAGCTTCTTAGAGAGCGGAGCTATAGTCATAGTAGGCATCCAGTGTCATTTCAGGGAGCCAAGAAAATTCCTCACCTGGCTCTCACCTCAGGCTCTAGAAGGACACGGGGCTCACAGCTTCTCCTTCAGAGTAGGTAGACACTGTCACATATCTTGGATCACTGCTGTCTCTTCATATTTCACAAGGTGTTTTTGCGTGAACAGTTGATTCCCACCCTCCATCTCCACTGATAATAATGGGAGTGTAGACAGGGAGCTTGCATGCAGACATCTGTGTTGTTCACAGTTCAGTCTGGGCAATGAGAATGCCACCACCTGTGTTTTGTGGAGTCCAAAGGAGGGATCTGAATCCCATTCCAGACCAGGGACTTCTAAAGGGCATGTGATGCCTGGATTGATTCATCTGAACTGTACCTGAACCACGGGGAAACAAACTCCCTTCTTGTCCCTCTTGAGGAGTCCTGAGCTGAGAATAGAGTCTTCCAGAGTGGGACATTTCCACTTCTCTTAGAAAATCATCCCCTGATGTGACAAATTACAATGCTTGAATCGGTGTCTCTTCAGTCTCTCCTAGGGAGAGACTAGAGATGATTGTTTCAGTCTGCTCCAGTGAACATTTCCCAGAAGGAGGGAGTATGAAGGACAGATAAAGTCACACCTTCAGCTGGGCAGCTATTCCCAAGCAGGGCCAGGCTCCTGGGGTGGAGAGATGAGCTCATGGCAATGTAGCAGTACTGCTGAGAAGCAACTCTGCCCAGGAGCAGCTCCTCTGCATACAGCAGCAGGGCTGCAGGTGTGCACTTGCCAGGTGCGCAGAGGAGACAAGCAAGGTGAGCAAGATGACTGAGACAGAAGGAAGTTAAAGGCAATCAGGAGTGGGAGGATAGCTGAGAGCTCACTGGGAGATAAATCTTTCCCGTCCTTAAGACAGTAAGACTGTGGCTCCAGGGCAATGCAGGTGAGGTACCATGAGGCTCTCTGAAGCTAGCACATTCCATGGCCTATAGGAACTTTCACAATGGGTATCCCCATTTCTCTGGTGTGGAGCAGCTGGTGCTTCAGAGCAGGGATTCCCAGGGATCCTGTCAGAGGGACAGGGCATCCTGCCTCCCGTTGTATCCTGCCTGCCACGGGGCTGCTTCTGAGCACGGAGGAATGCCGACAAGCAAGCTGAGATGGGCTTTGCCTAAGAGTCAGGGAAGTGGCGAGTGGAACAAGGGATGTGCTGCACAGCTTCCCTCACAGGCAGATTCCCTCCTGGGGTGCTTACTTCTCTTGCCTTAGTGCCCTGCTTTGTTTGGAGGCTGTTTGCGGACAGCGGCACGCTCAGTGGGTAGGTGCACGCTGGCCAGCTCCAAGTCTCGGCAGATAGAAGCGCAAGTGAGGCACATGCTCTCGGTTTGTTCCGGGCATGCGAAGCAGCATACTGCGTGCCCAGAGTGCATCCCGCTGAATCCTGCATGGCACGGGGCTGCTTCTGAGCACGGAGGCACGCCTACAAGCCAGCTTAGATGGGCTTTGCCTAAGAGTGAGGGAAGTGCCAAGCAGAACAAGGGATGTGCTGCACAGCTTCCCTCGCAGGCAGATTCCCTCCTGGTGTCCTTAGTTCTCCCGCTTTAGCGCCCTGCTTTGTTTGGAGGCTGTTTGCAGACAGCAGCACACACAGCGGGATGGTGCGTGCTGGCCAGCTCCAAGTCTCGGCACATAGAAGCGCAAGCGAGGCACCTGCTCTCGGTTTGTTCCGGGCATGGGAAGCAGCATGCTGCGTGCCCAGGACCCAGCTCGCACTGTCCTGCCTGCCTCGGGGCTGCTTCTAAGCACGGAGGCACGCCTACAAGCCAGCTGAGATGGGCTTTGCCTAAGAGTGAGGGAAGTGGCGAGCGGAACAAGGGATGTGCTGCACAGCTTCCCTCGCAGGCAGATTCCCTCCTGGTCTCCTTATTTCTCCTGCCTTAGTGCCCTGCTTTGTTTGGAGGCTGTTTGCGGACAGCAGCACACACAGCGGGAAGGTGCGCGCTGGCCAGCTCCAAGTCTCGGCAGATAGAAGCGCAAGCGAGGCACCTGCTCTCGGTTTGTTCTGGGCATGGGAAGCAGCATGCTGCGTTCCCAGAAGACGTCTCCCTCTGTTCTGCCTGCCTCGGGGCTACTTCTGAGCACGGAGGCACGCCTACAAGCCAGCTGAGATGGGCTTTGCCTAAGAGTCAGGGAAGTGGCGAGCGGAACAAGGGATGTGCTGCACAGCTTCCCTGGCAGGCAGATTCCCTCCTGGTGTCCTTAGTTCTCCCGCCTTAGTGCCCTGCTTTGTTTGGAGGCGGTTTGCGGACAGCAGCACACACAGCGGGAAGGTGCGCGCTGGCCAGCTCCAAGTCTCGGCAGATAGAAGCGCAAGCGACGCACCTGCTCGCAGTTTGTTCCAGGCATGGGAAGCAGCATGCTGCGTGTCCAGAAGACGTCTCGCTCTGTCCTGCCTGCCACGGGGCTGTTTCTGAGCACGGAGGCATGCCGACAAGCAAGTTGAGATGGGCTTTGCCAAAGAGTCAGGGAAGTGGCGAGCGGAACAAGGGATGTGCTGCACAGCTTCCGTCGCAGGCAGATTCCCTCCTGGGGCGCTTCGATCTCTTGGCTTAGCACCATCCTTTGTTTGGAGGCTGTTTGTGTACAGCAGCACACACAGCGGGAAGGTTCGTGCTGGGCAGCTCCAGGTCTCGGCAGATACAAGCGCAAGCGAGGCACCTGCTCTCGGTTTGTTCTGGGCATGGAAAGCAGCATGCTGCGTGCCCAGAAGACATCTCGCTCTGTCCTGCCTGGCACGAGGCTGCTTCTGAGCACGGAGGCACGCCTACAAGCCAGCTGAGATGGGCTTTGCCGAAGAATGAGGGAAGTGGCGAGCGGAACAAGGGATGTGCTGCACAGCTTCATTGGCAGGCAGATTCCCTCCTGGGGTGCCTACTTCTCTTGCCTTAGCACCCTGCTTTGTTTGGAGGCTGTTTGCGGACAGCAGTACACACAGCGGGAAGTTGTGAACTGGCCAGCTCCAAGTCGCGGCAGATAGAAGCGCAAGCGAGGCACGTGCTCTCGGTTTGATCCGGGCGTGGGAAGCAGCATGCTGCGTGCCCAGAAGACATCTCGCACTGTCCTGCCTGCCACGGGACTGCTTCTGAGCACAGAGGCACGCCTACAAGCAAGCTGAGATGGGCTTTGCCGAAGGGTCAGGCAAGTGGCGAGCGGAACAAGGGATGTGCTACACAGCTTCCCTCGCAGGCAGATTCCCTCCTGGGGCGCTTAGTTCTCCTGCCTTAGCGCCCTGCTTTGTTTGGAGGCTGTTTGCGGATAGCAGCACACACAGCGGCAAGGTGCGCGCTGGCCAGCTCCAAGTCTCGGCACATAGAAGCACAAGCGAGGCACCTGCTCGCGGTTTGTCCCGGGCATGGAAAGCAGCATGCCGCGTGCCCAGAGTACTTCTCGCACTGTCCTGCCTGCCACGGGGCTGCTTCTGAGCACGGAGGCACGCCTACAAGCCAGCTGAGATGGGCTTTGCCTAAGAGTCAGGGAAGTGGCGAGCGGAACAAGGGATGTGCTGCACAGCTTCCCTCGCAGGCAGATTCCCTCCTGGGGCTCTTAGTTCTCCTGCCTTAGTACCCTGCTTTGTTTGGAGGCTGTTTGCGGACAGCAGCGCACACAGCGGGAAGGTGCGCGCTGGCCAGCTCCAAGTCTCGGCACATAGAAGCGAAAACGAGGCACCGGCTCGCAGTTTGTCCCGGGCGTGGGAAGCAGCATGCCGCGTGCCCAGAACACATCTCGCTCTGTCCTGTCTGCCTCGGGGCTGCTTCTGAGCACGGAGGCACGCCTACAAGCAAGTTGAGATGGGCTTTGCCTAAGAGTCAGGGAAGTGGCGAGCGGAACAAGGGATGTGCTGCACAGCTTCCCTCGCAGGCAGATTACCTCCTGGGACGCTAACATCTCTTGCCGTAGTGCCCTGCTTTGTTTGGAGACTGTTTGCGGACAGCAGCACACAGAGCGGGAAGGTGCGCGCTGGCCAGCTCCAAGTCTCGGCAGATAGAAGCGCAAGCGAGGCACCGGCTCGCAGTTTGTCCCGGGCATGGGAAGCAGCATGCCGCGTGCCCAGAACACATCTCGCACTGTCCTGCCTGCCACGGTGCTGTTTCTGAGCACGGAGGCACGCCTACAAGCAAGCTGAAATGGGATTGCCTAAGAGTCAGGGAAGTGGCGAGCGGAAGAAGGGATGTGCTGCACAGCTTCCCTCGCAGGCAGATTCCCTCCTGGTGTGCTTATTTCTCCTGCCTTTGTGCCCTGCTTTGTTTGGAGGCTCTTTGCGGACAGCAGCACACACAGCGGGAAGGTGCGCGCTGGCCAGCTCCAAGTCTCGGCAGATAGAAGCGCAAGCGAGGCACCGGCTCGCAGTTTGTCCCGGGCGTGGGAAGCAGCATGCTGCGTGCCCAGAACACTTCTCGCTCTGTCCTGTCTGCCTCAGGACTGCTTCTGAGCACGGAGGCATGCCTACAAGCAAGTTGAGATGGGCTTTGCCAAAGAGTCAGGGAAGTGGTGAGCGGAAGAAGGGATGTGCTGCACAGCTTCCCTCGCAGGCAGATTCCCTCCTGGGACGCTAACATCTCTTGCCGTAGTGCCCTGCTTTGTTTGGAGACTGTTTGCGGACAGCAGCACACACAGCGGGAAGGTGCGCGCTGGCCAGCTCCAAGTCTCGGCAGATAGAAGCGCAAGCGAGGCACCGGCTCGCAGTTTGTCCCGGGCGTGGGAAGCAGCATGCTGCGTGCCCAGAACACTTCTCGCACTGTCCTGTCTGCCTCAGGACTGCTTCTGAGCACGGAGGCACGCCTACAAGCAAGTTGAGATGGGCTTTGCCTAAGAGTGAGGGAAGTGGCGAGCGGAACAAGGGATGTGCTGCACAGCTTCCCTCGCAGGCAGATTCCCTCCTGGGACGTAACATCTCTTGCCTTAGTGCCCTGCTTTGTTTGGAGGCTGTTTGCGGACAGCAGCACACACAGCGGGAAGGTGCGCGCTGGCCAGCTCCAAGTCTCGGCAGATAGACGCGCAAGCGAGGCACCGGCTCGCAGTTTGTCCCGGGCATGGGAAGCAGCATGCTGCGTGCCCAGAATACTTCTCGCTCTGTCCTGTCTGCCTCGGCGCTGCTTCTGAGCACGGAGGCACGCCTACAAGCAAGTTGAGATGGGCTTTGCCTAAGAGTCAGGGAAGTGGCGAGCGGAACAAGGGATGTGCTGCACAGCTTCCCTCGCAGGCAGATTCCCTCCTGGGACGCTAAAATCTCTTGCCGTAGTGCCCTGCTTTGTTTGGAGACTGTTTGCGGACAGCAGCACACACAGCGGGAAGGTGCGCACTGGCCAGCTCCAAGTCTCGGCAGATAGAAGCGCAAGCGAGGCTCTGGCTCGCAGTTTGTCCCGGGCATGGGAAGCAGCATGCTGCGTGCCCAGAATACTTCTCGCTCTGTCCTGTCTGCCTCGGGGCTGCTTCTGAGCACGGAGGCACGCCTACAAGCAAGTTGAGATGGGCTTTGCCTAAGAGTCAGGGAAGTGGCGAGCGGAACAAGGGATGTGCTGCACAGCTTCCCTCGCAGGCAGATTCCCTCCTGGGGCGCTAACATCTCTTGCCGTAGTGCCCTGCTTTGTTTGGAGGCTGTTTGCGGACAGCAGCACACACAGCGGGAAGGTGCGCGCTGGCCAGCTCCAAGTCTCGGCAGATAGACGCGCAAGCGAGGCTCTGGCTCGCAGTTTGTCCCGGGCATGGGAAGCAGCATGCTGCGTGCCCAGAACACATCTCGCTCTGTCCTGTCTGCCTCGGGGCTGCTTCTGAGCACGGAGGCACGCCTACAAGCAAGTTGAGATGGGCTTTGCCTAAGAGTCAGGGAAGTGGCGAGCGGAACAAGGGATGTGCTGCACAGCTTCCCTCGCAGGCAGATTCCCTCCTGGGGCGCTAACATCTCCTGCCTTAGTGCCCTGCTTTGTTTGGAGGCTGTTTGCGGACAGCAGCACACACAGCGGGAAGGTGCGCGCTGGCCAGCTCCAAGTCTCGGCAGATAGAAGCGCAAGCGACGCACCGGCTCGCAGTTTGTCCCGGGCATGGGAAGCAGCATGCCGCGTGCCCAGAACACATCTCGCACTGTCCTGCCTGCCACGGGGCTGTTTCTGAGCACGGAGGCACGCCTAAAAGCAAGTTGAAATGGGATTGCCTAAGAGTCAGGGAAGTGGCGAGCGGAACAAGGGATGTGCTGCACAGCTTCCCTCGCAGGCAGATTCCCTCCTGGTGTGCTTATTTCTCCTGCCTTTGTGCCCTGCTTTGTTTGGAGGCTGTTTGCGGACAGCAGCACACACAGCGGGAAGGTGCGCGCTGGCCAGCTCCAAGTCTCGGCAGATAGACGCGCAAGCGAGGCTCTGGCTCGCAGTTTGTCCCGGGCATGGGAAGCAGCATGCTGCGTGCCCAGAACACATCTCGCTCTGTCCTGTCTGCCTCGGGGCTGCTTCTGAGCACGGAGGCACGCCTACAAGCAAGTTGAGATGGGCTTTGCCTAAGAGTCAGGGAAGTGGCGAGCGGAACAAGGGATGTGCTGCACAGCTTCCCTCGCAGGCAGATTCCCTCCTGGGGCGCTAACATCTCCTGCCTTAGTGCCCTGCTTTGTTTGGAGGCTGTTTGCGGACAGCAGCACACACAGCGGGAAGGTGCGCGCTGGCCAGCTCCAAGTCTCGGCAGATAGAAGCGCAAGCGACGCACCGGCTCGCAGTTTGTCCCGGGCATGGGAAGCAGCATGCCGCGTGCCCAGAACACATCTCGCACTGTCCTGCCTGCCACGGGGCTGTTTCTGAGCACGGACGCACGCCTAAAAGCAAGTTGAAATGGGATTGCCTAAGAGTCAGGGAAGTGGCGAGCGGAACAAGGGATGTGCTGCACAGCTTCCCTCGCAGGCAGATTCCCTCCTGGTGTGCTTATTTCTCCTGCCTTTGTGCCCTGCTTTGTTTGGAGGCTGTTTGCGGACAGCAGCACACACAGCGGGAAGGTGCGCGCTGGCCAGCTCCAAGTCTCGGCAGATAGAAGCGCAAGCGAGGCACCGGCTCGCAGTTTGTCCCGGGCATGGGAAGCAGCATGCCGCGTGCCCAGAACACATCTCGCACTGTCCTGCCTGCCACGGTGCTGTTTCTGAGCACGGAGGCACGCCTAAAAGCAAGTTGAGATGGGCTTTGCCTAAGAGTCAGGGAAGTGGCGAGCGGAACAAGGGATGTGCTGCACAGCTTCCCTCGCAGGCAGATTCCCTCCTGGGACGCTAACATCTCTTGCCTTAGTGACCTGCTTTGTTTGGAGGCTCTTTCCTGAAAGCAGCACACAGAGCGGGAAGGTGCGCGCTGGCCAGCTCCAAGTCTCGGCAGATAGACGCGCAAGCGAGGCACCGGCTCGCAGTTTGTCCCGGGCATGGGAAGCAGCATGCTGCGTGCCCAGAATACTTCTCGCACTGTCCTGTCTGCCTCGGGGCTGCTTCTGAGCACGGAGGCACGCCTACAAGCAAGTTGAGATGGGCTTTGCCTAAGAGTCAGGGAAGTGGCGAGCGGAACAAGGGATGTGCTACACAGCTTCCCTCGCAGGCAGATTCCCTCCTGGGGCGCTTACTTCTCCTGCCTTAGTGCCCTGCTTTGTTTGGAGGCTGTTTGCGGACAGCAGCACACACAGCGGGAAGGTGCGCGCTGGCCAGCTCCAAGTCTCGGCAGATAGAAGCGCAAGCGAGGCACCGGCTCGCAGTTTGTCCCGGGCGTGGGAAGCAGCATGCTGCGTGCCCAGAACACTTCTCGCTCTGTCCTGTCTGCCTCGGGGCTGTTTCTGAGCACGGAGGCACGCCTACAAGCCAGCTGAAATGGGATTGCCTAAGAGTCAGGGAAGTGGCGAGCGGAAGAAGGGATGTGCTGCACAGCTTCCCTCGCAGGCAGATTCCCTCCTGGTGTGCTTATTTCTCCTGCCTTTGTGCCCTGCTTTGTTTGGAGGCTCTTTGCGGACAGCAGCACACACAGTGGGAAGGTGCGCGCTGGCCAGCTCCAAGTCTCGGCAGATAGAAGCGCAAGCGAGGCACCGGCTCGCAGTTTGTCCCAGGCGTGGGAAGCAGCATGCTGCGTGCCCAGAACACTTCTCGCTCTGTCCTGTCTGCCTCAGGACTGCTTCTGAGCACGGAGGCATGCCTACAAGCAAGTTGAGATGGGCTTTGCCTAAGAGTCAGGGAAGTGGCGAGCGGAAGAAGGGATGTGCTGCACAGCTTCCCTGGCAGGCAGATTCCCTCCTGGGGCGCTTACTTCTCTTGCCTTAGTGCCCTGCTTTGTTTGGAGGCTCTTTGCGGACAGCAGCACACACAGCGGGAAGGTGCGCGCTGGCCAGCTCCAAGTCTCGGCAGATAGAAGCGCAAGCGAGGCACCGGCTCGCAGTTTGTCCCGGGCATGGGAAGCAGCATGCTGCGTGCCCAGAATACTTCTCGCTCTGTCCTGTCTGCCTCAGGACTGCTTCTGAGCACGGAGGCATGCCTACAAGCAAGTTGAGATGGGCTTTGCCTAAGAGTCAGGGAAGTGGCGAGCGGAACAAGGGATGTGCTGCACAGCTTCCCTGGCAGGCAGATTCCCTCCTGGGGCGCTAACATCTCTTTCCTTAGCGCCCTGCTTTGTTTGGAGGCTGTTTGCGGACAGCAGCACACACAGCGGGAAGGTGCGCGCTGGCCAGCTCCAAGTCTCGGCATATAGACGCGCAAGCGACGCACCGGCTCGCAGTTTGTCCCGGGCATGGGAAGCAGCATGCTGCTTGCCCAGAATACTTCTCGCTCTGTCCTGTCTGCCTCGGGGCTGATTCTGAGCACGGAGGCACGCCTACAAGCAAGTTGAGATGGGCTTTGCCTAAGAGTCAGGGAAGTGGCGAGCGGAACAAGGGATGTGCTGCACAGCTTCCCTGGCAGGCAGATTCCCTCCTGGGGCGCTAACATCTCTTGCCTTAGCGCCCTGCTTTGTTTGGAGGCTGTTTGCGGACAGCAGCACACACAGCGGGAAGCTGCGCGCTGGCCAGCTCCAAGTCTCGGCAGATAGAGGTGCAAGCGACGCACCGGCTCGCAGTTTGTCCCGGGCATGGGAAGCAGCATGCTGCGTGCCCAGAATACTTCTCGCTCTGTCCTGTCTGCCTCGGGGCTGCTTCTGAGCACGGAGGTACGCCTACAAGCAAGCTGAAATGGGATTTCCTAAGAGTCAGGGAAGTGGCGAGCGGAACAAGGGATGTGCTGCACAGCTTCCCTGGCAGGCAGATTCCCTCCTGGGACGCTAACCTCTCCTGCCGTAGTGCCCTGCTTTGTTTGGAGACTGTTTGCGGACAGCAGCACACACAGCGGGAAGGTGCGCGCTGGCCAGCTCCAAGTCTCGGCAGATAGAAGCGCAAGCGAGGCACCGGCTCGCAGTTTGTCCCGGGCATGGGAAGCAGCATGCTGCGTGCCCAGAACACATCCCCCTGTATCCTGCCTGCCACGGGGCTGTTTCTGAGCACGGAGGCACGCCTACAAGCAAGCTGAAATGGGATTGCCTAAGAGTCAGGGAAGTGGCGAGCGGAAGAAGGGATGTGCTGCACAGCTTCCCTCGCAGGCAGATTCCCTCCTGGTGTGCTTATTTCTCCTGCCTTTGTGCCCTGCTTTGTTTGGAGGCTCTTTGCGGACAGCAGCACACACAGCGGGAAGGTGCGCGCTGGCCAGCTCCAAGTCTCGGCAGATAGAAGCGCAAGCGAGGCACCGGCTCGCAGTTTGTCCCGGGCGTGGGAAGCAGCATGCTGCGTGCCCAGAATACTTCTCGCTCTGTCCTGTCTGCCTCGGGGCTGATTCTGAGCACGGAGGCACGCCTACAAGCAAGTTGAGATGGGCTTTGCCTAAGAGTCACGGAAGTGGCGAGCGGAACAAGGGATGTGCTGCACAGCTTCCCTCGCAGGCAGATTCCCTCCTGGGGCGCTAACATCTCTTTCCTTAGCGCCCTGCTTTGTTTGGAGGCTGTTTGCGGACAGCAGCACACACAGCGGGAAGGTGCGCGCTGGCCAGCTCCAAGTCTCGGCAGATAGAAGCGCAAGCGACGCACCGGCTCGCAGTTTGTCCCGGGCATGGGAAGCAGCATGCTGCGTGCCCAGAATACTTCTCGCTCTGTCCTGTCTGCCTCGGGGCTGCTTCTGAGCACGGAGGCACGCCTACAAGCAAGCTGAAATGGGATTGCCTAAGAGTCAGGGAAGTGGCGAGCGGAAGAAGGGATGTGCTGCACAGCTTCCCTCGCAGGCAGATTCCCTCCTGGTGTGCTTATTTCTCCTGCCTTTGTGCCCTGCTTTGTTTGGAGGCTCTTTGCGGACAGCAGCACACACAGCGGGAAGGTGCGCGCTGGCCAGCTCCAAGTCTCGGCAGATAGAAGCGCAAGCGAGGCACCGGCTCGCAGTTTGTCCCGGGCGTGGGAAGCAGCATGCTGCGTGCCCAGAATACTTCTCGCTCTGTCCTGTCTGCCTCGGGGCTGCTTCTGAGCACGGAGGCACGCCTACAAGCAAGCTGAAATGGGATTGCCTAAGAGTCAGGGAAGTGGCGAGCGGAACAAGGAATGTGCTGCACAGCTTCCCTCGCAGGCAGATTCCCTCCTGGGACGCTAACCTCTCCTGCCGTAGTGCCCTGCTTTGTTTGGAGACTGTTTGCGGACAGCAGCACACACAGCGGGAAGGTGCGCGCTGGCCAGCTCCAAGTCTCGGCAGATAGAAGCGCAAGCGAGGCACCGGCTCGCAGTTTGTCCCGGGCATGGGAAGCAGCATGCCGCGTGCCCAGAACACATCTCGCACTGTCCTGCCTGCCACGGGGCTGTTTCTGAGCACGGAGGCACGCCTACAAGCAAGCTGAAATGGGATTGCCTAAGAGTCAGGGAAGTGGCGAGCGGAAGAAGGGATGTGCTGCACAGCTTCCCTCGCAGGCAGATTCCCTCCTGGTGTGCTTATTTCTCCTGCCTTTGTGCCCTGCTTTGTGTGGAGGCTCTTTGCGGACAGCAGCACACACAGCGGGAAGGTGCGCGCTGGCCAGCTCCAAGTCTCGGCAGATAGAAGCGCAAGCGAGGCACCGGCTCGCAGTTTGTCCCGGGCGTGGGAAGCAGCATGCTGCGTGCCCAGAATACTTCTCGCTCTGTCCTGTCTGCCTCGGGGCTGATTCTGAGCACGGAGGCACGCCTACAAGCAAGTTGAGATGGGCTTTGCCTAAGAGTCACGGAAGTGGCGAGCGGAACAAGGGATGTGCTGCACAGCTTCCCTGGCAGGCAGATTCCCTCCTGGGACGCTAACATCTCTTGCCTTAGCGCCCTGCTTTGTTTGGAGGCTGTTTGCGGACAGCAGCACACACAGCGGGAAGGTGCGTGCTGGCCAGCTCCAAGTCTCGGCAGATAGAAGCGCAAGCGAGGCACCGGCTCGCAGTTTGTCCCGGGCGTGGGAAGCAGCATGCTGCGTGCCCAGAACACTTCTCGCTCTGTCCTGTCTGCCTCAGGACTGCTTCTGAGCACGGAGGCATGCCTACAAGCAAGTTGAGATGGGCTTTGCCTAAGAGTCAGGGAAGTGGCGAGCGGAACAAGGGATGTGCTGCACAGCTTCCCTCGCAGGAAGATTCCCTCCTGGGGCGCTTACTTCTCTTGCCTTAATGCCCTGCTTTGTTTGGAGGCTCTTTGCGGACAGCAGCACACACAGCGGGAAGGTGCGCGCTGGCCAGCTCCAAGTCTCGGCAGATAGAAGCGCAAGCGAGGCACCGGCTCGCAGTTTGTCCCGGGCATGGGAAGCAGCATGCCGCGTGCCCAGAACACATCTCGCACTGTCCTGCCTGCCACGGGGCTGTTTCTGAGCACGGAGGCACGCCTACAAGCAAGCTGAAATGGGATTGCCTAAGAGTCAGGGAAGTGGCGAGCGAAAGAAGGTATGTGCTGGACAGATTCCCTCGCAGGCAGATTCCCTCCTGGGACGCTAACCTCCCCTGCCGTAGTGCCCTGCTTTGTTTGGAGACTGTTTGCGGACAGCAGCACACACAGCGGGAAGGTGCGCGCTGGCCAGCTCCAAGTCTCGGCAGATAGAAGCGCAAGCGAGGCACCGGCTCGCAGTTTGTCCCGGGCATGGGAAGCAGCATGCTGCGTGCCCAGAACACATCTCGCACTGTCCTGCCTGCCACGGGGCTGTTTCTGAGCACGGAGGCACGCCTACAAGCAAGCTGAAATGGGATTGCCTAAGAGTCAGGGAAGTGGCGAGCGGAAGAAGGGATGTGCTGCACAGCTTCCCTCGCAGGCAGATTCCCTCCTGGTGTGCTTATTTCTCCTGCCTTTGTGCCCTGCTTTGTTTGGAGGCTCTTTGCGGACAGCAGCACACACAGCGGGAAGGTGCGCGCTGGCCAGCTCCAAGTCTCGGCAGATAGAAGCGCAAGCGAGGCACCGGCTCGCAGTTTGTCCCGGGCGTGGGAAGCAGCATGCTGCGTGCCCAGAATACTTCTCGCTCTGTCCTGTCTGCCTCGGGGCTGATTCTGAGCACGGAGGCACGCCTACAAGCAAGTTGAGATGGGCTTTGCCTAAGAGTCACGGAAGTGGCGAGCGGAACAAGGGATGTGCTGCACAGCTTCCCTCGCAGGCAGATTCCCTCCTGGGGCGCTAACATCTCTTTCCTTAGCGCCCTGCTTTGTTTGGAGGCTGTTTGCGGACAGCAGCACACACAGCGGGAAGGTGCGCGCTGGCCAGCTCCAAGTCTCGGCAGATAGAAGCGCAAGCGACGCACCGGCTCGCAGTTTGTCCCGGGCATGGGAAGCAGCATGCTGCGTGCCCAGAATACTTCTCGCTCTGTCCTGTCTGCCTCGGGGCTGCTTCTGAGCACGGAGGCACGCCTACAAGCAAGCTGAAATGGGATTGCCTAAGAGTCAGGGAAGTGGCGAGCGGAAGAAGGGATGTGCTGCACAGCTTCCCTCGCAGGCAGATTCCCTCCTGGTGTGCTTATTTCTCCTGCCTTTGTGCCCTGCTTTGTTTGGAGGCTCTTTGCGGACAGCAGCACACACAGCGGGAAGGTGCGCGCTGGCCAGCTCCAAGTCTCGGCAGATAGAAGCGCAAGCGAGGCACCGCCTCGCAGTTTGTCCCGGGCGTGGGAAGCAGCATGCTGCGTGCCCAGAATACTTCTCGCTCTGTCCTGTCTGCCTCGGGGCTGATTCTGAGCACGGAGGCACGCCTACAAGCAAGCTGAAATGGGATTGCCTAAGAGTCAGGGAAGTGGCGAGCGGAACAAGGGATGTGCTGCACAGCTTCCCTCGCAGGCAGATTCCCTCGTGGGACGCTAACCTCTCCTGCCGTAGTGCCCTGCTTTGTTTGGAGACTGTTTGCGGACAGCAGCACACACAGCGGGAAGGTGCGCGCTGGCCAGCTCCAAGTCTCGGCAGATAGAAGCGCAAGCGACGCACCGGCTCGCAGTTTGTCCCGGGCATGGGAAGCAGCATGCCGCGTGCCCAGAACACATCTCGCACTGTCCTGCCTGCCACGGGGCTGTTTCTGAGCACGGAGGCACGCCTACAAGCAAGCTGAAATGGGATTGCCTAAGAGTCAGGGAAGTGGCGAGCGGAAGAAGGGATGTGCTGCACAGCTTCCCTCGCAGGCAGATTCCCTCCTGGGGCGCTTACTTCTCTTGCCTTAGTGCCCTGCTTTGTTTGGAGGCTCTTTGCGGACAGCAGCACACACAGCGGGAAGGTGCGCGCTGGCCAGCTCCAAGTCTCGGCAGATAGAAGCGCAAGCGAGGCACCGGCTCGCAGTTTGTCCCGGGCGTGGGAAGCAGCATGCTGCGTGCCCAGAACACATCTCGCAATGTCTTACCTGCCACGGGGCTGTTTCTGAGCACGGAGGCATGCCTACAAGCAAGCTGAGATGGGCTTTGCCTAAGAGTCAGGGAAGTGGCGAGCGGAACAAGGGATGTGCTGCACAGCTTCTCTGGCAGGCAGATTCCCTCCTGGGGCGCTTACTTCTCCTGCCTTAGTGCCCTGCTTTGTTTGGAGACTGTTTGCGGACAGCAGCACACACAGCGACAAGGTGCGCACTGGCCAGCTCCAAGTCTCGGCAGACAGAGCGCAAGCGAGGCACCGGCTTGCAGTTTGTCCCGGGCATGGGAAGCAGCATGCCGCGTGCCCAGAACACATCTCGCAATGTCTTGCCTGCCACGGGTCTGTTTCTGAGCACGGAGGTACGCCTACAAGCCAGCTGAAATGGGATTGCCTAAGAGTCAGGGAAGTGGTGAGCGGAACAAGGGATGTGCTGCACAGCTTCCCTCGCAGGCAGATTCCCTCCTGGGGCGCTAACATCTCTTGCCTTAGCGCCCTGCTTTGTTTGGAGGCTCTTTGCGGACAGCAGCACACACAGCGGGAAGGTGCGCGCTGGCCAGCTCCAAGTCTCGTCAGATAGAAGCGCAAGCGAGGCACCGGCTCGCAGTTTGTCCCGGGCGTGGGAAGCAGCATGCTGCGTGCCCAGAACACTTCTCGCTCTGTCCTGTCTGCCTCAGGACTGCTTCTGAGCACGGAGGCACGCCTACAAGCAAGTTGAGATGGGCTTTGCCTAAGAGTCAGGGAAGTGGCGAGCGGAACAAGGGATGTGCTGCACAGCTTCCCTCGCAGGCAGATTCCCTCCTGGGGCGCTAACATCTCTTGCCTTAGCGCCCTGCTTTGTTTGGAGGCTGTTTGCAGACAGCAGCACACACAGCGGGAAGGTGCGCGCTGGCCAGCTCCAAGTCTCGGCAGATAGAAGCGCAAGCGACGCACCGGCTCGCAGTTTGTCCCGGGCGTGGGAAGCAGCATGCTGCGTGCCCAGAATACTTCTCGCTCTGTCCTGTCTGCCTCGGGGCTGCTTCTGAACACGGAGGCACGCCTACAAGCAAGCTGAGATGGGCTTTGCCTAAGAGTCAGGGAAGTGTCGAGTGGAACAAGGGATTTGCTGCACAGCTTCCCTCGCAGGCAGATTCCCTCCTGGGACGCTTACTTCTCTTGCCTTAGCGCCCTGCTTTGTTTGGAGGCTGTTTGCGGACAGCAGCACACACAGCGGGAAGGTGCGCGCTGGCCAGCTCCAAGTCTCGTCAGATAGAAGCGCAAGCGAGGCACCGGCTCGCAGTTTGTCCCGGGCATGGGAAGCAGCATGCTGCGTGCCCAGAACACATCCCCCTGTATCCTGCCTGCCACGGGACTGCTTCTGAGCACGGAGGCACGTCTACAAGCCAGCTGAGATGGGCTTTGCCTAAGAGTCAGGGAAGTGGCGAGCGGAACAAGGGATGTGCTGCACAGCTTCCCTCGCAGGCAGATTCCCTCCTGGGGCGCTTACTTCTCTTGCCTTAGTGCCCTGCTTTGTTTGGAAGCTCTTTGCGGACAGCAGCACACACAGCGGGAAGGTGCGCGCTGGCCAGCTCCAAGTCTCGGCAGATAGAAGCGCAAGCGAGGCACCGGCTCGCAGTTTGTCCCGGGCGTGGGAAGCAGCATGCCGCGTGCCCAGAACACATCTCGCACTGTCCTGCCTGCCACGGGGCTGTTTCTGAGCACGGAGGCACGCCTACAAGCAAGCTGAAATGGGATTGCCTAAGAGTCAGGGAAGTGGCGAGCGGAACAAGGGATGTGCTGCACAGCTTCCCTCGCAGGCAGATTTCCTCCTGGGGCGCTTACTTCTCTTGCCTTAGTGCCCTGCTTTGTTTGGAAGCTCTTTGCGGACAGCAGCACACACAGCGGGAAGGTGCGCGCTGGCCAGCTCCAAGTCTCGGCAGATAGAAGCGCAAGCGAGGCACCGGCTCGCAGTTTGTCCCGGGCGTGGGAAGCAGCATGCTGCGTGCCCAGAACACTTCTCGCTCTGTCCTGTCTGCCTCAGGACTGCTTCTGAGCACGGAGGCATGCCTACAAGCAAGCTGAGATGGGCTTTGCCTAAGAGTCAGGGAAGTGGCGAGCGGAACAAGGGATGTGCTGCACAGCTTCCCTGGCAGGCAGATTCCCTCCTGGGACGCTAACATCTCTTGCCTTAGCGCCCTGCTTTGTTTGGAGGCTGTTTGCGGACAGCAGCACACACAGCGGGAAGGTGCGCGCTGGCCAGCTCCAAGTCTCGGCAGATAGAAGCGCAAGCGAGGCACCGGCTCGCAGTTTGTCCCGGGCGTGGGAAGCAGCATGCTGCGTGCCCAGAACACTTCTCGCTCTGTCCTGTCTGCCTCAGGACTGCTTCTGAGCACGGAGGCATGCCTACAAGCAAGTTGAGATGGGCTTTGCCTAAGAGTCAGGGAAGTGGCGAGCGGAACAAGGGATATGCTGCACAGCTTCCCTCACAGGAAGATTCCCTCCTGGGGCGCTTACTTCTCTTGCCTTAATGCCCTGCTTTGTTTGGAGGCTCTTTGCGGACAGCAGCACACACAGCGGGAAGGTGCGCGCTGGCCAGCTCCAAGTCTCGGCAGATAGAAGCGCAAGCGAGGCACCGGCTCGCAGTTTGTCCCGGGCATGGGAAGCAGCATGCCGCGTGCCCAGAACACATCTCGCACTGTCCTGCCTGCCACGGGGCTGTTTCTGAGCACGGAGGCACGCCTACAAGCAAGCTGAAATGGGATTGCCTAAGAGTCAGGGAAGTGGCGAGCGAAAGAAGGTATGTGCTGCACAGCTTCCCTCGCAGGCAGATTCCCTCGTGGGACGCTAACCTCCCCTGCCGTAGTGCCCTGCTTTGTTTGGAGACTGTTTGCGGACAGCAGCACACACAGCGGGAAGGTGCGCGCTGGCCAGCTCCAAGTCTCGGCAGATAGAAGCGCAAGCGAGGCACCGGCTCGCAGTTTGTCCCGGGCATGGGAAGCAGCATGCCGCGTGCCCAGAACACATCTCGCACTGTCCTGCCTGCCACGGGGCTGTTTCTGAGCACGGAGGCACGCCTACAAGCAAGCTGAAATGGGATTGCCTAAGAGTCAGGGAAGTGGTGAGCGGAAGAAGGGATGTGCTGCACAGCTTCCCTCGCAGGCAGATTCCCTCCTGGTGTGCTTATTTCTCCTGCCTTTGTGCCCTGCTTTGTTTGGAGGCTCTTTGCGGACAGCAGCACACACAGCGGGAAGGTGCGCGCTGGCCAGCTCCAAGTCTCGGCAGATAGAAGCGCAAGCGAGGCACCGGCTCGCAGTTTGTCCCGGGCATGGGAAGCAGCATGCTGCGTGCCCAGAATACTTCTCGCTCTGTCCTGTCTGCCTCGGGGCTGATTCTGAGCACGGAGGCACGCCTACAAGCAAGTTGAGATGGGCTTTGCCTAAGAGTCAGGGAAGTGGCGAGCGGAACAAGGGATGTGCTGCACAGCTTCCCTGGCAGGCAGATTCCCTCCTGGGACGCTAACATCTCTTGCCTTAGTGCCCTGCTTTGTTTGGAGGCTGTTTGCGGACCGCAGCACACACAGCGGGAAGGTGCGCGCTGGCCAGCTCCAAGTCTCGGCAGATAGACGCGCAAGCGAGGCACCGGCTCGCAGTTTGTCCCGGGCGTGGGAAGCAGCATGCTGCATGCCCAGAACACTTCTCGCTCTGTCCTGTCTGCCTCAGGACTGCTTCTGAGCACGGAGGCATGCCTACAAGCAAGTTGAGATGGGCTTTGCCTAAGAGTCAGGGAAGTGGCGAGCGGAACAAGGTATGTGCTGCACAGCTTCCCTGGCAGGCAGATTCCCTCCTGGGGCGCTTACTTCTCTTGCCTTAGCGCCCTGCTTTGTTTGGAGGCTGTTTGCGGACAGCAGCACACACAGCGGGAAGGTGCGCGCTGGCCAGCTCCAAGTCTCGGCAGATAGAAGCGCAAGCGAGGCACCGGCTCGTAGTTTGTCCCGGGCGTGGGAAGCAGCATGCTGCGTGCCCAGAACACTTCTCGCTCTGTCCTGTCTGCGTCAGGACTGCTTCTGAGCACGGAGGCATGCCTACAAGCAAGCTGAGATGGGCTTTGCCTAAGAGTCAGGGAAGTGGCGAGCGGAACAAGGGATGTGCTGCACAGCTTCCCTCGCAGGAAGATTCCCTCCTGGGGCGCTTACTTCTCTTGCCTTAGTGCCCTGCTTTGTTTGGAGGCTCTTTGCGGACAGCAGCACACACAGCGGGAAGGTGCGCGCTGGCCAGCTCCAAGTCTCGGCAGATAGAAGCGCAAGCGACGCACCGGCTCGCAGTTTGTCCCGGGCATGGGAAGCAGCATGCCGCGTGCCCAGAACACATCTCGCACTGTCCTGCCTGCCACGGGGCTGTTTCTGAGCACGGAGGCACGCCTACAAGCAAGCTGAAATGGGATTGCCTAAGAGTCAGGGAAGTGGCGAGCGGAAGAAGGGATGTGCTGCACAGCTTCCCTCGCAGGCAGATTCCCTCCTGGGGCGCTTACTTCTCTTGCCTTAGTGCCCTGCTTTGTTTGGAGGCTCTTTGCGGACAGCAGCACACACAGCGGGAAGGTGCGCGCTGGCCAGCTCCAAGTCTCGGCAGATAGAAGCGCAAGCGAGGCACCGGCTCGCAGTTTGTCCCGGGCGTTGGAAGCAGCATGCTGCGTGCCCAGAACACATCTCGCACTGTCCTGTCTGCCACGGGGCTGTTTCTGAGCACGGAGGCATGCCTACAAGCAAGCTGAGATGGGCTTTGCCTAAGAGTCAGGGAAGTGGCGAGCGGAACAAGGGATGTGCTGCACAGCTTCTCTGGCAGGCAGATTCCCTCCTGGGGCGCTTACTTCTCCTGCCTTAGTGCCCTGCTTTGTTTGGAGACTGTTTGCGGACAGCAGCACACACAGCGACAAGGTGCGCACTGGCCAGCTCCAAGTCTCGGCAGACAGAGCGCAAGCGAGGCACCGGCTTGCAGTTTGTCCCGGGCATGGGAAGCAGCATGCCGCGTGCCCAGAACACATCTCGCAATGTCTTGCCTGCCACGGGTCTGTTTCTGAGCACGGAGGTACGCCTACAAGCCAGCTGAAATGGGATTGCCTAAGAGTCAGGGAAGTGGTGAGCGGAAGAAGGGATGTGCTGCACAGCTTCCCTCGCAGGCAGATTCCCTCCTGGGGCGCTAACATCTCTTGCCTTAGCGCCCTGCTTTGTTTGGAGGCTCTTTGCGGACAGCAGCACACACAGCGGGAAGGTGCGCGCTGGCCAGCTCCAAGTCTCGTCAGATAGAAGCGCAAGCGAGGCACCGGCTCGCAGTTTGTCCCGGGCGTGGGAAGCAGCATGCTGCGTGCCCAGAACACTTCTCGCTCTGTCCTGTCTGCCTCAGGACTGCTTCTGAGCACGGAGGCACGCCTACAAGCAAGTTGAGATGGGCTTTGCCTAAGAGTCAGGGAAGTGGCGAGCGGAACAAGGGATGTGCTGCACAGCTTCCCTCGCAGGCAGATTCCCTCCTGGGACGCTTACTTCTCTTGCCTTAGCGCCCTGCTTTGTTTGGAGGCTGTTTGCGGACAGCAGCACACACAGCGGGAAGGTGCGCGCTGGCCAGCTCCAAGTCTCGTCAGATAGAAGCGCAAGCGAGGCACCGGCTCGCAGTTTGTCCCGGGCATGGGAAGCAGCATGCTGCGTGCCCAGAACACATCCCCCTGTATCCTGCCTGCCACGGGACTGCTTCTGAGCACGGAGGCACGCCTACAAGCAAGTTGAGATGGGCTTTGCCTAAGAGTGAGGGAAGTGTCGAGTGGAACAAGGGATGTGCTGCACAGCTTCCCTCGCAGGCAGATTCCCTCCTGGGACGCTTACTTCTCATGCCTTAGTGCCCTGCTTTGTTTGGAGGCTGTTTGCGGACAGCAGCACACACAGCGGGAAGGTGCGCTCTGATCGGCTCCAAGTCTCGGCAGATAGAAGCGCAAGCGAGGCACCGGCTCGCAGTTTGTCCCGGGCATGGGAAGCAGCATGCTGCGTGCCCAGAACACATCCCCCTGTATCCTGCCTGCCACGGGACTGCTTCTGAGCACGGAGGCACGTCTACAAGCCAGCTGAGATGGGCTTTGCCTAAGAGTCAGGGAAGTGGCGAGCGGAACAAGGGATGTGCTGCACAGCTTCCCTCGCAGGCAGATTCCCTCCTGGGGCGCTTACTTCTCTTGCCTTAGTGCCCTGCTTTGTTTGGAGGCTGTTTGCGGACAGCAGCACACACAGCAGGAAGGTGCGCGCTCGTCAGCTGAAAGTCTCGGCAGATAGAAGCGCAAGCGAGGCACCGGCTCGCAGTTTGTCCCGGGCATGGGAAGCAGCATGCTGCGTGCCCAGAATACTTCTCGCTCTGTCCTGTCTGCCTCGGGGCTGCTTCTGAGCACGGAGGCACGCCTACAAGCAAGTTGAGATGGGCTTTGCCTAAGAGTCAGGGAAGTGGCGAGCGGAACAAGGGATGTGCTGCACAGCTTCCCTGGCAGGCAGATTCCCTCTTGGGGCGCTAACTTCTCTTGCCTTAGCGCCCTGCTTTGTTTGGAGGCTGTTTGCGGACAGCAGCACACACAGCGGGAAGGTGCGTGCTGGCCAGCTCCAAGTCTCGGCAGATAGAAGCGCAAGCGAGGCACCGGCTCGCAGTTTGTCCCGGGCATGGGAAGCAGCATGCCGCGTGCCCAGAACACATCTCGCACTGTCCTGCCTGCCACGGGGCTGTTTCTGAGCACGGAGGCACGCCTACAAGCAAGCTGAAATGGGATTGCCTAAGAGTCAGGGAAGTGGCGAGCGGAAGAAGGGATGTGCTGCACAGCTTCCCTCGCAGGCAGATTCCCTCCTGGGGTGCTTACTTCTCTTGCCTTAGTGCCCTGCTTTGTTTGGAGGCTGTTTGCGGACAGCAGCACACACAGCGGGAAGGTGCGCGCTGGCCAGCTCCAAGTCTCGGCAGATAGAAGCGCAAGCGAGGCACCGGCTTGCAGTTTGTCCCGGGCATGGGAAGCAGCATGCTGCGTCCCCAGAATACATCCCGCTGTATCCTGCCTGCCACGGGGCTGCTTCTGAGCACGGAGGCATGCCTACAAGCAAGTTGAGATGGGCTTTGCCTAAGAGTGAGGGAAGTGGTGAGCGGAAGAAGGGATGTGCTGCACAGCTTCCCTGGCAGGCAGATTCCCTCCTGGGGCGCTAACTTCTCTTGCCTTAGCGCCCTGCTTTGTTTGGAGGCTGTTTGCGGACAGCAGCACACACAGCGGGAAGGTGCGCGTTGGACAGCTCCAAGTCTCGGCAGATAGACGCGCAAGCGAGGCACCGGCTCGCAGTTTGTCCCGGGCATGGGAAGCAGCATGCTGCGTGCCCAGAACACATCTTGCACTGTCCTGCCTGCCACGGGGCTGTTTCTGAGCACGGAGGCACGCCTACAAGCAAGCTGAAATGGGATTGCCTAAGAGTCAGGGAAGTGGCGAGCGGAACAAGGCATGTGCTGCACAGCTTCCCTCGCAGGCAGATTCCCTCCTGGTGTGCTTATTTCTCCTGCCTTTGTGACCTGCTTTGTTTGGAGACTGTTTGCGGACAGCAGCACACACAGCGGGAAGGTACGCGCTGGCCAGCTCCAAGTCTCGTCAGATAGAAGCGCAAGCGAGGCACCGGCTCGCAGTTTGTCCCGGGCGTGGGAAGCAGCATGCTGCATGCCCAGAACACTTCTCGCTCTGTCCTGTCTGCCTCAGGACTGCTTCTGAGCACGGAGGCATGCCTACAAGCAAGTTGAGATGGGCTTTGCCTAAGAGTCAGGGAAGTGGCGAGCGGAACAAGGGATGTGCTGCACAGCTTCCCTCGCAGGCAGATTCCCTCCTGTGGCGCTTACTTCTCTTGCCTTAGTGCCCTGCTTTGTTTGGAGGCTGTTTGCAGACAGCAGCACACAGAGCGGGAAGGTGCGCGCTGGCCAGCTCCAAGTCTCGGCAGATAGAAGCGCAAGCAAGGCACCGGCTCGCAGTTTGTCCCGGGCATGGGAAGCAGCATGCTGCGTGCCCAGAACACTTCTCGCTCTGTCCTGTCTGCCTCGGGGCTGCTTCTGAGCACGGAGGCACGCCTACAAGCAAGTTGAGATGGGCTTTGCCTAAGAGTGAGGGAAGTGGTGAGCGGAAGAAGGGATGTGCTGCACAGCTTCCCTGGCAAGCAGATTCCCTCCTGGGGCGCTAACTTCTCTTGCCTTAGCGCCCTGCTTTGTTTGGAGGCTGTTTGCGGACAGCAGCACACACAGCGGGAAGGTGCGCGCTGGCCAGCTCCAAGTCTCGGCAGATAGACGCGCAAGCGAGGCACCGGCTCGCAGTTTGTCCCGGGCATGGGAAGCAGCATGCTGCGTGCCCAGAACACTTCTCGCTCTGTCCTGTCTGCCTCAGGACTGCTTCTGAGCACGGAGGCACGCCTACAAGCAAGTTGAGATGGGCTTTGCCTAAGAGTCAGGGAAGTGGCGAGCGGAACAAGGCATGTGCTGCACAGCTTCCCTCGCAGGCAGATTCCCTCCTGGGACGCTAACATCTCTTGCCGTAGTGCCCTGCTTTGTTTGGAGACTGTTTGCGGACAGCAGCACACAGAGCGGGAAGGTGCGCGCTGGCCAGCTCCAAGTCTCGGCAGATAGAAGCGCAAGCTAGGCACCGGCTCGCAGTTTGTCCCGGGCATGGGAAGCAGCATGCTGCGTGCCCAGAACACTTCTCGCTCTGTCCTGTCTGCCTCAGGACTGCTTCTGAGCACGGAGGCATGCCTACAAGCAAGTTGAGATGGGCTTTGCCTAAGAGTCAGGGAAGTGGCGAGCGGAACAAGGGATGTGCTGCACAGCTTCCCTCGCAGGCAGATTCCCTCCTGGGGCGCAAACATCTCTTTCCTTAGTGCCCTGCTTTGTTTGGAGACTGTTTGCGGACAGCAGCACACACAGTGGGAAGGTGCGCGCTGGCCAGCTCCAAGTCTCGACAGATAGAAGCGCAAGCGACGCACCGGCTCGCAGTTTGTCCCGGGCGTGGGAAGCAGCATGCTGCGTGCCCAGAACACTTCTCGCTCTGTCCTGTCTGCCTCAGGACTGCTTCTGAGCACGGAGGCATGCCTACAAGCAAGTTGAGATGGGCTTTGCCTAAGAGTCAGGGAAGTGGCGAGCGGAACAAGGCATGTGCTGCACAGCTTCCCTCGCAGGCAGATTCCCTCCTGGGGCGCTTACTTCTCTTGCCTTAGTGCCCTGCTTTGTTTGGAGGCTGTTTGCGGACAGCAGCACACACAGCGGGAAGGTGCGCGCTGGCCAGCTCCAAGTCTCGGCAGATAGAAGCGCAAGCAAGGCACCGGCTCGCAGTTTGTCCCGGGCGTGGGAAGCAGCATGCCACGTGCCCAGAACACTTCTCGCTCTGTCCTGCCTGCCACGGGGCTGTTTCTGAGCACGGAGGCACGCCTACAAGCAAGCTGAAATGGGATTGCCTAAGAGTCAGGGAAGTGGCGAGCGGAACAAGGGATGTGCTGCACAGCTTCCCTCGCAGGCAGATTCCCTCCTGGTGTGCTTATTTCTCCTGCCTTTGTGCCCTGCTTTGCTTGGAGGCTCTTTGCGGACAGCAGCACACACAGCGGGAAGGTGCGCGCTGGCCAGCTCCAAGTCTCGGCAGATAGAAGCGCAAGCGAGGCACCGGCTCGCAGTTTGTCCCGGGCGTGGGAAGCAGCATGCTGCGTGCCCAGAACACTTCTCGCTCTGTCCTGTCTGCCTCAGGACTGCTTCTGAGCACGGAGGCATGCCTACAAGCAAGTTGAGATGGGCTTTGCCTAAGAGTCAGGGAAGTGGCGAGCGGAACAAGGGATGTGCTGCACAGCTTCCCTCGCAGGCAGATTCCCTCCTGGGACGCAAACATCTCTTGCCTTAGTGCCCTGCTTTGTTTGGAGACTGTTTGCGGACAGCAGCACACACAGCGGGAAGGTGCGCGCTGGCCAGCTCCAAGTCTCGGCAGATAGAAGCGCAAGCGACGCACCGGCTCGCAGTTTGTCCCGGGCATGGGAAGCAGCATGCTGCGTGCCCAGAACACTTCTCGCTCTGTCCTGTCTGCCTCAGGACTGCTTCTGAGCACGGAGGCATGCCTACAAGCAAGTTGAGATGGGCTTTGCCTAAGAGTCAGGGAAGTGGCGAGCGGAACAAGGGATGTGCTGCACAGCTTCCCTCGCAGGCAGATTCCCTCCTGGGGCGCTTACTTCTCTTGCCTTAGTGCCCTGCTTTGTTTGGAGGCTGTTTGCGGACAGCAGCACACACAGCGGGAAGGTGCGCGCTCGTCAGCTCCAAGTCTCGGCAGATAGAAGCGCAAGCGAGGCACCGGCTCGCAGTTTGTCCCGGGCATGGGAAGCAGCATGCTGCGTGCCCAGAACACATCTCGCAATGTCTTGCCTGCCACGGGGCTGTTTCTGAGCACGGAGGTACGCCTACAAGCCAGCTGAAATGGGATTACCTAAAAGTCAGAGAAGTGGTGAGCGGAACAAGGGATGTGCTGCACAGCTTCCCTGGCAGGCAGATTCCCTCCTGGGGCGCTAACATCTCTTGCCTTAGCGCCCTGCTTTGTTTGGAGACTGTTTGCGGACAGCAGCACACACAGCGGGAAGGTGCGCGCTGGCCAGCTCCAAGTCCGGCAGATAGAAGCGCAAGCCGGGCACCGGCTCGCAGTTTGTCCCGGGCATGGGAAGCAGCGTGCTGCATGCCCAGAACACATCTCTCACTGTCCTGCCTGCCACAGGGCTGTTTCTGAGCATGGAGGCACGCCTACAATCAAGTTGAGATGGGCTTTGCCTAAGAGTGAGGGAAGTGGCGAGTGGAACAAGGGAACTGCTGCACAGCTTCCCTCGCAGGCAGATTCCCTCCTGGGACGCTTACTTCTCTTGCCTTAGCGCCCTGCTTTGTTTGGAGGCTGTTTGCGGACAGCAGCACACACAGCGGGAAGGTGCGCGCTGGCCAGCTCCAAGTCTCGGCAGATAGAAGCGCAAGCGAGGCACCGGCTCGCAGTTTGTCCCGGGCATGGGAATCAGCATGCTGCATGTCCAGAACACATCCCCCTGTATCCTGCCTGCCACAGGACTGCTTCTGAGCACGGAGGCATGTCTACAAGCCAGCTGAGATGGGCTTTGCCTAAGAGTCAGGGAAGTGTCGAGTGGAACAAGGGATGTGCTGCACAGCTTCCCTCGCAGGCAGATTCCCTCCTGGGACGCTTACTTCTCTTTCCTTAGCGCCCTGCTTTGTTTGGAGGCTCTTTGCGGACAGCAGCACACACAGTGGGAAGGTGCGCGCTGGCCAGCTCCAAGTCTCGGCAGATAGACGCGCAAGCGAGGCACCGGCTCGCAGTTTGTCCCGGGCGTGGGAAGCAGCATGCTGCGTGCCCAGAACACTTCTCGCTCTGTCCTGTCTGCCTCAGGACTGCTTCTGAGCACGGAGGCACGCCTACAAGCAAGTTGAGATGGGCTTTGCCTAAGAGTCAGGGAAGTGGCGAGCGGAACAAGGCATGTGCTGCACAGCTTCCCTCGCAGGCAGATTCCCTCCTGGGACGCTAACATCTCTTGCCGTAGTGCCCTGCTTTGTTTGGAGACTGTTTGCGGACAGCAGCACACAGAGCGGGAAGGTGCGCGCTGGCCAGCTCCAAGTCTCGGCAGATAGAAGCGCAAGCTAGGCACCGGCTCGCAGTTTGTCCCGGGCGTGGGAAGCAGCATGCTGCGTGCCCAGAACACTTCTCGCTCTGTCCTGTCTGCCTCAGGACTGCTTCTGAGCACGGAGGCATGCCTACAAGCAAGTTGAGATGGGCTTTGCCTAAGAGTCAGGGAAGTGGCGAGCGGAACAAGGGATGTGCTGCACAGCTTCCCTCGCAGGCAGATTCCCTCCTGGGACGCAAACATCTCTTGCCTTAGTGCCCTGCTTTGTTTGGAGGCTGTTTGCGGACAGCAGCACACACAGCGGGAAGGTGCGCGCTGGCCAGCTCCAAGTCTCGGCAGATAGAAGCGCAAGCGACGCACCGGCTCGCAGTTTGTCCCGGGCGTGGGAAGCAGCATGCTGCATGCCCAGAACACTTCTCGCTCTGTACTGTCTGCCTCAGGACTGCTTCTGAGCACGGAGGCATGCCTACAAGCAAGTTGAGATGGGCTTTGCCTAAGAGTCAGGGAAGTGGCGAGCGGAACAAGGGATGTGCTGCACAGCTTCCCTCGCAGGCAGATTCCCTCCTGGGGCGCTTACTTCTCTTGCCTTAGTGCCCTGCTTTGTTTGGAGGCTCTTTGCGGACAGCAGCACACACAGCGGGAAGGTGCGCGCTGGCCAGCTCCAAGTCTCGGCAGATAGAAGCGCAAGCGAGGCACCGGCTCGCAGTTTGTCCCGGGCATGGGAAGCAGCATGCTGCGTGCCCAGAATACTTCTCGCTCTGTCCTGTCTGCCTCGGGGCTGCTTCTGAGCACGGAGGCACGCCTACAAGCAAGTTGAGATGGGCTTTGCCTAAGAGTGAGGGAAGTGGTGAGCGGAAGAAGGGATGTGCTGCACAGCTTCCCTGGCAGGCAGATTCCCTCCTGGGGCGCTAACTTCTCTTGCCTTAGCGCCCTGCTTTGTTTGGAGGCTGTTTGCGGACAGCAGCACACACAGCGGGAAGGTGCGCGCTGGCCAGCTCCAAGTCTCGGCAGATAGACGCGCAAGCGAGGCACCGGCTCGCAGTTTGTCCCGGGCATGGGAAGCAGCATGTTGCGTGCCCAGAACACTTCTCGCTCTGTCCTGTCTGCCTCAGGACTGCTTCTGAGCACGGAGGCACGCCTACAAGCAAGTTGAGATGGGCTTTGCCTAAGAGTCAGGGAAGTGGCGAGCGGAACAAGGCATGTGCTGCACAGCTTCCCTCGCAGGCAGATTCCCTCCTGGGACGCTAACATCTCTTGCCGTAGTGCCCTGCTTTGTTTGGAGACTGTTTGCGGACAGCAGCACACAGAGCGGGAAGGTGCGCGCTGGCCAGCTCCAAGTCTCGGCAGATAGAAGCGCAAGCTAGGCACCGGCTCGCAGTTTGTCCCGGGCGTGGGAAGCAGCATGCTGCGTGCCCAGAACACTTCTCGCTCTGTCCTGTCTGCCTCAGGACTGCTTCTGAGCACGGAGGCATGCCTACAAGCAAGTTGAGATGGGCTTTGCCTAAGAGTCAGGGAAGTGGCGAGCGGAACAAGGGATGTGCTGCACAGCTTCCCTCGCAGGCAGATTCCCTCCTGGGGCGCAAACATCTCTTTCCTTAGTGCCCTGCTTTGTTTGGAGACTGTTTGCGGACAGCAGCACACACAGTGGGAAGGTGCGCGCTGGCCAGCTCCAAGTCTCGACAGATAGAAGCGCAAGCGAGGCACCGGCTCGCAGTTTGTCCCGGGCGTGGGAAGCAGCATGCTGCGTGCCCAGAACACTTCTCGCTCTGTCCTGTCTGCCTCAGGACTGCTTCTGAGCACGGAGGCATGCCTACAAGCAAGTTGAGATGGGCTTTGCCTAAGAGTCAGGGAAGTGGCGAGCGGAACAAGGCATGTGCTGCACAGCTTCCCTCGCAGGCAGATTCCCTCCTGGGGCGCTTACTTCTCTTGCCTTAGTGCCCTGCTTTGTTTGGAGGCTGTTTGCGGACAGCAGCACACACAGCGGGAAGGTGCGCGCTGGCCAGCTCCAAGTCTCGGCAGATAGAAGCGCAAGCAAGGCACCGGCTCGCAGTTTGTCCCGGGCGTGGGAAGCAGCATGCCACGTGCCCAGAACACTTCTCGCTCTGTCCTGCCTGCCACGGGGCTGTTTCTGAGCACGGAGGCACGCCTACAAGCAAGCTGAAATGGGATTGCCTAAGAGTCAGGGAAGTGGCGAGCGGAACAAGGGATGTGCTGCACAGCTTCCCTCGCAGGCAGATTCCCTCCTGGTGTGCTTATTTCTCCTGCCTTTGTGCCCTGCTTTGTTTGGAGACTGTTTGCGGACAGCAGCACACACAGCGGGAAGGTGCGCGCTGGCCAGCTCCAAGTCTCGGCAGATAGAAGCGCAAGCGAGGCACCGGCTCGCAGTTTGTCCCGGGCGTGGGAAGCAGCATGCTGCGTGCCCAGAACACTTCTCGCTCTGTCCTGTCTGCCTCAGGACTGCTTCTGAGCACGGAGGCATGCCTACAAGCAAGTTGAGATGGGCTTTGCCTAAGAGTCAGGGAAGTGGCGAGCGGAACAAGGGATGTGCTGCACAGCTTCCCTCGCAGGCAGATTCCCTCCTGGGACGCAAACATCTCTTGCCTTAGTGCCCTGCTTTGTTTGGAGACTGTTTGCGGACAGCAGCACACACAGCGGGAAGGTGCGCGCTGGCCAGCTCCAAGTCTCGGCAGATAGAAGCGCAAGCGACGCACCGGCTCGCAGTTTGTCCCGGGCATGGGAAGCAGCATGCTGCGTGCCCAGAACACTTCTCGCTCTGTCCTGTCTGCCTCAGGACTGCTTCTGAGCACGGAGGCATGCCTACAAGCAAGTTGAGATGGGCTTTGCCTAAGAGTCAGGGAAGTGGCGAGCGGAACAAGGGATGTGCTGCACAGCTTCCCTCGCAGGCAGATTCCCTCCTGGGGCGCTTACTTCTCTTGCCTTAGTGCCCTGCTTTGTTTGGAGGCTGTTTGCGGACAGCAGCACACACAGCGGGAAGGTGCGCGCTCGTCAGCTCCAAGTCTCGGCAGATAGAAGCGCAAGCGAGGCACCGGCTCGCAGTTTGTCCCGGGCATGGGAAGCAGCATGCTGCGTGCCCAGAACACATCTCGCAATGTCTTGCCTGCCACGGGGCTGTTTCTGAGCACGGAGGTACGCCTACAAGCCAGCTGAAATGGGATTGCCTAAAAGTCAGAGAAGTGGTGAGCGGAACAAGGGATGTACTGCACAGCTTCCCTGGCAGGCAGATTCCCTCCTGGGGCGCTAACATCTCTTGCCTTAGCGCCCTGCTTTGTTTGGAGACTGTTTGCGGACAGCAGCACACACAGCGGGAAGGTGCGCGCTGGCCAGATCCAAGTCCGGCAGATAGAAGCGCAAGCCGGGCACCGGCTCGCAGTTTGTCCCGGGCATGGGAAGCAGCGTGCTGCATGCCCAGAACACATCTCTCACTGTCCTGCCTGCCACAGGGCTGTTTCTGAGCATGGAGGCACGCCTACAATCAAGTTGAGATGGGCTTTGCCTAAGAGTGAGGGAAGTGGCGAGTGGAACAAGGGAACTGCTGCACAGCTTCCCTCGCAGGCAGATTCCCTCCTGGGACGCTTACTTCTCTTGCCTTAGCGCCCTGCTTTGTTTGGAGGCTGTTTGCGGACAGCAGCACACACAGCGGGAAGGTGCGCTCTGATCGGCTCCAAGTCTCGGCAGATAGAAGCGCAAGCGAGGCACCGGCTCGCAGTTTGTCCCGGGCATGGGAAGCAGCATGCTGCGTGCCCAGAACACATCCCCCTGTATCCTGCCTGCCACAGGACTGCTTCTGAGCACGGAGGCATGTCTACAAGCCAGCTGAGATGGGCTTTGCCTAAGAGTCAGGGAAGTGTCGAGTGGAACAAGGGATGTGCTGCACAGCTTCCCTCGCAGGCAGATTCCCTCCTGGGACGCTTACTTCTCTTTCCTTAGCGCCCTGCTTTGTTTGGAGGCTGTTTGCGGACAGCAGCACACACAGTGGGAAGGTGCGCGCTGGCCAGCTCCAAGTCTCGGCAGATAGACGCGCAAGCGAGGCACCGGCTCGCAGTTTGTCCCGGGCGTGGGAAGCAGCATGCTGCGTGCCCAGAACACTTCTCGCTCTGTCCTGTCTGCCTCAGGACTGCTTCTGAGCACGGAGGCACGCCTACAAGCAAGTTGAGATGGGCTTTGCCTAAGAGTCAGGGAAGTGGCGAGCGGAACAAGGCATGTGCTGCACAGCTTCCCTCGCAGGCAGATTCCCTCCTGGGACGCTAACATCTCTTGCCGTAGTGCCCTGCTTTGTTTGGAGACTGTTTGCGGACAGCAGCACACACAGCGGGAAGGTGCGCGCTGGCCAGCTCCAAGTCTCGGCAGATAGAAGCGCAAGCTAGGCACCGGCTCGCAGTTTGTCCCGGGCGTGGGAAGCAGCATGCTGCGTGCCCAGAACACTTCTCGCTCTGTCCTGTCTGCCTCAGGACTGCTTCTGAGCACGGAGGCATGCCTACAAGCAAGTTGAGATGGGCTTTGCCTAAGAGTCAGGGAAGTGGCGAGCGGAACAAGGGATGTGCTGCACAGCTTCCCTCGCAGGCAGATTCCCTCCTGGGACGCAAACATCTCTTGCCTTAGTGCCCTGCTTTGTTTGGAGACTGTTTGCGGACAGCAGCACACACAGCGGGAAGGTGCGCGCTGGCCAGCTCCAAGTCTCGGCAGATAGAAGCGCAAGCGACGCACCGGCTCGCAGTTTGTCCCGGGCGTGGGAAGCAGCATGCTGCATGCCCAGAACACTTCTCGCTCTGTACTGTCTGCCTCAGGACTGCTTCTGAGCACGGAGGCATGCCTACAAGCAAGTTGAGATGGGCTTTGCCTAAGAGTCAGGGAAGTGGCGAGCGGAACAAGGGATGTGCTGCACAGCTTCCCTCGCAGGCAGATTCCCTCCTGGTGTGCTTATTTCTCCTGCCTTTGTGCCCTGCTTTCTTTGGAGGCTCTTTGCGGACAGCAGCACACACAGCGGGAAGGTGCGCGCTGTCCAGCTCCAAGTCTCGGCAGATAGAAGCGCAAGCGAGGCACCGGCTCGCAGTTTGTCCCGGGCATGGGAAGCAGCATGCCGCGTGCCCAGAACACATCTCGCACTGTCCTGTCTGCCACGGGGCTGTTTCTGAGCACGGAGGCACGCCTACAAGCAAGCTGAAATGGGATTGCCTAAGAGTCAGGGAAGTGGCGAGCGGAAGAAGGGATGTGCTGCACAGCTTCCCTCGCAGGCAGATTCCCTCCTGGTGTGCTTATTTCTCCTGCCTTTGTGCCCTGCTTTGTTTGGAGGCTGTTTGCGGACAGCAGCACACACAGCGGGAAGGTGCGCGCTGGCCAGCTCCAAGTCTCGTCAGATAGAAGCGCAAGCGAGGCACCGGCTCGCAGTTTGTCCCAGGCGTGGGAAGCAGCATGCTGCGTGCCCAGAACACTTCTCGCTCTGTCCTGTCTGCCTCAGGACTGCTTCTGAGCACGGAGGCATGCCTACAAGCAAGTTGAGATGGGCTTTGCCTAAGAGTCAGGGAAGTGGCGAGCGGAACAAGGGATGTGCTGCACAGCTTCCCTGGCAGGCAGATTCCCTCCTGGGGCGCTTACTTCTCTTGCCTTAGTGCCCTGCTTTGTTTGGAGGCTCTTTGCGGACAGCAGCACACACAGCGGGAAGGTGCGCGCTGGCCAGCTCCAAGTCTCGGCAGATAGAAGCGCAAGCGAGGCACCGGCTCGCAGTTTGTCCCGGGCATGGGAAGCAGCATGCTGCGTGCCCAGAATACTTCTCGCTCTGTCCTGTCTGCCTCGGGGCTGCTTCTGAGCACGGAGGCACGCCTACAAGCAAGTTGAGATGGGCTTTGCCTAAGAGTGAGGGAAGTGGTGAGCGGAAGAAGGGATGTGCTGCACAGCTTCCCTCGCAGGCAGATTCCCTCCTGGGGCGCTAACTTCTCTTGCCTTAGCGCCCTGCTTTGTTTGGAGGCTGTTTGCGGACAGCAGCACACACAGCGGGAAGGTGCGCGCTGGCCAGCTCCAAGTCTCGGCAGATAGACGCGCAAGCGAGGCACCGGCTCGCAGTTTGTCCCTGGCGTGGGAAGCAGCATGTTGCGTGCCCAGAACACTTCTCGCTCTGTCCTGTCTGCCTCAGGACTGCTTCTGAGCACGGAGGCACGCCTACAAGCAAGTTGAGATGGGCTTTGCCTAAGAGTCAGGGAAGTGGCGAGCGGAACAAGGCATGTGCTGCACAGCTTCCCTCGCAGGCAGATTCCCTCCTGGGACGCTAAAATCTCTTGCCGTAGTGCCCTGCTTTGTTTGGAGACTGTTTGCGGACAGCAGCACACAGAGCGGGAAGGTGCGCGCTGGCCAGCTCCAAGTCTCGGCAGATAGAAGCGCAAGCTAGGCACCGGCTCGCAGTTTGTCCCGGGCGTGGGAAGCAGCATGCTGCGTGCCCAGAACACTTCTCGCTCTGTCCTGTCTGCCTCAGGACTGCTTCTGAGCACGGAGACATGCCTACAAGCAAGTTGAGATGGGCTTTGCCTAAGAGTCAGGGAAGTGGCGAGCGGAACAAGGGATGTGCTGCACAGCTTCCCTGGCAGGCAGATTCCCTCCTGGGACGTAACATCTCTTGCCTTAGTGCCCTGCTTTGTTTGGAGGCTGTTTGCGGACAGCAGCACACACAGCGGGAAGGTGCGCGCTGGCCAGCTCCAAGTCTCGTCAGATAGAAGCGCAAGCGAGGCACCGGCTCGCAGTTTGTCCCGGGCGTGGGAAGCAGCATGCTGCGTGCCCAGAACACTTCTCGCTCTGTCCTGTCTGCCTCAGGACTGCTTCTGAGCACGGAGGCATGCCTACAAGCAAGTTGAGATGGGCTTTGCCTAAGAGTCAGGGAAGTGGAGAGCGGAACAAGGGATGTGCTGCACAGCTTCCCTCGCAGGAAGATTCCCTCCTGGGGCGCTTACTTCTCTTGCCTTAGTGCCCTGCTTTGTTTGGAGGCTGTTTGCGGACAGCAGCACACACAGCGGGAAGGTGCGCGCTCGTCAGCTCCAAGTCTCGGCAGATAGAAGCGCAAGCGAGGCACCGGCTCGCAGTTTGTCCCGGGCATGGGAAGCAGCATGCTGCGTGCCCAGAATACTTCTCGCTCTGTCCTGTCTGCCTCGGGGCTGCTTCTGAGCACGGAGGCACGCCTACAAGCAAGTTGAGATGGGCTTTGCCTAAGAGTCAGGGAAGTGGCGAGCGGAACAAGGGATGTGCTGCACAGCTTCCCTGGCAGGCAGATTCCCTCCTGGGGCGCTAACTTCTCTTGCCTTAGTGCCCTGCTTTGTTTGGAGGCTGTTTGCGGACAGCAGCACACACAGCGGGAAGGTGCACGCTGGCCAGCTCCAAGTCTCGGCAGATAGAAGCGCAAGCGAGGCACCGGCTCGCAGTTTGTCCCGGGCGTGGGAAGCAGCATGCCGCGTGCCCAGAACACATCTCGCACTGTCCTGCCTGCCACGGGGCTGTTTCTGAGCACGGAGGCATGCCTACAAGCAAGTTGAGATGGGCTTTGCCTAAGAGTCAGGGAAGTGGCGAGCGGAAGAAGGGATGTGCTGCACAGCTTCCCTCGCAGGCAGATTCCCTCCTGGGGCGCTTACTTCTCTTGCCTTAGTGCCCTGCTTTGTTTGGAGGCTCTTTGCGGACAGCAGCACACACAGCGGGAAGGTGCGCGCTGGCCAGCTCCAAGTCTCGGCAGATAGAAGCGCAAGCGAGGCACCGGCTCGCAGTTTGTCCCGGGCGTGGGAAGCAGCATGCTGCGTGCCCAGAACACTTCTCGCTCTGTCCTGTCTGCCTCAGGACTGCTTCTGAGCACGGAGGCATGCCTACAAGCAAGTTGAGATGGGCTTTGCCTAAGAGTCAGGGAAGTGGCGAGCGAAACAAGGGATGTGCTGCACAGCTTCCCTCGCAGGCAGATTCCCTCCTGGGGCGCAAACATCTCTTGCCTTAGTGCCCTGCTTTGTTTGGAGACTGTTTGCGGACAGCAGCACACACAGCGGGAAGGTGCGCGCTGGCCAGCTCCAAGTCTCGGCAGATAGAAGCGCAAGCGAGGCACCGGCTCGCAGTTTGTCCCGGGCATGGGAAGCAGCATGCTGCGTGCCCAGAACACTTCTCGCTCTGTCCTGTCTGCCTCAGGACTGCTTCTGAGCACGGAGGCATGCCTACAAGCAAGTTGAGATGGGCTTTGCCTAAGAGTCAGGGAAGTGGCGAGCGGAACAAGGGATGTGCTGCACAGCTTCCCTCGCAGGCAGATTCCCTCCTGGTGTGCTTATTTCTCCTGCCTTAGTGCCCTGCTTTGTTTGGAGGCTGTTTGCGGACAGCAGCACACACAGCGGGAAGGTGCGCGCTGGCCAGCTCCAAGTCTCGGCAGATAGAAGCGCAAGCAAGGCACCGGCTCGCAGTTTGTCCCGGGCGTGGGAAGCAGCATGCCGCGTGCCCAGAACACATCTCGCACTGTCCTGCCTGCCACGGGGCTGTTTCTGAGCACGGAGGCACGCCTACAAGCAAGCTGAAATGGGATTGCCTAAGAGTCAGGGAAGTGGCGAGCGGAACAAGGGATGTGCTGCACAGCTTCCCTCGCAGGCAGATTCCCTCCTGGGGCGCTTACTTCTCCTGCCTTTGTGCCCTGCTTTGTTTGGAGACTGTTTGCGGACAGCAGCACACACAGCGGGAAGGTGCGCGCTGGCCAGCTCCAAGTCTCGGCACATAGAAGCGCAAGCGAGGCACCGGCTCGCAGTTTGTCCCGGGCGTGGGAAGCAGCATGCTGCGTGCCCAGAACACTTCTCGCTCTGTCCTGTCTGCCTCAGGACTGCTTCTGAGCACGGAGGCATGCCTACAAGCAAGTTGAGATGGGCTTTGCCTAAGAGTCAGGGAAGTGGCGAGCGGAACAAGGGATGTGCTGCACAGCTTCCCTCGCAGGCAGATTCCCTCCTGGGATGCTAACATCTCTTGCCGTAGTGCCCTGCTTTGTTTGGAGGCTCTTTGCGGACAGCAGCACACACAGCGGGAAGGTGCGCGCTGGCCAGCTCCAAGTCTCGGCAGATAGAAGCGCAAGCGAGGCACCGGCTCGCAGTTTGTCCCGGGCGTGGGAAGCAGCATGCTGCGTGCCCAGAACACTTCTCGCTCTGTCCTGTCTGCCTCAGGACTGCTTCTGAGCACGGAGGCACGCCTACAAGCAAGTTGAGATGGGCTTTGCCTAAGAGTCAGGGAAGTGGCGAGCGGAACAAGGGATGTGCTGCACAGCTTCCCTCGCAGGCAGATTCCCTCCTGGGACGCAAACATCTCTTGCCTTAGTGCCCTGCTTTGTTTGGAGACTGTTTGCGGACAGCAGCACACACAGCGGGAAGGTGCGCGCTGGCCAGCTCCAAGTCTCGGCAGATAGAAGCGCAAGCGACGCACCGGCTCGCAGTTTGTCCCGGGCGTGGGAAGCAGCATGCTGCATACCCAGAACACTTCTCGCTCTGTCCTGTCTGCCTCAGGACTGCTTCTGAGCACGGAGGCAAGTCTACAAGCAAGTTGAGATGGGCTTTGCCTAAGAGTCAGGGAAGTGGCGAGCGGAAGAAGGGATGTGCTGCACAGCTTCCCTCGCAGGCAGATTCCCTCCTGGGGCGCTTACTTCTCTTGCCTTAGTGCCCTGCTTTGTTTGGAGGCTGTTTGCGGACAGCAGCACACACAGCGGGAAGGTGCGCGCTGGCCAGCTCCAAGTCTCGGCAGATAGAAGCGCAAGCGAGGCACCGGCTCGCAGTTTGTCCCGGGCATGGGAAGCAGCATGCTGCGTGCCCAGAACACATCTCGCAATGTCTTGCCTGCCACGGGGCTGTTTCTGAGCACGGAGGTACGCCTACAAGCCAGCTGAAATGGGATTGCCTAAAAGTCAGGGAAGTGGTGAGCGGAAGAAGGGATGTGCTGCACAGCTTCCCTGGCAGGCAGATTCCCTCCTGGGGCGCTAACATCTCTTGCCTTAGCGCCCTGCTTTGTTTGGAGGCTCTTTGCGGACAGCAGCACACACAGCGGGAAGGTGCGCGCTGGCCAGCTCCAAGTCTCGGCAGATAGAAGCGCAAGCGAGGCACCGGCTCGCAGTTTGTCCCGGGCGTGGGAAGCAGCATGCCGCGTGCCCAGAACACTTCTCGCTCTGTCCTGTCTGCCTCAGGACTGCTTCTGAGCACGGAGGCATGCCTACAAGCAAGTTGAGATGGGCTTTGCCTAAGAGTCAGGGAAGTGGCGAGCGGAAGAAGGGATGTGCTGCACAGCTTCCCTCGCAGGCAGATTCCCTCCTGGGGCGCTTACTTCTCTTGCCTTAGTGCCCTGCTTTGTTTGGAGGCTCTTTGCGGACAGCAGCACACACAGCGGGAAGGTGCGCGCTGGCCAGCTCCAAGTCTCGGCAGATAGAAGCGCAAGTGAGGCACCGGCTCGCAGTTTGTCCCGGGCATGGGAAGCAGCATGCTGCGTGCCCAGAATACTTCTCGCTCTGTCCTGTCTGCCTCAGGACTGCTTCTGAGCACGGAGGCATGCCTACAAGCAAGTTGAGATGGGCTTTGCCTAAGAGTCAGGGAAGTGGCGAGCGGAACAAGGGATGTGCTGCACAGCTTCCCTGGCAGGCAGATTCCCTCCTGGGGCGCTAACATCTCTTGCCGTAGTGCCCTGCTTTGTTTGGAGACTGTTTGCGGACAGCAGCACACACAGCGGGAAGGTGCGCGCTGGCCAGCTCCAAGTCTCGGCAGATAGAAGCGCAAGCGAGGCACCGGCTCGCAGTTTGTCCCGGGCATGGGAAGCAGCAAGCCGCGTGCCCAGAACACATCTCGCACTGTCCTGCCTGCCACGGGGCTGTTTCTGAGCACGGAGGCACGCCTACAAGCAAGCTGAAATGGGATTGCCTAAGAGTCAGGGAAGTGGCGAGCGGAAGAAGGGATGTGCTGCACAGCTTCCCTCGCAGGCAGATTCCCTCCTGGGACGCAAACATCTCTTGCCTTAGTGCCCTGCTTTGTTTGGAGACTGTTTGCGGACAGCAGCACACACAGCGGGAAGGTGCGCGCTGGCCAGCTCCAAGTCTCGGCAGATAGAAGCGCAAGCGAGGCACCGGCTCGCAGTTTGTCCCGGGCATGGGAAGCAGCATGCCGCGTGCCCAGAACACATCTCGCACTGTCCTGCCTGCCACGGGGCTGTTTCTGAGCACGGAGGCACGCCTACAAGCAAGCTGAAATGGGATTGCCTAAGAGTGAGGGAAGTGGCGAGCGGAAGAAGGGATGTGCTGCACAGCTTCCCTCGCAGGCAGATTCCCTCCTGGTGTGCTTATTTCTCCTGCCTTTGTGCCCTGCTTTGTTTGGAGGCTCTTTGCGGACAGCAGCACACACAGCGGGAAGGTGCGCTCTGATCGGCTCCAAGTCTCGGCAGATAAAAGCGCAAGCGAGGCACCGGCTCGCAGTTTGTCCCGGGCATGGGAAGCAGCATGCTGCGTCCCCAGAATACTTCTCGCTCTGTCCTCTCTGCCTCAGGACTGCTTCTGAGCACGGAGGCATGCCTACAAGCAAGTTGAGATGGGCTTTGCCTAAGAGTCAGGGAAGTGGCGAGCGGAACAAGGGATGTGCTGCACAGCTTCCCTCGCAGGCAGATTCCCTCCTGGGGCGCTTACTTCTCTTGCCTTAGTGCCCTGCTTTGTTTGGAGGCTCTTTGCGGACAGCAGCACACGCAGCGGGAAGGTGCGCGCTCGTCAGCTCCAAGTCTCGGCAGATAGAAGCGCAAGCGAGGCACCGGCTCGCAGTTTGTCCCGGGCATGGGAAGCAGCATGCTGCGTGCCCAGAATACTTCTCGCTCTGTCCTGTCTGCCTCGGGGCTGATTCTGAGCACGGAGGCACGCCTACAAGCAAGTTGAGATGGGCTTTGCCTAAGAGTCAGGGAAGTGGCGAGCGGAACAAGGGATGTGCTGCACAGCTTCCCTCGCAGGCAGATTCCCTCCTGGTGTGCTTATTTCTCCTGCCTTTGTGCCCTGCTTTGTTTGGAGACTGTTTGCGGACAGCAGCACACACAGCGGGAAGGTGCGCGCTGGCCAGCTCCAAGTCTCGGCAGATAGAAGCGCAAGCGAGGCACCGGCTCGCAGTTTGTCCCGGGCGTGGGAAGCAGCATGCTGCGTGCCCAGAACACATCTCGCAATGTCTTGCCTGCCACGGGGCTGTTTCTGAGCACGGAGGCACGCCTACAAGCAAGCTGAAATGGGATTGCCTAAGAGTCAGGGAAGTGGCGAGCGGAACAAGGGATGTGCTGCACAGCTTCCCTCGCAGGCAGATTCCCTCCTGGTGTGCTTATTTCTCCTGCCTTTGTGCCCTGCTTTGTTTGGAGACTGTTTGCGGACAGCAGCACACACAGCGGGAAGGTGCGCGCTGGCCAGCTCCAAGTCTCGTCAGATAGAAGCGCAAGCGAGGCACCGGCTCGCAGTTTGTCCCGGGTGTGGGAAGCAGCATGCTGCGTGCCCAGAACACTTCTCGCTCTGTCCTGTCTGCCTCAGGACTGCTTCTGAGCACGGAGGCATGCCTACAAGCAAGTTGAGATGGGCTTTGCCTAAGAGTCAGGGAAGTGGCGAGCGGAACAAGGGATGTGCTGCACAGCTTCCCTCGCAGGCAGATTCCCTCCTGGGGCGCTTACTTCTCTTGCCTTAGTGCCCTGCTTTGTTTGGAGGCTCTTTGCGGACAGCAGCACACACAGCGGGAAGGTGCGCGCTGGCCAGCTCCAAGTCTTGGCAGATAGAAGCGCAAGCGAGGCACCGGCTCGCAGTTTGTCCCGGGCATGGGAAGCAGCATGCTGCGTGCCCAGAATACTTCTCGCTCTGTCCTGTCTGCCTCAGGACTGCTTCTGAGCACGGAGGCACGCCTACAAGCAAGTTGAGATGGGCTTTGCCTAAGAGTCAGGGAAGTGGCGAGCGGAAGAAGGGATGTGCTGCACAGCTTCCCTCGCAGGCAGATTCCCTCCTGGGATGCTAACATCTCTTTCCGTAGTGCCCTGCTTTGTTTGGAGACTGTTTGCGGACAGCAGCACACACAGCGGGAAGGTGCGCGCTGGCCAGCTCCAAGTCTCGGCAGATAGAAGCGCAAGCTAGGCACCGGCTCGCAGTTTGTCCCGGGCGTGGGAAGCAGCATGCTGCGTGCCCAGAACACTTCTCGCTCTGTCCTGTCTGCCTCAGGACTGCTTCTGAGCACGGAGGCATGCCTACAAGCAAGTTGAGATGGGCTTTGCCTAAGAGTCAGGGAAGTGGCGAGCGGAACAAGGGATGTGCTGCACAGCTTCCCTCGCAGGCAGATTCCCTCCTGGGACGCAAACATCTCTTGCCTTAGTGCCCTGCTTTGTTTGGAGACTGTTTGCGGACAGCAGCACACACAGCGGGAAGGTGCGCGCTGGCCAGCTCCAAGTCTCGGCAGATAGAAGCGCAAGCGAGGCACCGGCTCGCAGTTTGTCCCGGGCATGGGAAGCAGCATGCTGCATGCCCAGAACACTTCTCGCTCTGTCCTGTCTGCCTCAGGACTGCTTCTGAGCACGGAGGCAAGTCTACAAGCAAGTTGAGATGGGCTTTGCCTAAGAGTCAGGGAAGTGGCGAGCGGAAGAAGGGATGTGCTGCACAGCTTCCCTCGCAGGCAGATTCCCTCCTGGGGCGCTTACTTCTCTTGCCTTAGTGCCCTGCTTTGTTTGGAGGCTGTTTGCGGACAGCAGCACACACAGCGGGAAGGTGCGCGCTCATCAGCTCCAAGTCTCGGCAGATAGAAGCGCAAGCGAGGCACCGGCTCGCAGTTTGTCCCGGGCATGGGAAGCAGCATGCTGCGTGCCCAGAACACATCTCGCAATGTCTTGCCTGCCACGGGGCTGTTTCTGAGCACGGAGGTACGCCTACAAGCCAGCTGAAATGGGATTGCCTAAAAGTCAGGGAAGTGGTGAGCGGAAGAAGGGATGTGCTGCACAGCTTCCCTCGCAGGCAGATTCCCTCCTGGGGCGCTAACATCTCTTGCCTTAGCGCCCTGCTTTGTTTGGAGGCTCTTTGCGGACAGCAGCACACACAGCGGGAAGGTGCGCGCTGGCCAGCTCCAAGTCTCGGCAGATAGAAGCGCAAGCGAGGCACCGGCTCGCAGTTTGTCCCGGGCGTGGGAAGCAGCATACCGCGTGCCCAGAACACTTCTCGCTCTGTCCTGTCTGCCTCAGGACTGCTTCTGAGCACGGAGGCATGCCTACAAGCAAGTTGAGATGGGCTTTGCCTAAGAGTCAGGGAAGTGGCGAGCGGAACAAGGGATGTGCTGCACAGCTTCCCTCGCAGGCAGATTCCCTCCTGGGGCGCTTACTTCTCTTGCCTTAGTGCCCTGCTTTGTTTGGAGGCTCTTTGCGGACAGCAGCACACACAGCGGGAAGGTGCGCGCTGGCCAGCTCCAAGTCTCGGCAGATAGAAGCGCAAGCGAGGCACCGGCTCGCAGTTTGTCCCGGGCATGGGAAGCAGCATGCTGCGTGCCCAGAATACTTCTCGCTCTGTCCTGTCTGCCTCAGGACTGCTTCTGAGCACGGAGGCATGCCTACAAGCAAGTTGAGATGGGCTTTGCCTAAGAGTCAGGGAAGTGGCGAGCGGAACAAGGGATGTGCTGCACAGCTTCCCTGGCAGGCAGATTCCCTCCTGGGGCGCTAACATCTCTTGCCGTAGTGCCCTGCTTTGTTTGGAGACTGTTTGCGGACAGCAGCACACACAGCGGGAAGGTGCGCGCTGGCCAGCTCCAAGTCTCGGCAGATAGAAGCGCAAGCGAGGCACCGGCTCGCAGTTTGTCCCGGGCATGGGAAGCAGCATGCCGCGTGCCCAGAACACATCTCGCACTGTCCTGCCTGCCACGGGGCTGTTTCTGAGCACGGAGGCACGCCTACAAGCAAGCTGAAATGGGATTGCCTAAGAGTCAGGGAAGTGGCGAGCGGAAGAAGGGATGTGCTGCACAGCTTCCCTCGCAGGCAGATTCCCTCCTGGGACGCAAACATCTCTTGCCTTAGTGCCCTGCTTTGTTTGGAGACTGTTTGCGGACAGCAGCACACACAGCGGGAAGGTGCGCGCTGGCCAGCTCCAAGTCTCGGCAGATAGAAGCGCAAGCGACGCACCGGCTCGCAGTTTGTCCCGGGCATGGGAAGCAGCATGCTGCATGCCCAGAACACTTCTCGCTCTGTCCTGTCTGCCTCAGGACTGCTTCTGAGCACGGAGGCAAGTCTACAAGCAAGTTGAGATGGGCTTTGCCTAAGAGTCAGGGAAGTGGCGAGCGGAAGAAGGGATGTGCTGCACAGCTTCCCTCGCAGGAAGATTCCCTCCTGGGGCGCTTACTTCTCTTGCCTTAGTGCCCTGCTTTGTTTGGAGGCTCTTTGCGGACAGCAGCACACACAGCGGGAAGGTGCGCGCTGGCCAGCTCCAAGTCTCGGCAGATAGAAGCGCAAGCGAGGCACCGGCTCGCAGTTTGTCCCGGGCATGGGAAGCAGCATGCCGCGTGCCCAGAACACATCTCGCACTGTCCTGCCTGCCACGGGGCTGTTTCTGAGCACGGAGGCACGCCTACAAGCAAGCTGAAATGGGATTGCCTAAGAGTCAGGGAAGTGGCGAGCGGAAGAAGGGATGTGCTGCACAGCTTCCCTCGCAGGCAGATTCCCTCCTGGTGTGCTTATTTCTCCTGCCTTTCTGACCTGCTTTGTTTGGAGGCTCTTTGCGGACAGCAGCACACACAGCGGGAAGGTGCGCGCTCGTCAGCTCCAAGTCTCGGCAGATAGAAGCGCAAGCGAGGCACCGGCTCGCAGTTTGTCCCGGGCGTGGGATGCAGCATGCTGCGTGCCCAGAACACTTCTCGCTCTGTCCTGTCTGCCTCAGGACTGCTTCTGAGCACGGAGGCATGCCTACAAGCAAGTTGAGATGGGCTTTGCCTAAGAGTCAGGGAAGTGGCGAGCGGAAGAAGGGATGTGCTGCACAGCTTCCCTCGCAGGCAGATTCCCTCCTGGGGCGCTAACATCTCTTGCCTTAGCGCCCTGCTTTGTTTGGAGACTCTTTGAGGACAGCAGCACACAGAGCGGCAAGGTGCGCGCTGGCCAGCTCCAAGTCTCGGCAGATAGAAGCGCAAGCGAGGCACCGGCTCGCAGTTTGTCCTGGGCATGGGAAGCAGCATGCTGCGTCCCCAGAATACTTCTCGCTCTGTCCTCTCTGCCTCAGGACTGCTTCTGAGCACGGAGGCATGCCTACAAGCAAGTTGAGATGGGCTTTGCCTAAGAGTCAGGGAAGTGGCGAGCGGAACAAGGGATGTGCTGCACAGCTTCCCTCGCAGGCAGATTCCCTCCTGGGGCGCTTACTTCTCTTGCCTTAGTGCCCTGCTTTGTTTGGAGGCTCTTTGCGGACAGCAGCACACGCAGCGGGAAGGTGCGCGCTCGTCAGCTCCAAGTCTCGGCAGATAGAAGCGCAAGCGAGGCACCGGCTCGCAGTTTGTCCCGGGCATGGGAAGCAGCATGCTGCGTGCCCAGAATACTTCTCGCTCTGTCCTGTCTGCCTCGGGGCTGATTCTGAGCACGGAGGCACGCCTACAAGCAAGTTGAGATGGGCTTTGCCTAAGAGTCAGGGAAGTGGCGAGCGGAACAAGGGATGTGCTGCACAGCTTCCCTCGCAGGCAGATTCCCTCCTGGGGCGCTAACATCTCTTTCCTTAGCGCCCTGCTTTGTTTGGAGGCTGTTTGCGGACAGCAGCACACACAGCGGGAAGGTGCGCGCTGGCCAGCTCCAAGTCTCGGCAGATAGAAGCGCAAGCGAGGCACCGGCTCGCAGTTTGTCCCGGGCATGGTAAGCAGCATGCTGCGTGCCCAGAATACTTCTCGCTCTGTCCTGTCTGCCTCGGGGCTGCTTCTGAGCACGGAGGCACGCCTACAAGCAAGTTGAGATGGGCTTTGCCTAAGAGTCAGGGAAGTGGCGAGTGGAACAAGGGATGTGCTGCACAGCTTCCCTCGCAGGCAGATTCCCTCCTGGTGTGCTTATTTCTCCTGCCTTAGTGCCCTGCTTTGTTTGGAGGCTGTTTGCGGACAGCAGCACACACAGCGGGAAGGTGCGCGCTGGCCAGCTCCAAGTCTCGGCAGATAGAAGCGCAAGCGAGGCACCGGCTCGCAGTTTGTCCCGGGCGTGGGAAGCAGCATGCTGCGTGCCCAGAACACTTCTCGCTCTGTCCTGTCTGCCTCAGGACTGCTTCTGAGCACGGAGGCATGCCTACAAGCAAGTTGAGATGGGCTTTGCCTAAGAGTCAGGGAAGTGGCGAGCGGAACAAGGGATGTGCTGCACAGCTTCCCTCGCAGGAAGATTCCCTCCTGGGGCGCTTACTTCTCTTGCCTTAGTGCCCTGCTTTGTTTGGAGGCTCTTTGCGGACAGCAGCACACACACCGGGAAGGTACGCGCTCGTCAGCTCCAAGTCTCGGCAGATAGAAGCGCAAGCGAGGCACCGCCTCGCAGTTTGTCCCGGGCATGGGAAGCAGCATGCTGCGTGCCCACAATACTTCTCGCTCTGTCCTGTCTGCCTCAGGACTGCTTCTGAGCACGGAGGCCCGCCTACAAGCAAGTTGAGATGGGCTTTGCCTAAGAGTGAGGGAAGTGGCGAGCGGAACAAGGGATGTGCTACACAGCTTCCCTCGCAGGCAGATTCCCTCCTTGGACGCTAACATCTCTTGCCGTAGTGCCCTGCTTTGTTTGGAGACTGTTTGCGGACAGCAGCACACACAGCGGGAAGGTGCGCGCTGGCCAGCTCCAAGTCTCGGCAGATAGAAGCGCAAGCGAGGCACCGGCTCGCAGTTTGTCCCGGGCATGGGAAGCAGCATGCCGCGTGCCCAGAACACATCTCGCACTGTCCTGCCTGCCACGGGGCTCTTTCTGAGCACGGAGGCACGCCTACAAGCAAGCTGAAATGGGATTGCCTAAGAGTCAGGGAAGTGGCGAGCGGAAGAAGGTATGTGCTGCACAGCTTCCCTCGCAGGCCGATTCCCTCCTGGGGCGCTTACTTCTCTTGCCTTAGTGCCCTGCTTTGTTTGGAGGCTCTTTGCGGACAGCAGCACACACAGCGGGAAGGTGCGCGCTGGCCAGCTCCAAGTCTCGGCAGATAGAAGCGCAAGCGAGGCACCGGCTCGCAGTTTGTCCCGGGCGTGGGAAGCAGCATACTGCGTGCCCAGAACACATCTCGCAATGTCTTGCCTGCCACGGGGCTGTTTCTGAGCACGGAGGCATGCCTACAAGCAAGTTGAGATGGGCTTTGCCTAAGAGTCAGGGAAGTGGCGAGCGGAACAAGGGATGTGCTGCACAGCTTCTCTGGCAGGCAGATTCCCTCCTGGGGCGCTTACTTCTCCTGCCTTAGTGCCCTGCTTTGTTTGGAGACTGTTTGCAGACAGCAGCACACACAGCGGGAAGGTGCGCACTGGCCAGCTCCAAGTCTCGGCAGACAGAAGCGCAAGCGAGGCACCGGCTTGCAGTTTGTCCCGGGCATGGGAAGCAGCATGCTGCGTGCCCAGAACACATCTCGCAATGTCTTGCCTGCCACGGGGCTGTTTCTGAGCACGGAAGTACGCCTTCAAGCCAGCTGAAATGGGATTGCCTAAGAGTCAGGGAAGTGGTGAGCGGAACAAGGGATGTGCTGCACAGCTTCCCTCGCAGGCAGATTCCCTCCTGGGGCGCTAACATCTCTTGCCTTTGTGCCCTGCTTTGTTTGGAGGCTGTTTGCGGACAGCAGCACACACAGCGGGAAGGTGCGCGCTGGCCAGCTCCAAGTCTCGGCAGATAGAAGCGCAAGCGAGGCACCGGCTCGCAGTTTGTCCCGGGCGTGGGAAGCAGCATGCTGCGTGCCCAGAACACTTCTCGCTCTGTCCTGTCTGCCTCAGGACTGCTTCTGAGCACGGAGGCATGCCTACAAGCAAGTTGAGATGGGCTTTGCCTAAGAGTTAGGGAAGTGGCGAGCGGAACAAGGGATGTGCTGCACAGCTTCCCTCGCAGGCAGATTCCCTCCTGGGGCGCTTACTTCTCTTGCCTTAGTGCCCTGCTTTGTTTGGAGGCTCTTTGCGGACAGCAGCACACACAGCGGGAAGGTGCGCGCTCGTCAGCTCCAAGTCTCGGCAGATAGAAGCGCAAGCGAGGCACCGGCTCGCAGTTTGTCCCGGGCATGGGAAGCAGCATGCCGCGTGCCCACAATACTTCTCGCTCTGTCCTGTCTGCCTCGGGGCTGATTCTGAGCATGGAGGCACGCCTACAAGCAAGTTGAGATGGGCTTTGCCTAAGAGTGAGGGAAGTGGCGAGCGGAACAAGGGATGTGCTGCACAGCTTCCCTGGCAGGCAGATTCCCTCCTGGGACACTAACATCTCTTGCCGTAGTGCCCTGCTTTGTTTGGAGACTGTTTGCGGACAGCAGCATACACAGCGGGAAGGTGCGCGCTGGCCAGCTCCAAGTCTCGGCAGATAGACGCGCAAGCGAGGCACCGGCTCGCAGTTTGTCCCGGGCATGGGAAGCAGCATGCTGCGTGCCCAGAATACTTCTCGCTCTGTCCTGTCTGCCTCGGGGCTGCTTCTGAGCACGGAGGCACGCCTACAAGCAAGTTGAGATGGGCTTTGCCTAAGAGTCAGGGAAGTGGCGAGCGGAACAAGGGATGTGCTGCACAGCTTCCCTCGCAGGCAGATTCCCTCCTGGTGTGCTTATTTCTCCTGCCTTTGTGCCCTGCTTTGTTTGGAGGCTGTTTGCGGACAGCAGCACACACAGCGGGAAGGTGCGCGCTGGCCAGCTCCAAGTCTCGGCAGATAGAAGCGCAAGCGAGGCACCGGCTCGCAGTTTGTCCCGGGCGTGGGAAGCAGCATGCTGCGTGCCCAGAACACTTCTCGCTCTGTCCTGTCTGCCTCAGGACTGCTTCTGAGCACGGAGGCATGCCTACAAGCAAGTTGAGATGGGCTTTGCCTAAGAGTCAGGGAAGTGGCGAGCGGAACAAGGGATGTGCTGCACAGCTTCCCTCGCAGGCAGATTCCCTCCTTGGACGCAAACATCTCTTGCCTTAGTGCCCTGCTTTGTTTGGAGGCTCTTTGCGGACAGCAGCACACACAGCGGGAAGGTGCGCGCTGGCCAGCTCCAAGTCTCGGCAGATAGAAGCGCAAGCGAGGCACCGGCTCGCAGTTTGTCCCGGGCATGGGAAGCAGCATGCTGCGTGCCCAGAACACTTCTCGCTCTGTCCTGTCTGCCTCAGGACTGCTTCTGAGCACGGAGGCATGCCTACAAGCAAGTTGAGATGGGCTTTGCCTAAGAGTCAGGGAAGTGGCGAGCGGAAGAAGGGATGTGCTGCACAGCTTCCCTCGCAGGCAGATTCCCTCCTGGGGCGCTTACTTCTCTTGCCTTAGTGCCCTGCTTTGTTTGGAGGCTCTTTGCGGACAGCAGCACACACAGCGGGAAGGTGCGCGCTGGCCAGCTCCAAGTCTCGGCAGATAGAAGCGCAAGCAAGGCACCGGCTCGCAGTTTGTCCCGGGCATGGGAAGCAGCATGCCGCGTGCCCAGAACACATCTCGCACTGTCCTGCCTGCCACGGGGCTGTTTCTGAGCACGGAGGCACGCCTACAAGCAAGCTGAAATGGGATTGCCTAAGAGTCAGGGAAGTGGCGAGCGAAACAAGGGATGTGCTGCACAGCTTCCCTCGCAGGCAGATTCCCTCCTGGGGCGCTTACTTCTCTTGCCTTAGTGCCCTGCTTTGTTTGGAGACTGTTTGCGGACAGCAGCACACAGAGCGGGAAGGTGCGCGCTGGCCAGCTCCAAGTCTCGGCAGATAGAAGCGCAAGCTAGGCACCGGCTCGCAGTTTGTCCCGGGCATGGGAAGCAGCATGCTGCGTGCCCAGAACACTTCTCGCTCTGTCCTGTCTGCCTCAGGACTGCTTCTGAGCACGGAGGCATGCCTACAAGCAAGTTGAGATGGGCTTTGCCTAAGAGTCAGGGAAGTGGCGAGCGGAAGAAGGGATGTGCTGCACAGCTTCCCTCGCAGGCAGATTCCCTCCTGGGACGCAAACATCTCTTGCCTTAGTGCCCTGCTTTGTTTGGAGACTGTTTGCGGACAGCAGCACACACAGCGGGAAGGTGCGCGCTGGCCAGCTCCAAGTCTCGGCAGATAGAAGCGCAAGCGAGGCACCGGCTCGCAGTTTGTCCCGGGCGTGGGAAGCAGCATGCTGCGTGCCCAGAACACTTCTCGCTCTGTCCTGTCTGCCTCAGGACTGCTTCTGAGCACGGAGGCATGCCTACAAGCAAGTTGAGATGGGCTTTGCCTAAGAGTCAGGGAAGTGGCGAGCGGAAGAAGGGATGTGCTGCACAGCTTCCCTCGCAGGCAGATTCCCTCCTGGGGCGCTTACTTCTCTTGCCTTAGTGCCCTGCTTTGTTTGGAGGCTCTTTGCGGACAGCAGCACACACAGCGGGAAGGTGCGCGCTGGCCAGCTCCAAGTCTCGGCAGATAGAAGCGCAAGCAAGGCACCGGCTCGCAGTTTGTCCCGGGCATGGGAAGCAGCATGCCGCGTGCCCAGAACACATCTCGCACTGTCCTGCCTGCCACGGGGCTGTTTCTGAGCACGGAGGCACGCCTACAAGCAAGCTGAAATGGGATTGCCTAAGAGTCAGGGAAGTGGCGAGCGAAACAAGGGATGTGCTGCACAGCTTCCCTCGCAGGCAGATTCCCTCCTGGGGCGCTTACTTCTCTTGCCTTAGTGCCCTGCTTTGTTTGGAGACTGTTTGCGGACAGCAGCACACAGAGCGGGAAGGTGCGCGCTGGCCAGCTCCAAGTCTCGGCAGATAGAAGCGCAAGCTAGGCACCGGCTCGCAGTTTGTCCCGGGCATGGGAAGCAGCATGCTGCGTGCCCAGAACACTTCTCGCTCTGTCCTGTCTGCCTCAGGACTGCTTCTGAGCACGGAGGCATGCCTACAAGCAAGTTGAGATGGGCTTTGCCTAAGAGTCAGGGAAGTGGCGAGCGGAACAAGGGATGTGCTGCACAGCTTCCCTCGCAGGCAGATTCCCTCCTGGGACGCAAACATCTCTTGCCTTAGTGCCCTGCTTTGTTTGGAGACTGTTTGCGGACAGCAGCACACACAGCGGGAAGGTGCGCGCTGGCCAGCTCCAAGTCTCGGCAGATAGAAGCGCAAGCGAGGCACCGGCTCGCAGTTTGTCCCGGGCATGGGAAGCAGCATGCTGCGTGCCCAGAACACTTCTCGCTCTGTCCTGTCTGCCTCAGGACTGCTTCTGAGCACGGAGGCATGCCTACAAGCAAGTTGAGATGGGCTTTGCCTAAGAGTCAGGGAAGTGGCGAGCGGAACAAGGGATGTGCTGCACAGCTTCCCTCGCAGGCAGATTCCCTCCTGGTGTGCTTATTTCTCCTGCCTTAGTGCCCTGCTTTGTTTGGAGGCTGTTTGCGGACAGCAGCACACACAGCGGGAAGGTGCGCGCTGGCCAGCTCCAAGTCTCGGCAGATAGAAGCGCAAGCGAGGCACCGGCTCGCAGTTTGTCCCGGGCGTGGGAAGCAGCATGCCGCGTGCCCAGAACACATCTCGCACTGTCCTGCCTGCCACGGGGCTGTTTCTGAGCACGGAGGCACGCCTACAAGCAAGCTGAAATGGGATTGCCTAAGAGTCAGGGAAGTGGCGAGCGGAACAAGGGATGTGCTGCACAGCTTCCCTCGCAGGCAGATTCCCTCCTGGGGCGCTTACTTCTCTTGCCTTAGTGCCCTGCTTTGTTTGGAGGCTCTTTGCGGACAGCAGCACACACAGCGGGAAGGTGCGCGCTGGCCAGCTCCAAGTCTCGGCAGATAGAAGCGCAAGCGAGGCACCGGCTCGCAGTTTGTCCCGGGCATGGGAAGCAGCATGCTGCGTGCCCAGAATACTTCTCGCTCTGTCCTGTCTGCCTCAGGACTGCTTCTGAGCACGGAGGCACGCCTACAAGCAAGTTGAGATGGGCTTTGCCTAAGAGTCAGGGAAGTGGCGAGCGGAAGAAGGGATGTGCTGCACAGCTTCCCTCGCAGGCAGATTCCCTCCTGGGATGCTAACATCTCTTGCCGTAGTGCCCTGCTTTGTTTGGAGGCTCTTTGCGGACAGCAGCACACACAGCGGGAAGGTGCGCGCTGGCCAGCTCCAAGTCTCGGCAGATAGAAGCGCAAGCTAGGCACCGGCTCGCAGTTTGTCCCGGGCGTGGGAAGCAGCATGCCGCGTGCCCAGAACACTTCTCGCTCTGTCCTGTCTGCCTCAGGACTGCTTCTGAGCACGGAGGCATGCCTACAAGCAAGTTGAGATGGGCTTTGCCTAAGAGTCAGGGAAGTGGCGAGCGGAACAAGGGATGTGCTGCACAGCTTCCCTCGCAGGCAGATTCCCTCCTGGGGCGCTTACTTCTCTTGCCTTAGTGCCCTGCTTTGTTTGGAGGCTCTTTGCGGACAGCAGCACACACAGCGGGAAGGTGCGCGCTGGCCAGCTCCAAGTCTCGGCAGATAGAAGCGCAAGTGAGGCACCGGCTCGCAGTTTGTCCCGGGCATGGGAAGCAGCATGCTGCGTGCCCAGAATACTTCTCGCTCTGTCCTGTCTGCCTCAGGACTGCTTCTGAGCACGGAGGCATGCCTACAAGCAAGTTGAGATGGGCTTTGCCTAAGAGTCAGGGAAGTGGCGAGCGGAACAAGGGATGTGCTGCACAGCTTCCCTGGCAGGCAGATTCCCTCCTGGGACGCAAACATCTCTTGCCGTAGTGCCCTGCTTTGTTTGGAGACTGTTTGCGGACAGCAGCACACACAGCGGGAAGGTGCGCGCTGGCCAGCTCCAAGTCTCGGCAGATAGAAGCGCAAGCGAGGCACCGGCTCGCAGTTTGTCCCGGGCATGGGAAGCAGCATGCCGCGTGCCCAGAACACATCTCGCACTGTCCTGCCTGCCACGGGGCTGTTTCTGAGCACGGAGGCACGCCTACAAGCAAGCTGAAATGGGATTGCCTAAGAGTCAGGGAAGTGGCGAGCGGAAGAAGGGATGTGCTGCACAGCTTCCCTCGCAGGCAGATTCCCTCCTGGGACGCAAACATCTCTTGCCTTAGTGCCCTGCTTTGTTTGGAGACTGTTTGCGGACAGCAGCACACACAGCGGGAAGGTGCGCGCTGGCCAGCTCCAAGTCTCGGCAGATAGAAGCGCAAGCGAGGCACCGGCTCGCAGTTTGTCCCGGGCATGGGAAGCAGCATGCTGCATGCCCAGAACACTTCTCGCTCTGTCCTGTCTGCCTCAGGACTGCTTCTGAGCACGGAGGCAAGTCTACAAGCAAGTTGAGATGGGCTTTGCCTAAGAGTCAGGGAAGTGGCGAGCGGAAGAAGGGATGTGCTGCACAGCTTCCCTCGCAGGCAGATTCCCTCCTGGGGCGCTTACTTCTCTTGCCTTAGTGCCCTGCTTTGTTTGGAGGCTGTTTGCGGACAGCAGCACACACAGCGGGAAGGTGCGCGCTCATCAGCTCCAAGTCTCGGCAGATAGAAGCGCAAGCGAGGCACCGGCTCGCAGTTTGTCCCGGGCATGGGAAGCAGCATGCTGCGTGCCCAGAACACATCTCGCAATGTCTTGCCTGCCACGGGGCTGTTTCTGAGCACGGAGGTACGCCTACAAGCCAGCTGAAATGGGATTGCCTAAAAGTCAGGGAAGTGGCGAGCGGAACAAGGGATGTGCTGCACAGCTTCCCTGGCAGGCAGATTCCCTCCTGGGGCGCTAACATCTCTTGCCGTAGTGCCCTGCTTTGTTTGGAGACTGTTTGCGGACAGCAGCACACACAGCGGGAAGGTGCGCGCTGGCCAGCTCCAAGTCTCGGAAGACAGAAGCGCAAGCGAGGCACCGGCTCGCAGTTTGTCCCGGGCATGGGAAGCAGCATGCCGCGTGCCCAGAACACATCTCGCACTGTCCTGCCTGCCACAGGGCTGTTTCTGAGCACGGAGGCACGCCTACAAGCAAGCTGAAATGGGATTGCCTAAGAGTCAGGGAAGTGGCGAGCGGAAGAAGGGATGTGCTGCACAGCTTCCCTCGCAGGCAGATTCCCTCCTGGTGTGCTTATTTCTCCTGCCTTTGTGCCCTGCTTTTTTTGGAGGCTCTTTGCGGACAGCAGCACACACAGCGGGAAGGTGCGCTCTGATCGGCTCCAAGTCTCGGCAGATAGAAGCGCAAGCGAGGCACCGGCTCGCAGTTTGTCCCGGGCATGGGAAGCAGCATGCTGCGTGCCCAGAACACTTCTCGCTCTGTCCTGTCTGCCTCAGGACTGCTTCTGAGCACGGAGGCATGCCTACAAGCAAGTTGAGATGGGCTTTGCCTAAGAGTCAGGGAAGTGGCGAGCGGAACAAGGGATGTGCTGCACAGCTTCCCTCGCAGGCAGATTCCCTCCTGGGGCGCTAACATCTCTTGCCTTAGCGCCCTGCTTTGTTTGGAGACTCTTTGCGGACAGCAGCACACAGAGCGGCAAGGTGCGCGCTGGCCAGCTCCAAGTCTCGGCAGATAGAAGCGCAAGCGAGGCACCGGCTCGCAGTTTGTCCCGGGCATGGGAAGCAGCATGCTGCGTCCCCAGAATACTTCTCGCTCTGTCCTCTCTGCCTCAGGACTGCTTCTGAGCACGGAGGCATGCCTACAAGCAAGTTGAGATGGGCTTTGCCTAAGAGTCAGGGAAGTGGCGAGCGGAAGAAGGGATGTGCTGCACAGCTTCCCTCGCAGGCAGATTCCCTCCTGGGGCGCTTACTTCTCTTGCCTTAGTGCCCTGCTTTGTTTGGAGGCTCTTTGCGGACAGCAGCACACGCAGCGGGAAGGTGCGCGCTCGTCAGCTCCAAGTCTCGGCAGATAGAAGCGCAAGCGAGGCACCGGCTCGCAGTTTGTCCCGGGCATGGGAAGCAGCATGCTGCGTGCCCAGAATACTTCTCGCTCTGTCCTGTCTGCCTCGGGGCTGATTCTGAGCACGGAGGCACGCCTACAAGCAAGTTGAGATGGGCTTTGCCTAAGAGTCAGGGAAGTGGCGAGCGGAACAAGGGATGTGCTGCACAGCTTCCCTCGCAGGCAGATTCCCTCCTGGTGTGCTTATTTCTCCTGCCTTTGTGCCCTGCTTTGTTTGGAGACTGTTTGCGGACAGCAGCACACACAGCGGGAAGGTGCGCGCTGGCCAGCTCCAAGTCTCGGCAGATAGAAGCGCAAGCGAGGCACCGGCTCGCAGTTTGTCCCGGGCATGGGAAGCAGCATGCTGCGTGCCCAGAATACTTCTCGCTCTGTCCTGTCTGCCTCAGGACTGCTTCTGAGCACGGAGGCATGCCTACAAGCAAGTTGAGATGGGCTTTGCCTAAGAGTCAGGGAAGTGGCGAGCGGAACAAGGGATGTGCTGCACAGCTTCCCTGGCAGGCAGATTCCCTCCTGGGGCTCTAACATCTCTTGCCGTAGTGCCCTGCTTTGTTTGGAGACTGTTTGCGGACAGCAGCACACACAGCGGGAAGGTGCGCGCTGGCCAGCTCCAAGTCTCGGCAGATAGAAGCGCAAGCGAGGCACCGGCTCGCAGTTTGTCCCGGGCATGGGAAGCAGCATGCCGCGTGCCCAGAACACATCTCGCACTGTCCTGCCTGCCACGGGGCTGTTTCTGAGCACGGAGGCACGCCTACAAGCAAGCTGAAATGGGATTGCCTAAGAGTCAGGGAAGTGGCGAGCGGAAGAAGGGATGTGCTGCACAGCTTCCCTCGCAGGCAGATTCCCTCCTGGGACGCAAACATCTCTTGCCTTAGTGCCCTGCTTTGTTTGGAGACTGTTTGCGGACAGCAGCACACACAGCGGGAAGGTGCGCGCTGGCCAGCTCCAAGTCTCGGCAGATAGAAGCGCAAGCGACGCACCGGCTCGCAGTTTGTCCCGGGCATGGGAAGCAGCATGCTGCATGCCCAGAACACTTCTCGCTCTGTCCTGTCTGCCTCAGGACTGCTTCTGAGCACGGAGGCAAGTCTACAGGCAAGTTGAGATGGGCTTTGCCTAAGAGTCAGGGAAGTGGCGAGCGGAAGAAGGGATGTGCTGCACAGCTTCCCTCGCAGGAAGATTCCCTCCTGGGGCGCTTACTTCTCTTGCCTTAGTGCCCTGCTTTGTTTGGAGGCTGTTTGCGGACAGCAGCACACACAGCGGGAAGGTGCGCGCTCATCAGCTCCAAGTCTCGGCAGATAGAAGCGCAAGCGAGGCACCGGCTCGCAGTTTGTCCCGGGCATGGGAAGCAGCATGCTGCGTGCCCAGAACACATCTCGCAATGTCTTGCCTGCCACGGGGCTGTTTCTGAGCACGGAGGTACGCCTACAAGCCAGCTGAAATGGGATTGCCTAAAAGTCAGGGAAGTGGTGAGCGGAAGAAGGGATGTGCTGCACAGCTTCCCTCGCAGGCAGATTCCCTCCTGGGGCGCTAACTTCTCTTGCCTTAGCGCCCTGCTTTGTTTGGAGGCTCTTTGCGGACAGCAGCACACACAGCGGGAAGGTGCGCGCTGGCCAGCTCCAAGTCTCGGCAGATAGAAGCGCAAGCGAGGCACCGGCTCGCAGTTTGTCCCAGGCGTGGGAAGCAGCATGCCGCGTGCCCAGAACACTTCTCGCTCTGTCCTGTCTGCCTCAGGACTGCTTCTGAGCACGGAGGCATGCCTACAAGCAAGTTGAGATGGGCTTTGCCTAAGAGTCAGGGAAGTGGCGAGCGGAACAAGGGATGTGCTGCACAGCTTCCCTCGCAGGCAGATTCCCTCCTGGGGCACTTACTTCTCTTGCCTTAGTGCCCTGCTTTGTTTGGAGGCTCTTTGCGGACAGCAGCACACACAGCGGGAAGGTGCGCGCTGGCCAGCTCCAAGTCTCGGCAGATAGAAGCGCAAGCGAGGCACCTGCTCGCAGTTTGTCCCGGGCATGGGAAGCAGCATGCTGCGTGCCCAGAATACTTCTCGCTCTGTCCTGTCTGCCTCAGGACTGCTTCTGAGCACGGAGGCATGCCTACAAGCAAGTTGAGATGGGCTTTGCCTAAGAGTCAGGGAAGTGGCGAGCGGAACAAGGGATGTGCTGCACAGCTTCCCTCGCAGGCAGATTCCCTCCTGGGGCGCTAACATCTCTTGCCGTAGTGCCCTGCTTTATTTGGAGACTGTTTGCGGACAGCAGCACACACAGCGGGAAGGTGCGCGCTGGCCAGCTCCAAGTCTCGGCAGATAGAAGCGCAAGCGAGGCACTGGCTCGCAGTTTGTCCCGGGCATGGGAAGCAGCATGCCGCGTGCCCAGAACACATCTCGCACTGTCCTGCCTGCCACGGGGCTGTTTCTGAGCACGGAGGCACGCCTACAAGCAAGCTGAAATGGGATTGCCTAAGAGTCAGGGAAGTGGCGAGCGGAAGAAGGGATGTGCTGCACAGCTTCCCTCGCAGGCAGATTCCCTCCTGGTGTGCTTATTTCTCCTGCCTTTGTGCCCTGCTTTGTTTGGAGGCTCTTTGCGGACAGCAGCACACGCAGCGGGAAGGTGTGCGCTCGTCAGCTCCAAGTCTCGGCAGATAGAAGCGCAAGCGAGGCACCGGCTCGCAGTTTGTCCCGGGCGTGGGAAGCAGCATGCCGCGTGCCCAGAACACTTCTCGCTCTGTCCTGTCTGCCTCAGGACTGCTTCTGAGCACGGAGGCATGCCTACAAGCAAATTGAGATGGGCTTTGCCTAAGAGTCAGGGAAGTGGCGAGCGGAAGAAGGGATGTGCTGCACAGCTTCCCTCGCAGGCAGATTCCCTCCTGGGGCGCTAACATCTCTTGCCTTAGCGCCCTGCTTTGTTTGGAGACTCTTTGAGGACAGCAGCACACAGAGCGGCAAGGTGCGCGCTGGCCAGCTCCAAGTCTCGGCAGATAGAAGCGCAAGCGAGGCACCGGCTCGCAGTTTGTCCCGGGCATGGGAAGCAGCATGCTGCGTCCCCAGAATACTTCTCGCTCTGTCCTGTCTGCCTCAGGACTGCTTCTGAGCACGGAGGCATGCCTACAAGCAAGTTGAGATGGGCTTTGCCTAAGAGTCAGGGAAGTGGCGAGCGGAACAAGGGATGTGCTGCACAGCTTCCCTCGCAGGCAGATTCCCTCCTGGGGCGCTTACTTCTCTTGCCTTAGTGCCCTGCTTTGTTTGGAGGCTCTTTGCGGACAGCAGCACACGCAGCGGGAAGGTGCGCGCTCGTCAGCTCCAAGTCTCGGCAGATAGAAGCGCAAGCGAGGCACCAGCTCGCAGTTTGTCCCGGGCATGGGAAGCAGCATGCTGCGTGCCCAGAATACTTCTCGCTCTGTCCTGCCTGCCTCGGGGCTGATTCTGAGCACGGAGGCACGCCTACAAGCAAGTTGAGATGGGCTTTGCCTAAGAGTCAGGGAAGTGGCGAGCGGAACAAGGGATGTGCTGCACAGCTTCCCTCGCAGGCAGATTCCCTCCTGGTGTGCTTATTTCTCCTGCCTTAGTGCCCTGCTTTGTTTGGAGGCTGTTTGCGGACAGCAGCACACACAGCGGGAAGGTGCGCGCTGGCCAGCTCCAAGTCTCGGCAGATAGAAGCGCAAGCGAGGCACCGGCTCGCAGTTTGTCCCGGGCGTGGGAAGCAGCATGCTGCGTGCCCAGAACACTTCTCGCTCTGTCCTGTCTGCCTCAGGACTGCTTCTGAGCACGGAGGCATGCCTACAAGCAAGTTGAGATGGGCTTTGCCTAAGAGTCAGGGAAGTGGCGAGCGGAACAAGGGATGTGCTGCACAGCTGTCCCTCGCAGGCAGATTCCCTCCTGGGGCGCTTACTTCTCTTGCCTTAGTGCCCTGCTTTGTTTGGAGGCTCTTTGCGGACAGCAGCACACACACCGGGAAGGTACGCGCTCGTCAGCTCCAAGTCTCGGCAGATAGAAGCGCAAGCGAGGCACCGCCTCGCAGTTTGTCCCGGGCATGGGAAGCAGCATGCTGCGTGCCCACAATACTTCTCGCTCTGTCCTGTCTGCCTCAGGACTGCTTCTGAGCACGGAGGCACGCCTACAAGCAAGTTGAGATGGGCTTTGCCTAAGAGTGAGGGAAGTGGCGAGCGGAACAAGGGATGTGCTACACAGCTTCCCCCGCAGGCAGATTCCCTCCTTGGACGCTAACATCTCTTGCCGTAGTGCCCTGCTTTGTTTGGAGACTGTTTGCGGACAGCAGCACACACAGCGGGAAGGTGCGCGCTGGCCAGCTCCAAGTCTCGGCAGATAGAAGCGCAAGCGAGGCACCGGCTCGCAGTTTGTCCCGGGCATGGGAAGCAGCATGCCGCGTGCCCAGAACACATCTCGCACTGTCCTGCCTGCCACGGGGCTGTTTCTGAGCACGGAGGCACGCCTACAAGCAAGCTGAAATGGGATTGCCTAAGAGTCAGGGAAGTGGCGAGCGGAAGAAGGTATGTGCTGCACAGCTTCCCTCGCAGGCCGATTCCCTCCTGGGGCGCTTACTTCTCTTGCCTTAGTGCCCTGCTTTGTTTGGAGGCTCTTTGCGGACAGCAGCACACACAGCGGGAAGGTGCGCGCTGGCCAGCTCCAAGTCTCGGCAGATAGAAGCGCAAGCGAGGCACCGGCTCGCAGTTTGTCCCGGGCGTGGGAAGCAGCATACTGCGTGCTCAGAACACATCTCGCAATGTCTTGCCTGCCACGGGGCTGTTTCTGAGCACGGAGGCATGCCTACAAGCAAGTTGAGATGGGCTTTGCCTAAGAGTCAGGGAAGTGGCGAGCGGAACAAGGGATGTGCTGCACAGCTTCTCTGGCAGGCAGATTCCCTCCTGGGGCGCTTACTTCTCCTGCCTTAGTGCCCTGCTTTGTTTGGAGACTGTTTGCGGACAGCAGCACACACAGCGGGAAGGTGCGCACTGGCCAGCTCCAAGTCTCGGCAGACAGAAGCGCAAGCGAGGCACCGGCTTGCAGTTTGTCCCGGGCATGGGAAGCAGCATGCTGCGTGCCCAGAACACATCTCGCAATGTCTTGCCTGCCACGGGGCTGTTTCTGAGCACGGAAGTACGCCTTCAAGCCAGCTGAAATGGGATTGCCTAAGAGTCAGGGAAGTGGTGAGCGGAACAAGGGATGTGCTGCACAGCTTCCCTCGCAGGCAGATTCCCTCCTGGGGCGCTAACATCTCTTTCCTTAGCACCCTGCTTTGTTTGGAGGCTGTTTGCGGACAGCAGCACACACAGCGGGAAGGTGCGCGCTGGCCAGCTCCAAGTCTCGGCAGATAGACGCGCAAGCGAGGCACCGGCTCGCAGTTTGTCCCGGGCATGGGAAGCAGCATGCTGCGTGCCCAGAATACTTCTCGCTCTGTCCTGTCTGCCTCGGGGCTGCTTCTGAGCACGGAGGCACGCCTACAAGCAAGTTGAGATGGGCTTTGCCTAAGAGTCAGGGAAGTGGCGAGCGGAACAAGGGATGTGCTGCACAGCTTCCCTCGCAGGCAGATTCCCTCCTGGTGTGCTTATTTCTCCTGCCTTTGTGACCTGCTTTGTTTGGAGGCTCTTTGCGGACAGCAGCACACACAGCGGGAAGGTGCGCGCTGGCCAGCTCCAAGTCTCGGCAGATAGAAGCGCAAGCGAGGCACCGGCTCGCAGTTTGTCCCGGGCATGGGAAGCAGCATGCCGCGTGCCCAGAACACATCTCGCACTGTCCTGCCTGCCACGGGGCTGTTTCTGAGCACGGAGGCACGCCTACAAGCAAGCTGAAATGGGATTGCCTAAGAGTCAGGGAAGTGGCGAGCGGAAGAAGGGATGTGCTGCACAGCTTCCCTCGCAGGCAGATTCCCTCCTGGTGTGCTTATTTCTCCTGCCTTAGTGCCCTGCTTTGTTTGGAGGCTGTTTGCGGACAGCAGCACACACAGCGGGAAGGTGCGCGCTGGCCAGCTCCAAGTCTCGGCAGATAGAAGCGCAAGCGAGGCACCGGCTCGCAGTTTGTCCCGGGCGTGGGAAGCAGCATGCTGCGTGCCCAGAACACTTCTCGCTCTGTCCTGTCTGCCTCAGGACTGCTTCTGAGCACGGAGGCATGCCTACAAGCAAGTTGAGATGGGCTTTGCCTAAGAGTCAGGGAAGTGGCGAGCGGAACAAGGGATGTGCTGCACAGCTTCCCTCGCAGGCAGATTCCCTCCTGGGGCGCTTACTTCTCTTGCCTTAGTGCCCTGCTTTGTTTGGAGGCTCTTTGCGGACAGCAGCACACACAGCGGGAAGGTGCGCGCTCGTCAGCTCCAAGTCTCGGCAGATAGAAGCGCAAGCGAGGCACCGGCTCGCAGTTTGTCCCGGGCATGGGAAGCAGCATGCCGCGTGCCCACAATACTTCTCGCTCTGTCCTGTCTGCCTCGGGGCTGATTCTGAGCACGGAGGCACGCCTACAAGCAAGTTGAGATGGGCTTTGCCTAAGAGTGAGGGAAGTGGCGAGTGGAACAAGGGATGTGCTGCACAGCTTCCCTCGCAGGCAGATTCCCTCCTTGGACGCTAACATCTCTTGCCGTAGTGCCCTGCTTTGTTTGGAGACTGTTTGCGGACAGCAGCATACACAGCGGGAAGGTGCGCGCTGGCCAGCTCCAAGTCTCGGCAGATAGACGCGCAAGCGAGGCACCGGCTCGCAGTTTGTCCCGGGCATGGGAAGCAGCATGCTGCGTGCCCAGAATACTTCTCGCTCTGTCCTGTCTGCCTCGGGGCTGCTTCTGAGCACGGAGGCACGCCTACAAGCAAGTTGAGATGGGCTTTGCCTAAGAGTCAGGGAAGTGGCGAGCGGAACAAGGGATGTGCTGCACAGCTTCCCTCGCAGGCAGATTCCCTCCTGGTGTGCTTATTTCTCCTGCCTTTGTGACCTGCTTTGTTTGGAGGCTCTTTGCGGACAGCAGCACACACAGCGGGAAGGTGCGCGCTGGCCAGCTCCAAGTCTCGGCAGATAGAAGCGCAAGCGAGGCACCGGCTCGCAGTTTGTCCCGGGCGTGGGAAGCAGCATGCTGCGTGCCCAGAACACTTCTCGCTCTGTCCTGTCTGCCTCAGGACTGCTTCTGAGCACGGAGGCATGCCTACAAGCAAGTTGAGATGGGCTTTGCCTAAGAGTCAGGGAAGTGGCGAGCGGAACAAGGGATGTGCTGCACAGCTTCCCTCGCAGGCAGATTCCCTCCTGGGGCGCTTACTTCTCTTGCCTTAGTGCCCTGCTTTGTTTGGAGGCTCTTTGCGGACAGCAGCACACACAGCGGGAAGGTGCGCGCTCGTCAGCTCCAAGTCTCGGCACATAGAAGCGCAAGCGAGGCACCGGCTCGCAGTTTGTCCCGGGCATGGGAAGCAGCATGCTGCGTGCCCAGAATACTTCTCGCTCTGTCCTGTCTGCCTCAGGACTGCTTCTGAGCACGGAGGCACGCCTACAAGCAAGTTGAGATGGGCTTTGCCTAAGAGTCAGGGAAGTGGCGAGCGGAACAAGGGATGTGCTACACAGCTTCCCTCGCAGGCAGATTCCCTCCTTGGACGCTAACATCTCTTGCCGTAGTGCCCTGCTTTGTTTGGAGACTGTTTGCGGACAGCAGCACACACAGCGGGAAGGTGCGCGCTGGCCAGCTCCAAGTCTCGGCAGATAGACGCGCAAGCGAGGCACCGGCTCGCAGTTTGTCCCGGGCATGGGAAGCAGCATGCCGCGTGCCCAGAACACATCTCGCACTGTCCTGCCTGCCACGGGGCTGTTTCTGAGCACGGAGGCACGCCTACAAGCAAGCTGAAATGGGATTGCCTAAGAGTCAGGGAAGTGGCGAGCGGAAGAAGGGATGTGCTGCACAGCTTCCCTCACAGGCAGATTCCCTCCTGGTGTGCTTATTTCTCCTGCCTTAGTGCCCTGCTTTGTTTGGAGGCTGTTTGCGGACAGCAGCACACACAGCGGGAAGGTGCGCGCTGGCCAGCTCCAAGTCTCGGCAGATAGAAGCGCAAGCGAGGCACCGGCTCGCAGTTTGTCCCGGGCGTGGGAAGCAGCAGGCTGCGTGCCCAGAACACTTCTTGCTCTGTCCTGTCTGCCTCAGGACTGCTTCTGAGCACGGAGGCATGCCTACAAGCAAGTTGAGATGGGCTTTGCCTAAGAGTCAGGGAAGTGGCGAGCGGAACAAGGGATGTGCTGCACAGCTTCTCTAGCAGGCAGATTCCCTCCTGGGGCGCTTACTTCTCCTGCCTTAGTGCCCTGCTTTGTTTGGAGACTGTTTGCGGACAGCAGCACACACAGCGGGAAGGTGCGCGCTGGCCAGCTCCAAGTCTCGGCAGACAGAAGCGCAAGCGAGGCACCGGCTTGCAGTTTGTCCCGGGCATGGGAAGCAGCATGCTGCGTGCCCAGAACACATCTCACAATGTCTTGCCTGCCACGGGGCTGTTTCTGAGCACGGAGGTACGCCTACAAGCCAGCTGAAATGGGATTGCCTAAGAGTCAGGGAAGTGGTGAGCGGAACAAGGGATGTGCTGCACAGCTTCCCTCGCAGGCAGATTCCCTCCTGGGGCGCTAACATCTCTTGCCTTTGTGCCCTGCTTTGTTTGGAGGCTGTTTGCGGACAGCAGCACACACAGCGGGAAGGTGCGCGCTGGCCAGCTCCAAGTCTCGGCAGATAGAAGCGCAAGCAAGGCAACGGCTCGCAGTTTGTCCTGGGCGTGGGAAGCAGCATGCCGCGTGCCCAGAACACATCTCGCACTGTCCTGCCTGCCACGGGGCTGTTTCTGAGCACGGAGGCACGCCTACAAGCAAGCTGAAATGGGATTGCCTAAGAGTCAGGGAAGTGGCGAGTGGAACAAGGGATGTGCTGCACAGCTTCCCTCGCAGGCAGATTCCCTCCTGGGGCGCTAACATCTCTTGCCTTAGCGCCCTGCTTTGTTTGGAGACTCTTTGCGGACAGCAGCACACAGAGCGGCAAGGTGCGCGCTGGCCAGCTCCAAGTCTCAGCAGATAGAAGCGCAAGCGAGGCACCGGCTCGCAGTTTGTCCCGGGCATGGGAAGCAGCATGCTGCGTCCCCAGAATACTTCTCGCTCTGTCCTCTCTGCCTCAGGACTGCTTCTGAGCACGGAGGCACGCCTACAAGCAAGTTGAGATGGGCTTTGCCTAAGAGTCAGGGAAGTGGCGAGCGGAACAAGGGATGTGCTGCACAGCTTCCCTGGCAGGCAGATTCCCTCCTGGGGCACTTACTTCTCTTGCCTTAGTGCCCTGCTTTGTTTGGAGGCTCTTTGCGGACAGCAGCACACACAGCGGGAAGGTGCGCGCTGGCCAGCTCCAAGTCTCGGCAGATAGACGCGCAAGCGAGGCACCGGCTCGCAGTTTGTCCCGGGCATGGGAAGCAGCATGCTGCGTGCCCAGAATACTTCTCGCTCTGTCCTGTCTGCCTCGGGGCTGCTTCTGAGCACGGAGGCACGCCTACAAGCAAGTTGAGATGGGCTTTGCCTAAGAGTCAGGGAAGTGGCGAGCGGAACAAGGGATGTGCTGCACAGCTTCTCTGGCAGGCAGATTCCCTCCTGGGGCGCTTACTTCTCTTGCCTTAGTGCCCTGCTTTGTTTGGAGGCTCTTTGCGGACAGCAGCACACACAGCGGGAAGGTGCGCGCTCGTCAGCTCCAAGTCTCGGCAGATAGAAGCGCAAGCGAGGCACCGGCTCGCAGTTTGTCCCGGGCATGGGAAGCAGCATGCTGCGTGCCCACAATACTTCTCGCTCTGTCCTGTCTGCCTCGGGGCTGCTTCTGAGCACGGAGGCACGCCTACAAGCAAGTTGAGATGGGCTTTGCCTAAGAGTCAGGGAAGTGGCGAGCGGAACAAGGGATGTGCTACACAGCTTCCCTGGCAGGCAGATTCCCTCCTTGGACGCTAACATCTCTTGCCTTAGTGCCCTGCTTTGTTTGGAGGCTGTTTGCGGACAGCAGCACACACAGCGGGAAGGTGCGCGCTGGCCAGCTCCAAGTCTCGGCAGATAGAAGCGCAAGCGAGGCACCGGCTCGCAGTTTGTCCCGGGCATGGGAAGCAGCATGCCGCGTGCTCAGAACACATCTCGCACTGTCCTGCCTACCACGGTGCTGTTTCTGAGCACGGAGGCACGCCTACAAGCAAGTTGAGATGGGCTTTGCCTAAGAGTCAGGGAAGTGGCGAGCGGAACAAGGGATGTGCTGCACAGCTTCCCTCGCAGGCAGATTCCCTCCTGGGGCGCTAACATCTCTTTCCTTAGCGCCCTGCTTTGTTTGGAGGCTGTTTGCGGACAGCAGCACACACAGCGGGAAGGTGCGCGCTGGCCAGCTCCAAGTCTCGGCAGATAGACGCGCAAGCGAGGCACCGGCTCGCAGTTTGTCCCGGGCATGGGAAGCAGCATGCTGCGTGCCCAGAATACTTCTCGCTCTGTCCTGTCTGCCTCGGGGCTGCTTCTGAGCACGGAGGCACGCCTACAAGCAAGTTGAGATGGGCTTTGCCTAAGAGTCAGGGAAGTGGCGAGCGGAACAAGGGATGTGCTGCACAGCTTCCCTCGCAGGCAGATTCCCTCCTGGTGTGCTTATTTCTCCTGCCTTAGTGCCCTGCTTTGTTTGGAGGCTCTTTGCGGACAGCAGCACACACAGCGGGAAGGTGCGCGCTCGTCAGCTCCAAGTCTCGGCACATAGAAGCGCAAGCGAGGCACCGCCTCGCAGTTTGTCCCGGGCATGGGAAGCAGCATGCTGCGTGCCCACAATACTTCTCGCTCTGTCCTGTCTGCCTCAGGACTGCTTCTGAGCACGGAAGCACGCCTACAAGCAAGTTGAGATGGGCTTTGCCTAAGAGTCAGGGAAGTGGCGAGCGGAACAAGGGATGTGCTACACAGCTTCCCTCGCAGGCAGATTCCCTCCTTGGACGCTAACTTATCTTGCCGTAGTGCCCTGCTTTGTTTGGAGACTGTTTGCGGACAGCAGCACACACAGCGGGAAGGTGCGCGCTGGCCAGCTCCAAGTCTCGGCAGATAGAAGCGCAAGCGAGGCACCGGCTCGCAGTTTGTCCCGGGCATGGGAAGCAGCATGCCGCGTGCCCAGAACACATCTCGCACTGTCCTGCCTGCCACGGGGCTGTTTCTGAGCACGGAGGCACGCCTACAAGCAAGCTGAAATGGGATTGCCTAAGAGTCAGGGAAGTGGCGAGCGGAAGAAGGGATGTGCTGCACAGCTTCCCTCGCAGGCAGATTCCCTCCTGGTGTGCTTATTTCTCCTGCCTTAGTGCCCTGCTTTGTTTGGAGGCTGTTTGCGGACAGCAGCACACACAGCGGGAAGGTGCGCGCTGGCCAGCTCCAAGTCTCGGCAGATAGAAGCGCAAGCGAGGCACCGGCTCGCAGTTTGTCCCGGGCGTGGGAAGCAGCATGCTGCGTGCCCAGAACACTTCTCGCTCTGTCCTGTCTGCCTCAGGACTGCTTCTGAGCACGGAGGCATGCCTACAAGCAAGTTGAGATGGGCTTTGCCTAAGAGTCAGGGAAGTGGCGAGCGGAACAAGGGATGTGCTGCACAGCTTCCCTCGCAGGCAGATTCCCTCCTGGGGCGCTTACTTCTCTTGCCTTAGTGCCCTGCTTTGTTTGGAGGCTCTTTGCGGACAGCAGCACACACAGCGGGAAGGTGCGCGCTCGTCAGCTCCAAGTCTCGGCAGATAGAAGCGCAAGCGAGGCACCGGCTCGCAGTTTGTCCCGGGCATGGGAAGCAGCATGCCGCGTGCCCACAATACTTCTCGCTCTGTCCTGTCTGCCTCGGGGCTGATTCTGAGCACGGAGGCACGCCTACAAGCAAGTTGAGATGGGCTTTGCCTAAGAGTGAGGGAAGTGGCGAGCGGAACAAGGGATGTGCTGCACAGCTTCCCTGGCAGGCAAATTCCCTCCTGGGGCGCTAACATCTCTTGCCGTAGTGCCCTGCTTTGTTTGGAGACTGTTTGCGGACAGCAGCATACACAGCGGGAAGGTGCGCGCTGGCCAGCTCCAAGTCTCGGCAGATAGACGCGCAAGCGAGGCACCGGCTCGCAGTTTGTCCCGGGCATGGGAAGCAGCATGCTGCGTGCCCAGAATACTTCTCGCTCTGTCCTGTCTGCCTCGGGGCTGCTTCTGAGCACGGAGGCACGCCTACAAGCAAGTTGAGATGGGCTTTGCCTAAGAGTCAGGGAAGTGGCGAGCGGAACAAGGGATGTGCTGCACAGCTTCCCTCGCAGGCAGATTCCCTCCTGGTGTGCTTATTTCTCCTGCCTTTGTGACCTGCTTTGTTTGGAGGCTCTTTGCGGACAGCAGCACACACAGCGGGAAGGTGCGCGCTGGCCAGCTCCAAGTCTCGGCAGATAGAAGCGCAAGCGAGGCACCGGCTCGCAGTTTGTCCCGGGCGTGGGAAGCAGCATGCTGCGTGCCCAGAACACTTCTCGCTCTGTCCTGTCTGCCTCAGGACTGCTTCTGAGCACGGAGGCATGCCTACAAGCAAGTTGAGATGGGCTTTGCCTAAGAGTGAGGGAAGTGGCGAGCGGAACAAGGGATGTGCTGCACAGCTTCCCTCGCAGGCAGATTCCCTCCTGGGACGCTTACTTCTCTTGCCTTAGTGCCCTGCTTTGTTTGGAGGCTCTTTGCGGACAGCAGCACACACAGCGGGAAGGTGCGCGCTCGTCAGCTCCAAGTCTCGGCAGATAGAAGCGCAAGCGAGGCACCGCCTCGCAGTTTGTCCCGGGCATGGGAAGCAGCATGCTGCGTGCCCACAATACTTCTCGCTCTGTCCTGTCTGCCTCGGGGCTGCTTCTGAGCACGGAGGCACGCCTACAAGCAAGTTGAGATGGGCTTTGCCTAAGAGTCAGGGAAGTGGCGAGCGGAACAAGGGATGTGCTACACAGCTTCCCTCGCAGGCAGATTCCCTCCTGGGGCGCTAACATCTCTTGCCGTAGTGCCCTGCTTTGTTTGGAGACTGTTTGCGGACAGCAGCACACACAGCGGGAAGGTGCGCGCTGGCCAGCTCCAAGTCTCGGCAGATAGAAGCGCAAGCGAGGCACCGGCTCGCAGTTTGTCCCGGGCATGGGAAGCAGCATGCCGCGTGCCCAGAACACATCTCGCACTGTCCTGCCTGCCACGGGGCTGTTTCTGAGCACGGAGGCACGCCTACAAGCAAGCTGAAATGGGATTGCCTAAGAGTCAGGGAAGTGGCGAGCGGAACAAGGGATGTGCTGCACAGCTTCCCTCGCAGGCAGATTCCCTCCTGGGACGCTTACTTCTCTTGCTTTAGTGCCCTGCTTTGTTTGGAGGCTGTTTGCGGACAGCAGCACACACAGCGGGAAGGTGCGCGCTGGCCAGCTCCAAGTCTCGGCAGATAGACGCGCAAGCGAGGCACCGGCTCGCAGTTTGTCCCGGGCATGGGAAGCAGCATGCTGCGTGCCCAGAATACTTCTCGCTCTGTCCTGTCTGCCTCGGGGCTGCTTCTGAGCACGGAGGCACGCCTACAAGCAAGTTGAGATGGGCTTTGCCTAAGAGTCAGGGAAGTGGCGAGCGGAACAAGGGATGTGCTGCACAGCTTCCCTCGCAGGCAGATTCCCTCCTGGGGCGCTTACTTCTCTTGCCTTAGTGCCCTGCTTTGTTTGGAGGCTCTTTGCGGACAGCAGCACACACAGCGGGAAGGTGCGCGCTCGTCAGCTCCAAGTCTCGGCAGATAGAAGCGCAAGCGAGGCACCGGCTCGCAGTTTGTCCCGGGCATGGGAAGCAGCATGCTGCGTGCCCACAATACTTCTCGCTCTGTCCTGTCTGCCTCGGGGCTGCTTCTGAGCACGGAGGCACGCCTACAAGCAAGTTGAGATGGGCTTTGCCTAAGAGTCAGGGAAGTGGCGAGCGGAACAAGGGATGTGCTACACAGCTTCCCTGGCAGGCAGATTCCCTCCTTGGACGCTAACATCTCTTGCCTTAGTGCCCTGCTTTGTTTGGAGACTGTTTGCGGACAGCAGCACACACAGCGGGAAGGTGCGCGCTGGCCAGCTCCAAGTCTCGGCAGATAGAAGCGCAAGCGAGGCACCGGCTCGCAGTTTGTCCCGGGCATGGGAAGCAGCATGCCGCGTGCCCAGAACACATCTCGCACTGTCCTGCCTGCCACGGGGCTGTTTCTGAGCACGGAGGCACGCCTACAAGCAAGCTGAAATGGGATTGCCTAAGAGTCAGGGAAGTGGCGAGCGGAAGAAGGGATGTGCTGCACAGCTTCCCTCGCAGGCAGATTCCCTCCTGGTGTGCTTATTTCTCCTGCCGTAGTGCCCTGCTTTGTTTGGAGGCTCTTTGCAGACAGCAGCACACACAGCGGGAAGGTGCGCGCTGGCCAGCTCCAAGTCTCGGCAGATAGAAGCGCAAGCGAGGCACCGGCTCGCAGTTTGTCCCGGGCGTGGGAAGCAGCATGCTGCGTGCCCAGAACACTTCTCGCTCTGTCCTGTCTGCCTCAGGACTGTTTCTGAGCACGGAGGCATGCCTACAAGCAAGTTGAGATGGGCTTTGCCTAAGAGTGAGGGAAGTGGCGAGCGGAACAAGGGATGTGCTGCACAGCTTCCCTGGCAGGCAGATTCCCTCCTGGGGCGCTAACATCTCTTTCCTTAGCGCCCTGCTTTGTTTGGAGGCTGTTTGCGGACAGCAGCACACACAGCGGGAAGGTGCGCGCTGGCCAGCTCCAAGTCTCGGCAGATAGACGCGCAAGCGAGGCACCGGCTCGCAGTTTGTCCCGGGCATGGGAAGCAGCATGCCGCGTGCCCACAATACTTCTCGCTCTGTCCTGTCTGCCTCGGGGCTGATTCTGAGCACGGAGGCACGCCTACAAGCAAGTTGAGATGGGCTTTGCCTAAGAGTGAGGGAAGTGGCGAGCGGAACAAGGGATGTGCTGCACAGCTTCCCTGGCAGGCAGATTCCCTCCTGGGGCGCTAACATCTCTTTCCTTAGCGCCCTGCTTTGTTTGGAGGCTGTTTGCGGACAGCAGCACACACAGCGGGAAGGTGCGCGCTGGCCAGCTCCAAGTCTCGGCAGATAGACGCGCAAGCGACACACGGGCTCGCAGTTTGTCCCGGGCATGGGAAGCAGCATACTGTGTGCCCAGAATACTTCTCGCTCTGTCCTGTCTGCCTCGGGGCTGCTTCTGAGCACGGAGGCACGCCTACAAGCAAGTTGAGATGGGCTTTGCCTAAGAGTCAGGGAAGTGTCGAGTGGAACAAGGGAACTGCTGCACAGCTTCCCTCGCAGGCAGATTCCCTCCTGGGGCGCTAACATCTCTTGCCGTAGTGCCCTGCTTTGTTTGGAGACTGTTTGCGGACAGCAGCACACACAGCGGGAAGGTGCGCGCTGGCCAGCTCCAAGTCTCGGCAGATAGAAGCGCAAGCGAGGCACCGGCTCGCAGTTTGTCCCGGGCATGGGAAGCAGCATGCCGCGTGCCCAGAACACATCTCGCACTGTCCTGCCTGCCACGGGGCTCTTTCTGAGCACGGAGGCACGCCTACAAGCAAGCTGAAATGGGATTGCCTAAGAGTCAGGGAAGTGGCGAGCGGAAGAAGGGATGTGCTGCACAGCTTCCCTCGCAGGCAGATTCCCTCCTGGGGCGCTAACATCTCTTGCCTTAGTGCCCTGCTTTGTTTGGAGGCTCTTTGCGGACAGCAGCACACACAGCGGGAAGGTGCGCGCTCGTCAGCTCCAAGTCTCGGCAGATAGAAGCGCAAGCGAGGCACCGGCTCGCAGTTTGTCCCGGGCATGGGAAGCAGCATGCTGCGTGCCCAGAATACTTCTCGCTCTGTCCTGTCTACCTCGGGGCTGATTCTGAGCACGGAGGCACGCCTACAAGCAAGTTGAGATGGGCTTTGCCTAAGAGTCAGGGAAGTGGCGAGCGGAACAAGGGATGTGCTACACAGCTTCCCTCGCAGGCAGATTCCCTCCTGGGGCGCTTACTTCTCCTGCCTTAGTGCCCTGCTTTGTTTGGAGGCTGTTTGCGGACAGCAGCACACAGAGCGGGAAGGTGCGTGCTGGCCAGCTCCAAGTCTCAGCAGATAGAAGCGCAAGCGAGGCACCGGCTCGCAGTTTGTCCCGGGCATGGGAAGCAGCATGCCGCATGCCCAGAACACATCTCGCACTGTCCTGCCTGCCACGGTGCTGTTTCTGAGCACGGAGGCACGCCTACAAGCAAGCTGAAATGGGATTGCCTAAGAGTGAGGGAAGTGGCGAGTGGAACAAGGGATGTGCTGCACAGCTTCCCTCGCAGGCAGATTCCCTCCTGGTGTGCTTATTTCTCCTGCCTTTGTGCCCTGCTTTGTTTGGAGGCTGTTTGCGGACAGCAGCACACACAGCGGGAAGGTGCGCGCTGGCCAGCTCCAAGTCCGGCAGATAGAAGCGCAAGCGAGGCACCGGCTCGCAGTTTGTCCCGGGCATGGGAAGCAGCATGCTGCGTGCCCAGAACACATCCCCCTGTATCCTGCCTGCCACGGGACTGCTTCTGAGCACGGAGGCACGCCTACAAGCCAGCTGAGATGGGCTTTGCCTAAGAGTCAGGGAAGTGGCGAGCGGAACAAGGGATGTGCTGCACAGCTTCCCTCGCAGGCAGATTCCCTCCTGGGACGCTTACTTCTCATGCCTTAGTGCCCTGCTTTGTTTGGAGGCTGTTTGCGGACAGCAGCACACACAGCGGGAAGGTGCGCTCTGATCGGCTCCAAGTCTCGGCAGATAGAAGCGCAAGCGAGGCACCGGCTCGCAGTTTGTCCCGGGCATGGGAAGCAGCATGCTGCGTGCCCAGAACACATCCCCCTGTATCCTGCCTGCCACGGGACTGCTTCTGAGCACGGAGGCACGCCTACAAGCAAGTTGAGATGGGCTTTGCCTAAGAGTCAGGGAAGTGTCGAGTGGAACAAGGGATGTGCTGCACAGCTTCCCTCGCAGGCAGATTCCCTCCTGGGGCGCTAACATCTCTTGCCGTAGTGCCCTGCTTTGTTTGGAGACTGTTTGCGGACAGCAGCACACACAGCGGGAAGGTGCGCGCTGGCCAGCTCCAAGTCTCGGCAGATAGAAGCGCAAGCGAGGCACCGGCTCGCAGTTTGTCTCGGGCGTGGGAAGCAGCATGCTGCGTGCCCAGAACACTTCTCGCTCTGTCCTGTCTGCCTCAGGACTGCTTCTGAGCACGGAGGCATGCCTACAAGCAAGTTGAGATGGGCTTTGCCTAAGAGTCAGGGAAGTGGCGAGCGGAACAAGGGATGTGCTGCACAGCATCCCTCGCAGGCAGATTCCCTCCTGGGGCGCTTACTTCTCTTGCCTTAGTGCCCTGCTTTGTTTGGAGGCTCTTTGCGGACAGGAGCACACGCAGCGGGAAGGTGCGCGCTCGCCAGCTCCAAGTCTCGGCAGATAGAAGCGCAAGCGAGGCAGCACCTCACAGTTTGTCCCGGGCATGGGAAGCAGCATGCTGCGTGCCCAGAATACTTCTCGCTCTGTCCTGTCTACCTCGGGGCTGATTCTGAGCACGGAGGCACGCCTACAAGCAAGTTGAGATGGGCTTTGCCTAAGAGTGAGGGAAGTGTCGAGCGGAACAAGGGATGTGCTGCACAGCTTCCCTGGCAGGCAGATTCCCTCCTGGGGCGCTAACATCTCTTTCCTTAGCGCCCTGCTTTGTTTGGAGGCTGTTTGCGGACAGCAGCACACACAGCGGGAAGGTGCGCGCTGGCCAGCTCCAAGTCTCAGCCTATAGACGCGCAAGCGACGCACCGGCTCGCAGTTTGTCCCGGGCATGGGAAGCAGCATGCTGCGTGCCCAGAATACTTCTCGCTCTGTCCTGTCTGCCTCGGGGCGGCTTCTGAGCACGGAGGCACGCCTACAAGCAAGCTGAAATGGGATTGCCTAAGAGTCAGGGAAGTGGCGAGCGGAACAAGGGATGTGCTGCACAGCTTCCCTCGCAGGCAGATTCCCTCCTGGGACGCTAACCTCTCTTGCCGTAGTGCCCTGCTTTGTTTGGAGACTGTTTGCGGACAGCAGCACACACATCGGGAAGGTGCGCGCTGGCCAGCTCCAAGTCTCGGCAGATAGAAGCGCAAGCGAGGCACCGGCTCGCAGTTTGTCCCGGGCATGGGAAGCAGCATGCCGCGTGCCCAGAACACATCTCGCACTGTCCTGCCTGCCACGGGACTGTTTCTGAGCACGGAGGCACGCCTACAAGCAAGCTGAAATGGGATTGCCTAAGAGTCAGGGAAGTGGCGAGCGGAAGAAGGGATGTGCTGCACAGCTTCCCTCGCAGGCAGATTCCCTCCTGGTGTGCTTATTTCTCCTGCCTTAGTGCCCTGCTTTGTTTGGAGGCTGTTTGCGGACAGCAGCACACACAGCGGGAAGGTGCGCGCTGGCCAGCTAGAAATCTCGGCAGATAGAAGCGCAAGCGAGGCACCGGCTCGCAGTTTGTCCCGGGCGAGGGAAGCAGCATGCTGCGTGCCCAGAACACTTCTCGCTCTGTCCTGTCTGCCTCGGGGCTGATTCTGAGCACGGAGGCACGCCTACAAGCAAGTTGAGATGGGCTTTGCCTAAGAGTGAGGGAAGTGGCGAGCGGAACAAGGGATGTGCTGCACAGCTTCCCTGGCAGGCAGATTCCCTCCTGGGGCGCTAACATCTCTTTCCTTAGCGCCCTGCTTTGTTTGGAGGCTGTTTGCGGACAGCAGCACACACAGCGGGAAGGTGCGCGCTGGCCAGCTCCAAGTCTCGGCAGATAGACGCGCAAGCGAGGCACCGGCTCGCAGTTTGTCCCAGGCATGGGAAGCAGCATGCTGTGTGCCCAGAATACTTCTCGCTCTGTCCTGTCTGCCTCGGGGCTGCTTCTGAGCACGGAGGCACGCCTACAAGCAAGCTGAAATGGGATTGCCTAAGAGTCAGGGAAGTGGCGAGCGGAACAAGGGATGTGCTGCACAGCTTCCCTCGCAGGCAGATTCCCTCCTGAGACGCTAACCTCTCTTGCCGTAGTGCCCTGCTTTGTTTGGAGGCTGTTTGCGGACAGCAGCACACACAGCGGGAAGGTGCGCGCTGGCCAGCTCCAAGTCTCGGCAGATAGAAGCGCAAGCGAGGCACCGGCTCGCAGTTTGTCCCGGGCGTGGGAAGCAGCATGCCGCGTGCCCAGAACACTTCTCGCTCTCTCCTGTCTGCCTCGGGGCTGCTTCTGAGCACGGAGGCACGCCTAAAAGCAAGTTGAGATGGGCTTTGCCTAAGAGTGAGGGAAGTGTCGAGTGGAACAAGGGAACTGCTGCACAGCTTCCCTCGCAGGCAGATTCCCTCCTGGGGCGCTAACATCTCTTGCCGTAGTGCCCTGCTTTGTTTGGAGACTGTTTGCGGACAGCAGCACACACAGCGGGAAGGTGCGCGCTGGCCAGCTCCAAGTCTCGGCAGATAGAAGCGCAAGCGAGGCACCGGCTCGCAGTTTGTCCCGGGCATGGGAAGCAGCATGCCGCGTGCCCAGAACACATCTCGCACTGTCCTGCCTGCCACGGGGCTCTTTCTGAGCACGGAGGCACGCCTACAAGCAAGCTGAAATGGGATTGCCTAAGAGTCAGGGAAGTGGCGAGCGGAAGAAGGGATGTGCTGCACAGCTTCCCTCGCAGGCAGATTCCCTCCTGGTGTGCTTATTTCTCCTGCCTTAGTGCCCTGCTTTGTTTGGAGGCTCTTTGCGGACAGCAGCACACACAGCGGGAAGGTGCGCGCTCGTCAGCTCCAAGTCTCGGCAGATAGAAGCGCAAGCGAGGCACCGGCTCGCAGTTTGTCCCGGGCATGGGAAGCAGCATGCTGCGTGCCCAGAATACTTCTCGCTCTGTCCTGTCTGCCTCGGGGCTGCTTCTGAGCACGGAGGCACGCCTACAAGCAAGTTGAGATGGGCTTTGCCTAAGAGTCAGGGAAGTGGCGAGCGGAACAAGGGATGTGCTACACAGCTTCCCTCGCAGGCAGATTCCCTCCTGGGGCGCTTACTTCTCCTGCCTTAGTGCCCTGCTTTGTTTGGAGGCTGTTTGCGGACAGCAGCACACACAGCGGGAAGGTGCGTGCTGGCCAGCTCCAAGTCTCAGCAGATAGAAGCGCAAGCGAGGCACCGGCTCGCAGTTTGTCCCGGGCATGGGAAGCAGCATGCCGCATGCCCAGAACACATCTCGCACTGTCCTGCCTGCCACGGTGCTGTTTCTGAGCACGGAGGCACGCCTACAAGCAAGCTGAAATGGGATTGCCTAAGAGTGAGGGAAGTGGCGAGTGGAACAAGGGATGTGCTGCACAGCTTCCCTCGCAGGCAGATTCCCTCCTGGTGTGCTTATTTCTCCTGCCTTTGTGCCCTGCTTTGTTTGGAGGCTGTTTGCGGACAGCAGCACACACAGCGGGAAGGTGCGCGCTGGCCAGCTCCAAGTCCGGCAGATAGAAGCGCAAGCGAGGCACCGGCTCGCAGTTTGTCCCGGGCATGGGAAGCAGCATGCTGCGTGCCCAGAACACATCCCCCTGTATCCTGCCTGCCACGGGACTGCTTCTGAGCACGGAGGCACGCCTACAAGCCAGCTGAGATGGGCTTTGCCTAAGAGTCAGGGAAGTGGCGAGCGGAACAAGGGATGTGCTGCACAGCTTCCCTCGCAGGCAGATTCCCTCCTGGGACGCTTACTTCTCATGCCTTAGTGCCCTGCTTTGTTTGGAGGCTGTTTGCGGACAGCAGCACACACAGCGGGAAGGTGCGCTCTGATCGGCTCCAAGTCTCAGCAGATAGAAGCGCAAGCGAGGCACTGGCTCGCAGTTTGTCCCGGGCATGGGAAGCAGCATGCTGCGTGCCCAGAACACATCCCCCTGTATCCTGCCTGCCACGGGACTGCTTCTGAGCACGGAGGCACGCCTACAAGCAAGTTGAGATGGGCTTTGCCTAAGAGTCAGGGAAGTGTCGAGTGGAACAAGGGATGTGCTGCACAGCTTCCCTCGCAGGCAGATTCCCTCCTGGGGCGCTTAGTTCTCTTGCTTTAGTGCCCTGCTTTGTTTGGAGACTGTTTGCGGACAGCAGCACACAGAGCGGGAAGGTGCGCGCTGGCCAGCTCCAAGTCCGGCAGATAGAAGCGCAAGCGAGGCACCGGCTCGCAGTTTGTCCCGGGCATGGGAAGCAGCATGCTGCGTGCCCAGAACACATCCCCCTGTATCCTGCCTGCCACGGGGCTGCTCCTGACCACGGAGGCACGCCTACAAGCCAGCTGAGATGGGCTTTGCCTAAGAGTCAGGGAAGTGGCGAGCGGAACAAGGGATGTGCTGCACAGCTTCCCTCGCAGGCAGATTCCCTCCTGGGGCGCTAACATCTCTTGCCGTAGTGCCCTGCTTTGTTTGGAGACTGTTTGCGGACAGCAGCACACACAGCGGGAAGGTGCGCGCTGGCCAGCTCCAAGTCTCGGCAGATAGAAGCGCAAGCGAGGCACCGGCTCGCAGTTTGTCCCGGGCATGGGAAGCAGCATGCCGCGTGCCCAGAACACATCTCGCACTGTCCTGCCTGCCACGGGGCTCTTTCTGAGCACGGAGGCACGCCTACAAGCAAGCTGAAATGGGATTGCCTAAGAGTCAGGGAAGTGGCGAGCGGAAGAAGGGATGTGCTGCACAGCTTCCCTCGCAGGCAGATTCCCTCCTGGTGTGCTTATTTCTCCTGCCTTAGTGCCTTGCTTTGTTTGGAGGCTCTTTGCGGACAGCAGCACACACAGCGGGAAGGTGCGCGCTCGTCAGCTCCAAGTCTCGGCAGATAGAAGCGCAAGCGAGGCACCGGCTCGCAGTTTGTCCCGGGCATGGGAAGCAGCATGCTGCGTGCCCAGAATACTTCTCGCTCTGTCCTGTCTGCCTCGGGGCTGCTTCTGAGCACGGAGGCACGCCTACAAGCAAGTTGAGATGGGCTTTGCCTAAGAGTCAGGGAAGTGGCGAGCGGAACAAGGGATGTGCTACACAGCTTCCCTCGCAGGCAGATTCCCTCCTGGGGCGCTTACTTCTCCTGCCTTAGTGCCCTGCTTTGTTTGGAGGCTGTTTGCGGACAGCAGCACACACAGCGGGAAGGTGCGTGCTGGCCAGCTCCAAGTCTCAGCAGATAGAAGCGCAAGCGAGGCACCGGCTCGCAGTTTGTCCCGGGCATGGGAAGCAGCATGCCGCATGCCCAGAACACATCTCGCACTGTCCTGCCTGCCACGGTGCTGTTTCTGAGCACGGAGGCACGCCTACAAGCAAGCTGAAATGGGATTGCCTAAGAGTGAGGGAAGTGGCGAGTGGAACAAGGGATGTGCTGCACAGCTTCCCTCGCAGGCAGATTCCCTCCTGGTGTGCTTATTTCTCCTGCCTTTGTGCCCTGCTTTGTTTGGAGGCTGTTTGCGGACAGCAGCACACACAGCGGGAAGGTGCGCGCTGGCCAGCTCCAAGTCCGGCAGATAGAAGCGCAAGCGAGGCACCGGCTCGCAGTTTGTCCCGGGCATGGGAAGCAGCATGCTGCGTGCCCAGAACACATCCCCCTGTATCCTGCCTGCCACGGGACTGCTTCTGAGCACGGAGGCACGCCTACAAGCCAGCTGAGATGGGCTTTGCCTAAGAGTCAGGGAAGTGGCGAGCGGAACAAGGGATGTGCTGCACAGCTTCCCTCGCAGGCAGATTCCCTCCTGGGACGCTTACTTCTCATGCCTTAGTGCCCTGCTTTGTTTGGAGGCTGTTTGCGGACAGCAGCACACACAGCGGGAAGGTGCGCTCTGATCGGCTCCAAGTCTCAGCAGATAGAAGCGCAAGCGAGGCACTGGCTCTCAGTTTGTCCCGGGCATGGGAAGCAGCATGCTGCGTGCCCAGAACACATCCCCCTGTATCCTGCCTGCCACGGGACTGCTTCTGAGCACGGAGGCACGCCTACAAGCAAGTTGAGATGGGCTTTGCCTAAGAGTCAGGGAAGTGTCGAGTGGAACAAGGGATGTGCTGCACAGCTTCCCTCGCAGGCAGATTCCCTCCTGGGGCGCTTAGTTCTCTTGCTTTAGTGCCCTGCTTTGTTTGGAGACTGTTTGCGGACAGCAGCACACAGAGCGGGAAGGTGCGCGCTGGCCAGCTCCAAGTCCGGCAGATAGAAGCGCAAGCGAGGCACCGGCTCGCAGTTTGTCCCGGGCATGGGAAGCAGCATGCTGCGTGCCCAGAACACATCCCCCTGTATCCTGCCTGCCACGGGGCTGCTCCTGACCACGGAGGCACGCCTACAAGCCAGCTGAGATGGGCTTTGCCTAAGAGTCAGGGAAGTGGCGAGCGGAACAAGGGATGTGCTGCACAGCTTCCCTCGCAGGCAGATTCCCTCCTGGGGCGCTAACATCTCTTGCCGTAGTGCCCTGCTTTGTTTGGAGACTGTTTGCGGACAGCAGCACACACAGCGGGAAGGTGCGCGCTGGCCAGCTCCAAGTCTCGGCAGATAGAAGCGCAAGCGAGGCACCGGCTCGCAGTTTGTCCCGGGCATGGGAAGCAGCATGCCGCGTGCCCAGAACACATCTCGCACTGTCCTGCCTGCCACGGGGCTGTTTCTGAGCACGGAGGCACGCCTACAAGCAAGCTGAAATGGGATTGCCTAAGAGTCAGGGAAGTGGCGAGCGGAAGAAGGGATGTGCTGTACAGCTTCCCTCGCAGGCAGATTCCCTCCTGGTGTGCTTATTTCTCCTGCCTTTGTGCCCTGCTTTGTTTGGAGGCTCTTTGCGGACAGCAGCACACACAGCGGGAAGGTGCGCGCTGGCCAGCTCCAAGTCTCGGCAGATAGAAGCGCAAGCGAGGCACCGGCTCGCAGTTTGTCCCGGGCGTGGGAAGCAGCATGCTGCGTGCCCAGAACACTTCTCGCTCTGTCCTGTCTGCCTCGGGGCTGTTTCTGAGCACGGAGGCACGCCTACAAGCAAGTTGAGATGGGCTTTGCCTAAGAGTCAGGGAAGTGGCGAGCGGAACAAGGGATGTGCTGCACAGCTTCCCTCGCAGGCAGATTCCCTCCTGGGGCGCTTAGTTCTCCTGCCTTTGTGACCTGCTTTGTTTGGAGGCTCTTTGCGGACAGCAGCACACACAGCGGGAATGTGCGCGGTCGTCAGCTCCAAGTCTCGGCAGATAGAAGCGCAAGCGAGGCACCGGCTCGCAGTTTGTCCCGGGCATGGGAAGCAGCATGCTGCGTGCCCAGAATACTTCTCGCTCTGTCCTGTCTGCCTCGGGGCTGTTTCTGAGCACGGAGGCACGCCTACAAGCAAGTTGAGATGGGCTTTGCCTAAGAGTCAGGGAAGTGGCGAGCGGAACAAGAGATGTGCTACACAGCTTCCCTGGCAGGCAGATTCCCTCCTGGGGCGCTTACTTCTCCTGCCTTAGTGCCCTGCTTTGTTTGGAGGCTGTTTGCGGACAGCAGCACACACAGCGGGAAGGTGCGCGCTGGCCAGCTCCAAGTCTCGGCAGATAGAAGCGCAAGCGAGGCACCGGCTCGCAGTTTGTCCCGGGCGTGGGAAGCAGCATGCCGCGTGCCCAGAACACATCTCGCACTGTCCTGCCTGCCAAAGGGCTGTTTCTGAGCACGGAGGCACGCCTACAAGCAAGTTGAGATAGGCTTTGCCTAAGAGTGAGGGAAGTGGCGAGCGGAACAAGGGATGTGCTGCACAGCTTCCCTCGCAGGCAGATTCCCTCCTGGGGCGCTTACCTCTCTTGCCTTAGTGCCCTGCTTTGTTTGGAGGCTCTTTGCGGACAGCAGCACACACAGCGGGAAGGTGCGCACTGGCCAGCTCCAAGTCCGGCAGATAGAAGCGCAAGCGAGGCACCGGCTCGCAGTTTGTCCCGGGCATGGGAAGCAGCATGCTGCGTGCCCAGAACACATCCCCCTGTATCCTGCCTGCCACGGGACTGCTTCTGAGCACGGAGGCACGCCTACAAGCCAGCTGAGATGGGCTTTGCCTAAGAGTGAGGGAAGTGTCGAGTGGAACAAGGGATGTGCTGCACAGCTTCCCTCGCAGGCAGATTCCCTCCTGGGACGCTTACTTCTCATGCCTTAGTGCCCTGCTTTGTTTGGAGGCTGTTTGCGGACAGCAGCACACACAGCGGGAAGGTGCGCTCTGATCGGCTCCAAGTCTCGGCAGATAGAAGCGCAAGCGAGGCACCGGCTCGCAGTTTGTCCCGGGCATGGGAAGCAGCATGCTGCGTGCCCAGAACACATCCCCCTGTATCCTGCCTGCCACGGGACTGCTTCTGAGCACGGAGGCACGCCTACAAGCCAGCTGAGATGGGCTTTGCCTAAGAGTCAGGGAAGTGTCGAGTGGAACAAGGGATGTGCTGCACAGCTTCCCTCGCAGGCAGATTCCCTCCTGGGGCGCTTACTTCTCTTGCTTTAGTGCCCTGCTTTGTTTGGAGACTGTTTGCGGACAGCAGCACACACAGCGGGAAGGTGCGCTCTGGCCAGCTCCAAGTCCGGCAGATAGAAGCGCAAGCGAGGCACCGGCTCGCAGTTTGTCCCGGGCATGGGAAGCAGCATGCTGCGTGCCCAGAACACATCCCCCTGTATCCTGCCTGCCACGGGACTGCTTCTGAGCACGGAGGCACGCCTACAAGCCAGCTGAGATGGGCTTTGCCTAAGAGTGAGGGAAGTGTCGAGTGGAACAAGGGATGTGCTGCACAGCTTCCCTCGCAGGCAGATTCCCTCCTGGGACGCTTACTTCTCTTGCCTTAGCGCCCTGCTTTGTTTGGAGGCTGTTTGCGGACAGCAGCACACACAGCGGGAAGGTGCGCGCTGACCAGCTCCAAGTCTCGGCAGATAGAAGCGCAAGCGAGGCACCGGCTCGCAGTTTGTCCCGGGCATGGGAAGCAGCATGCTGCATGCCCAGAACACATCCCCCTGTATCCTGCCTGCCACGGGACTGCTTCTGAGCACGGAGGCACGCCTACAAGCCAGCTGAGATGGGCTTTGCCTAAGAGTCAGGGAAGTGTCGAGTGGAACAAGGGATGTGCTGCACAGCTTCCCTCGCAGGCAGATTCCCTCCTGCGACGCTTACTTCTCATGCCTTAGTGCCCTGCTTTGTTTGGAGGCTGTTTGCGGACAGCAGCACACACAGCGGGAAGGTGCGCGCTGGCCAGCTCCAAGTCCGGCAGATAGAAGCGCAAGCGAGGCACCGGCTCGCAGTTTGTCCCGGGCATGGGAAGAGGCATGCTGCATGCCCAGAACACATCTCGCACTGTCCTGCCTGCCAAAGGGCTGTTTCTGAGCACGGAGGCACGCCTACAAGCAAGTTGAGATAGGCTTTGCCTAAGAGTGAGGGAAGTGTCGAGCGGAAGAAGGGATGTGCTGCACAGCTTCCCTCGCAGGCAGATTCCCTCCTGGGACGCTAACCTCTCTTGCCGTAGTGCCCTGCTTTGTTTGGAGACTGTTTGCGGACAGCAGCACACACAGCGGGAAGGTGCGCGCTGGCCAGCTCCAAGTCTCGGCAGATAGAAGCGCAAGCGAGGCACCGGCTCGCAGTTTGTCCCGGGCATGGGAAGCAGCATGCCGCGTGCCCAGAACACATCTCGCACTGTCCTGCCTGCCACGGGGCTGTTTCTGAGCACGGAGGCACGCCTACAAGCAAGCTGAAATGGGATTGCCTAAGAGTCAGGGAAGTGGCGAGCGGAAGAAGGGATGTGCTGCACAGCTTCCCTCGCAGGCAGATTCCCTCCTGGTGTGCTTATTTCTCCTGCCTTTGTGCCCTGCTTTGTTTGGAGGCTCTTTGCGGACAGCAGCACACACAGCGGGAAGGTGCGCGCTGGCCAGCTCCAAGTCTCGGCAGATAGAAGCGCAAGCGAGGCACCGGCTCGCAGTTTGTCCCGGGCGTGGGAAGCAGCATGCTGCGTGCCCAGAACACTTCTCGCTCTGTCCTGTCTGCCTCAGGACTGCTTCTGAGCACGGAGGCACGCCTACAAGCAAGCTGAAATGGGATTGCCTAAGAGTCAGGGAAGTGGCGAGCGGAACAAGGGATGTGCTGCACAGCTTCCCTCGCAGGCAGATTCCCTCCTGGGGCGCTTACTTCTCATGCCTTAGTGCCCTGCTTTGTTTGGAGGCTCTTTGCGGACAGCAGCACACACAGCGGGAAGGTGCGCGCTGACCAGCTCCAAGTCTCGGCAGATAGAAGCGCAAGCGAGGCACCGGCTCGCAGTTTGTCCCGGGCATGGGAAGCAGCATGCTGCATGCCCAGAATACTTCTCGCTCTGTCCTGTCTGCCTCAGGACTGCTTCTGAGCACGGAGGCACGCCTACAAGCCAGCTGAGATGGGCTTTGCCTAAGAGTCAGGGAAGTGGCGAGTGGAACAAGGGATGTGCTGCACAGCTTCCCTCGCAGGCAGATTCCCTCCTGGGACGCTTACTTCTCATGCCTTAGTGCCCTGCTTTGTTTGGAGGCTGTTTGCGGACAGCAGCACACACAGCGGGAAGGTGCGCTCTGATCGGCTCCAAGTCTCGGCAGATAGAAGCGCAAGCGAGGCACCGGCTCGCAGTTTGTCCCGGGCATGGGAAGCAGCATGCTGCGTGCCCAGAACACACCCCCCTGTATCCTGCCTGCCACGGGACTGCTTCTGAGCACGGAGGCACGCCTACAAGCCAGCTGAGATGGGCTTTGCCTAAGAGTCAGGGAAGTGTCGAGTGGAACAAGGGATGTGCTGCACAGCTTCCCTCGCAGGCAGATTCCCTCCTGGGACGCTTACTTCTCATGCCTTAGTGCCCTGCTTTGTTTGGAGGCTGTTTGCGGACAGCAGCACACACAGCGGGAAGGTGCGCGCTGGCCAGCTCCAAGTCCGGCAGATAGAAGCGCAAGCGAGGCACCGGCTCGCAGTTTGTCCCGGGCATGGGAAGAGGCATGCTGCATGCCCAGAACACATCTCGCACTGTCCTGCCTGCCAAAGGGCTGTTTCTGAGCACGGAGGCACGCCTACAAGCAAGTTGAGATAGGCTTTGCCTAAGAGTGAGGGAAGTGTCGAGCGGAAGAAGGGATGTGCTGCACAGCTTCCCTCGCAGGCAGATTCCCTCCTGGGACGCTAACCTCTCTTGCCGTAGTGCCCTGCTTTGTTTGGAGACTGTTTGCGGACAGCAGCACACACAGCGGGAAGGTGCGCGCTGGCCAGCTCCAAGTCTCGGCAGATAGAAGCGCAAGCGAGGCACCGGCTCGCAGTTTGTCCCGGGCATGGGAAGCAGCATGCCGCGTGCCCAGAACACATCTCGCACTGTCCTGCCTGCCACGGGGCTGTTTCTGAGCACGGAGGCACGCCTACAAGCAAGCTGAAATGGGATTGCCTAAGAGTCAGGGAAGTGGCGAGCGGAAGAAGGGATGTGCTGCACAGCTTCCCTCGCAGGCAGATTCCCTCCTGGTGTGCTTATTTCTCCTGCCTTTGTGCCCTGCTTTGTTTGGAGGCTCTTTGCGGACAGCAGCACACACAGCGGGAAGGTGCGCGCTGGCCAGCTCCAAGTCTCGGCAGATAGAAGCGCAAGCGAGGCACCGGCTCGCAGTTTGTCCCGGGCGTGGGAAGCAGCATGCTGCGTGCCCAGAACACTTCTCGCTCTGTCCTGTCTGCCTCAGGACTGCTTCTGAGCACGGAGGCACGCCTACAAGCAAGCTGAAATGGGATTGCCTAAGAGTCAGGGAAGTGGCGAGCGGAACAAGGGATGTGCTGCACAGCTTCCCTCGCAGGCAGATTCCCTCCTGGGGCGCTTACTTCTCATGCCTTAGTGCCCTGCTTTGTTTGGAGGCTCTTTGCGGACAGCAGCACACACAGCGGGAAGGTGCGCGCTGACCAGCTCCAAGTCTCGGCAGATAGAAGCGCAAGCGAGGCACCGGCTCGCAGTTTGTCCCGGGCATGGGAAGCAGCATGCTGCATGCCCAGAATACTTCTCGCTCTGTCCTGTCTGCCTCAGGACTGCTTCTGAGCACGGAGGCACGCCTACAAGCCAGCTGAGATGGGCTTTGCCTAAGAGTCAGGGAAGTGGCGAGTGGAACAAGGGATGTGCTGCACAGCTTCCCTCGCAGGCAGATTCCCTCCTGGGACGCTTACTTCTCATGCCTTAGTGCCCTGCTTTGTTTGGAGGCTGTTTGCGGACAGCAGCACACACAGCGGGAAGGTGCGCTCTGATCGGCTCCAAGTCTCGGCAGATAGAAGCGCAAGCGAGGCACCGGCTCGCAGTTTGTCCCGGGCATGGGAAGCAGCATGCTGCATGCCCAGAACACATCTCGCACTGTCCTGCCTGCCAAAGGGCTGTTTCTGAGCACGGAGGCACGCCTACAAGCAAGTTGAGATAGGCTTTGCCTAAGAGTGAGGGAAGTGTCGAGTGGAACAAGGGATGTGCTGCACAGCTTCCCTCGCAGGCAGATTCCCTCCTGGGGCGCTTACTTCTCTTGCCTTAGCGCCCTGCTTTGTTTGGAGGCTGTTTGCGGACAGCAGCACACACAGCGGGAAGGTGCGCGCTGGCCAGCTCCAAGTCTCGGCAGATAGAAGCGCAAGCGAGGCACCGGCTCGCAGTTTGTCCCGGGCATGGGAAGCAGCATGCTGCATGCCCAGAACACATCCCCCTGTATCCTGCCTGCCACGGGACTGCTTCTGAGCACGGAGGCACGCCTACAAGCCAGCTGAGATGGGCTTTGCCTAAGAGTCAGGGAAGTGTCGAGTGGAACAAGGGATGTGCTGCACAGCTTCCCTCGCAGGCAGATTCCCTCCTGGGACGCTTACTTCTCATGCCTTAGTGCCCTGCTTTGTTTGGAGGCTGTTTGCGGACAGCAGCACACACAGCGGGAAGGTGCGCTCTGATCGGCTCCAAGTCTCGGCAGATAGAAGCGCAAGCGATGCACCGGCTCGCAGTTTGTCCCGGGCATGGGAAGCAGCATGCTGCGTGCCCAGAACACATCCCCCTGTATCCTGCCTGCCACGGGACTGCTTCTGAGCACGGAGGCACGTCTACAAGCCAGCTGAGATGGGCTTTGCCTAAGAGTCAGGGAAGTGGCGAGCGGAACAAGGGATGTACTGGACAGATTCCCTCGCAGGCAGATTCCCTCCTGGGACGCTTACTTCTCTTGCCTTAGCGCCCTGCTTTGTTTGGAGGCTGTTTGCGGACAGCAGCACACACAGCGGGAAGGTGCGCGCTGGCCAGCTCCAAGTCTCGGCAGATAGAAGCGCAAGCGAGGCACCGGCTCGCAGTTTGTCCCGGGCATGGGAAGCAGCATGCTGCATGCCCAGAACACATCCCCCTGTATCCTGCCTGCCACGGGACTGCTTCTGAGCACGGAGGCACGCCTACAAGCCAGCTGAGATGGGCTTTGCCTAAGAGTGAGGGAAGTGTCGAGTGGAACAAGGGATGTGCTGCACAGCTTCCCTCGCAGGCAGATTCCCTCCTGGGATGCTTACTTCTCATGCCTTAGTGCCCTGCTTTGTTTGGAGGCTGTTTGCGGACAGCAGCACACACAGCGGGAAGGTGCGCTCTGATCGGCTCCAAGTCTCGGCAGATAGAAGCGCAAGCGAGGCACCGGCTCGCAGTTTGTCCCGGGCATGGGAAGCAGCATGCTGCATGCCCAGAACACATCCCCCTGTATCCTGCCTGCCACGGGACTGCTTCTGAGCACGGAGACACGCCTACAAGCCAGCTGAGATGGGCTTTGCCTAAGAGTCAGGGAAGTGTCGAGTGGAACAAGGGATGTGCTGCACAGCTTCCCTCGCAGGCAGATTCCCTCCTGGGACGCTTACTTCTCATGCCTTAGTGCCCTGCTTTGTTTGGAGGCTCTTTGCGGACAGCAGCACACACAGCGGGAAGGTGCGCTCTGATCGGCTCCAAGTCTCGGCAGATAGAAGCGCAAGCGAGGCACCGGCTCGCAGTTTGTCCCGGGCATGGGAAGCAGCATGCTGCGTGCCCAGAACACATCCCCCTGTATCCTGCCTGCCACGGGACTGCTTCTGAGCACGGAGGCACGTCTACAAGCCAGCTGAGATGGGCTTTGCCTAAGAGTCAGGGAAGTGGCGAGCGGAACAAGGGATGTACTGCACAGATTCCCTCGCAGGCAGATTCCCTCCTGGGACGCTTACTTCTCTTGCCTTAGCGCCCTGCTTTGTTTGGAGGCTGTTTGCGGACAGCAGCACACACAGCGGGAAGGTGCGCGCTGGCCAGCTCCAAGTCTCGGCAGATAGAAGCGCAAGCGAGGCACCGGCTCGCAGTTTGTCCCGGGCATGGGAAGCAGCATGCTGCATGCCCAGAACACATCCCCCTGTATCCTGCCTGCCACGGGACTGCTTCTGAGCACGGAGGCACGCCTACAAGCCAGCTGAGATGGGCTTTGCCTAAGAGTCAGGGAAGTGTCGAGTGGAACAAGGGATGTGCTGCACAGCTTCCCTCGCAGGCAGATTCCCTCCTGGGACGCTTACTTCTCATGCCTTAGTGCCCTGCTTTGTTTGGAGGCTGTTTGCGGACAGCAGCACACACAGCGGGAAGGTGCGCTCTGATCGGCTCCAAGTCTCGGCAGATAGAAGCGCAAGCGAGGCACCGGCTCGCAGTTTGTCCCGGGCATGGGAAGCAGCATGCTGCGTCCCCAGAACACATCCCCCTGTATCCTGCCTGCCACGGGACTGCTTCTGAGCACGGAGGCACGCCTACAAGCCAGCTGAGATGGGCTTTGCCTAAGAGTGAGGGAAGTGTCGAGTGGAACAAGGGATGTGCTGCACAGCTTCCCTCGCAGGCAGATTCCCTCCTGGGACGCTTACTTCTCTTGCTTTAGTGCCCTGCTTTGTTTGGAGGCTGTTTGCGGACAGCAGCACACACAGCGGGAAGGTGCGCTCTGATCGGCTCCAAGTCTCGGCAGATAGAAGCGCAAGCGAGGCACCGGCTCGCAGTTTGTCCCGGGCATGGGAAGCAGCATGCTGCATGCCCAGAACACATCCCCCTGTATCCTGCCTGCCACGGGACTGCTTCTGAGCACGGAGGCACGCCTACAAGCCAGCTGAGATGGGCTTTGCCTAAGAGTCAGGGAAGTGTCGAGTGGAACAAGGGATGTGCTGCACAGCTTCCCTCGCAGGCAGATTCCCTCCTGGGACGCTTACTTCTCATGCCTTAGTGCCCTGCTTTGTTTGGAGGCTGTTTGCGGACAGCAGCACACACAGCGGGAAGGTGCGCTCTGATCGGCTCCAAGTCTCGGCAGATAGAAGCGCAAGCGATGCACCGGCTCGCAGTTTGTCCCGGGCATGGGAAGCAGCATGCTGCGTGCCCAGAACACATCCCCCTGTATCCTGCCTGCCACGGGACTGCTTCTGAGCACGGAGGCACGTCTACAAGCCAGCTGAGATGGGCTTTGCCTAAGAGTCAGGGAAGTGGCGAGCGGAACAAGGGATGTACTGGACAGATTCCCTCGCAGGCAGATTCCCTCCTGGGACGCTTACTTCTCTTGCCTTAGCGCCCTGCTTTGTTTGGAGGCTGTTTGCGGACAGCAGCACACACAGCGGGAAGGTGCGCGCTGGCCAGCTCCAAGTCTCGGCAGATAGAAGCGCAAGCGAGGCACCGGCTCGCAGTTTGTCCCGGGCATGGGAAGCAGCATGCTGCATGCCCAGAACACATCCCCCTGTATCCTGCCTGCCACGGGACTGCTTCTGAGCACGGAGGCACGCCTACAAGCCAGCTGAGATGGGCTTTGCCTAAGAGTGAGGGAAGTGTCGAGTGGAACAAGGGATGTGCTGCACAGCTTCCCTCGCAGGCAGATTCCCTCCTGGGATGCTTACTTCTCATGCCTTAGTGCCCTGCTTTGTTTGGAGGCTGTTTGCGGACAGCAGCACACACAGCGGGAAGGTGCGCTCTGATCGGCTCCAAGTCTCGGCAGATAGAAGCGCAAGCGAGGCACCGGCTCGCAGTTTGTCCCGGGCATGGGAAGCAGCATGCTGCATGCCCAGAACACATCCCCCTGTATCCTGCCTGCCACGGGACTGCTTCTGAGCACGGAGACACGCCTACAAGCCAGCTGAGATGGGCTTTGCCTAAGAGTCAGGGAAGTGTCGAGTGGAACAAGGGATGTGCTGCACAGCTTCCCTCGCAGGCAGATTCCCTCCTGGGACGCTTACTTCTCATGCCTTAGTGCCCTGCTTTGTTTGGAGGCTCTTTGCGGACAGCAGCACACACAGCGGGAAGGTGCGCTCTGATCGGCTCCAAGTCTCGGCAGATAGAAGCGCAAGCGAGGCACCGGCTCGCAGTTTGTCCCGGGCATGGGAAGCAGCATGCTGCGTGCCCAGAACACATCCCCCTGTATCCTGCCTGCCACGGGACTGCTTCTGAGCACGGAGGCACGTCTACAAGCCAGCTGAGATGGGCTTTGCCTAAGAGTCAGGGAAGTGGCGAGCGGAACAAGGGATGTACTGCACAGATTCCCTCGCAGGCAGATTCCCTCCTGGGACGCTTACTTCTCTTGCCTTAGCGCCCTGCTTTGTTTGGAGGCTGTTTGCGGACAGCAGCACACACAGCGGGAAGGTGCGCTCTGATCGGCTCCAAGTCTCGGCAGATAGAAGCGCAAGCGAGGCACCGGCTCGCAGTTTGTCCCGGGCATGGGAAGCAGCATGCTGCGTGCCCAGAACACATCCCCCTGTATCCTGCCTGCCACGGGACTGCTTCTGAGCACGGAGGCACGCCTACAAGCCAGCTGAGATGGGCTTTGCCTAAGAGTGAGGGAAGTGTCGAGTGGAACAAGGGATGTGCTGCACAGCTTCCCTCGCAGGCAGATTCCCTCCTGGGACGCTTACTTCTCTTGCTTTAGTGCCCTGCTTTGTTTGGAGGCTGTTTGCGGACAGCAGCACACACAGCGGGAAGGTGCGCTCTGATCGGCTCCAAGTCTCGGCAGATAGAAGCGCAAGCGAGGCACCGGCTCGCAGTTTGTCCCGGGCATGGGAAGCAGCATGCTGCATGCCCAGAACACATCCCCCTGTATCCTGCCTGCCACGGGACTGCTTCTGAGCACGGAGACACGCCTACAAGCCAGCTGAGATGGGCTTTGCCTAAGAGTCAGGGAAGTGTCGAGTGGAACAAGGGATGTGCTGCACAGCTTCCCTCGCAGGCAGATTCCCTCCTGGGACGCTTACTTCTCATGCCTTAGTGCCCTGCTTTGTTTGGAGGCTCTTTGCGGACAGCAGCACACACAGCGGGAAGGTGCGCTCTGATCGTCTCCAAGTCTCGGCAGATAGAAGCGCAAGCGATGCACCGGCTCGCAGTTTGTCCCGGGCATGGGAAGCAGCATGCTGCGTGCCCAGAACACATCCCCCTGTATCCTGCCTGCCACGGGACTGCTTCTGAGCACGGAGGCTCGCCTACAAGCCAGCTGAGATGGGCTTTGCCTAAGAGTCAGGGAAGTGGCGAGCGGAACAAGGGATGTGCTGCACAGCTTCCCTCGCAGGCAGATTCCCTCCTGGGACGCTTACTTCTCTTGCCTTAGCGCCCTGCTTTGTTTGGAGGCTGTTTGCGGACAGCAGCACACACAGCGGGAAGGTGCGCGCTGGCCAGCTCCAAGTCTCGGCAGATAGAAGCGCAAGCGATGCACCGGCTCGCAGTTTGTCCCGGGCATGGGAAGCAGCATGCTGCATGCCCAGAACACATCTCGCACTATCCTGCCTGCCACGGGACTGCTTCTGAGCACGGAGACACGTCTACAAGCAAGCTGAGATGGGCTTTGCCTAAGAGTCAGGGAAGTGGCGAGCGGAAGAAGGGATGTGCTGCACAGATTCCCTCGCAGGCAGATTCCCTCCTGGGACGCTTACTTCTCTTGCCTTAGCGCCCTGCTTTGTTTGGAGGCTGTTTGCAGACAGCAGCACACACAGCGGGAAGGTGCGCGCTGGCCAGCTCCAAGTCTCGGCAGATAGAAGCGCAAGCGAGGCACCGGCTCGCAGTTTGTCCCGGGCATGGGAAGCAGCATGCTGCGTGCCCAGAACACATCCCCCTGTATCCTGCCTGCCACGGGACTGCTTCTGAGCACGGAGGCACGTCTACAAGCCAGCTGAGATGGGCTTTGCCTAAGAGTCAGGGAAGTGTCGAGTGGAACAAGGGATGTGCTGCACAGCTTCCCTCGCAGGCAGATTCCCTCCTGGGACGCTTACTTCTCATGCCTTAGTGCCCTGCTTTGTTTGGAGGCTGTTTGCGGACAGCAGCACACACAGCGGGAAGGTGCGCTCTGATCGGCTCCAAGTCTCGGCAGATAGAAGCGCAAGCGAGGCACCGGCTCGCAGTTTGTCCCGGGCATGGGAAGCAGCATGCTGCATGCCCAGAACACATCCCCCTGTATCCTGCCTGCCACGGGACTGCTTCTGAGCACGGAGACACGCCTACAAGCCAGCTGAGATGGGCTTTGCCTAAGAGTCAGGGAAGTGTCGAGTGGAACAAGGGATGTGCTGCACAGCTTCCCTCGCAGGCAGATTCCCTCCTGGGACGCTTACTTCTCATGCCTTAGTGCCCTGCTTTGTTTGGAGGCTCTTTGCGGACAGCAGCACACACAGCGGGAAGGTGCGCTCTGATCGGCTCCAAGTCTCGGCAGATAGAAGCGCAAGCGAGGCACCGGCTCGCAGTTTGTCCCGGGCATGGGAAGCAGCATGCTGCGTGCCCAGAACACATCCCCCTGTATCCTGCCTGCCACGGGACTGCTTCTGAGCACGGAGGCACGTCTACAAGCCAGCTGAGATGGGCTTTGCCTAAGAGTCAGGGAAGTGGCGAGCGGAACAAGGGATGTACTGCACAGATTCCCTCGCAGGCAGATTCCCTCCTGGGACGCTTACTTCTCTTGCCTTAGCGCCCTGCTTTGTTTGGAGGCTGTTTGCGGACAGCAGCACACACAGCGGGAAGGTGCGCTCTGATCGGCTCCAAGTCTCGGCAGATAGAAGCGCAAGCGAGGCACCGGCTCGCAGTTTGTCCCGGGCATGGGAAGCAGCATGCTGCGTGCCCAGAACACATCCCCCTGTATCCTGCCTGCCACGGGACTGCTTCTGAGCACGGAGGCACGCCTACAAGCCAGCTGAGATGGGCTTTGCCTAAGAGTGAGGGAAGTGTCGAGTGGAACAAGGGATGTGCTGCACAGCTTCCCTCGCAGGCAGATTCCCTCCTGGGACGCTTACTTCTCTTGCTTTAGTGCCCTGCTTTGTTTGGAGGCTGTTTGCGGACAGCAGCACACACAGCGGGAAGGTGCGCTCTGATCGGCTCCAAGTCTCGGCAGATAGAAGCGCAAGCGAGGCACCGGCTCGCAGTTTGTCCCGGGCATGGGAAGCAGCATGCTGCATGCCCAGAACACATCCCCCTGTATCCTGCCTGCCACGGGACTGCTTCTGAGCACGGAGACACGCCTACAAGCCAGCTGAGATGGGCTTTGCCTAAGAGTCAGGGAAGTGTCGAGTGGAACAAGGGATGTGCTGCACAGCTTCCCTCGCAGGCAGATTCCCTCCTGGGACGCTTACTTCTCATGCCTTAGTGCCCTGCTTTGTTTGGAGGCTCTTTGCGGACAGCAGCACACACAGCGGGAAGGTGCGCTCTGATCGTCTCCAAGTCTCGGCAGATAGAAGCGCAAGCGATGCACCGGCTCGCAGTTTGTCCCGGGCATGGGAAGCAGCATGCTGCGTGCCCAGAACACATCCCCCTGTATCCTGCCTGCCACGGGACTGCTTCTGAGCACGGAGGCTCGCCTACAAGCCAGCTGAGATGGGCTTTGCCTAAGAGTCAGGGAAGTGGCGAGCGGAACAAGGGATGTGCTGCACAGCTTCCCTCGCAGGCAGATTCCCTCCTGGGACGCTTACTTCTCTTGCCTTAGCGCCCTGCTTTGTTTGGAGGCTGTTTGCGGACAGCAGCACACACAACGGGAAGGTGCGCGCTGGCCAGCTCCAAGTCTCGGCAGATAGAAGCGCAAGCGATGCACCGGCTCGCAGTTTGTCCCGGGCATGGGAAGCAGCATGCTGCATGCCCAGAACACATCTCGCACTATCCTGCCTGCCACGGGACTGCTTCTGAGCACGGAGACACGTCTACAAGCAAGCTGAGATGGGCTTTGCCTAAGAGTGAGGGAAGTGGCGAGCGGAAGAAGGGATGTGCTGCACAGATTCCCTCGCAGGCAGATTCCCTCCTGGGACGCTTACTTCTCTTGCCTTAGCGCCCTGCTTTGTTTGGAGGCTGTTTGCGGACAGCAGCACACACAGCGGGAAGGTGCGCGCTGGCCAGCTCCAAGTCTCGGCAGATAGAAGCGCAAGCGAGGCACCGGCTCGCAGTTTGTCCCGGGCATGGGAAGCAGCATGCTGCGTGCCCAGAACACATCCCCCTGTATCCTGCCTGCCACGGGACTGCTTCTGAGCACGGAGGCACGTCTACAAGCCAGCTGAGATGGGCTTTGCCTAAGAGTCAGGGAAGTGTCGAGTGGAACAAGGGATGTGCTGCACAGCTTCCCTCGCAGGCAGATTCCCTCCTGGGACGCTTACTTCTCATGCCTTAGTGCCCTGCTTTGTTTGGAGGCTGTTTGCGGACAGCAGCACACACAGCGGGAAGGTGCGCTCTGATCGGCTCCAAGTCTCGGCAGATAGAAGCGCAAGCGAGGCACCGGCTCGCAGTTTGTCCCGGGCATGGGAAGCAGCATGCTGCGTCCCCAGAACACATCCCCCTGTATCCTGCCTGCCACGGGACTGCTTCTGAGCACGGAGGCACGCCTACAAGCCAGCTGAGATGGGCTTTGCCTAAGAGTGAGGGAAGTGTCGAGTGGAACAAGGGATGTGCTGCACAGCTTCCCTCGCAGGCAGATTCCCTCCTGGGACGCTTACTTCTCTTGCTTTAGTGCCCTGCTTTGTTTGGAGGCTGTTTGCGGACAGCAGCACACACAGCGGGAAGGTGCGCTCTGATCGGCTCCAAGTCTCGGCAGATAGAAGCGCAAGCGAGGCACCGGCTCGCAGTTTGTCCCGGGCATGGGAAGCAGCATGCTGCATGCCCAGAACACATCCCCCTGTATCCTGCCTGCCACGGGACTGCTTCTGAGCACGGAGGCACGCCTACAAGCCAGCTGAGATGGGCTTTGCCTAAGAGTCAGGGAAGTGTCGAGTGGAACAAGGGATGTGCTGCACAGCTTCCCTCGCAGGCAGATTCCCTCCTGGGACGCTTACTTCTCATGCCTTAGTGCCCTGCTTTGTTTGGAGGCTGTTTGCGGACAGCAGCACACACAGCGGGAAGGTGCGCTCTGATCGGCTCCAAGTCTCGGCAGATAGAAGCGCAAGCGATGCACCGGCTCGCAGTTTGTCCCGGGCATGGGAAGCAGCATGCTGCGTGCCCAGAACACATCCCCCTGTATCCTGCCTGCCACGGGACTGCTTCTGAGCACGGAGGCTCGCCTACAAGCCAGCTGAGATGGGCTTTGCCTAAGAGTCAGGGAAGTGGCGAGCGGAACAAGGGATGTACTGGACAGATTCCCTCGCAGGCAGATTCCCTCCTGGGACGCTTACTTCTCTTGCCTTAGCGCCCTGCTTTGTTTGGAGGCTGTTTGCGGACAGCAGCACACACAGCGGGAAGGTGCGCGCTGGCCAGCTCCAAGTCTCGGCAGATAGAAGCGCAAGCGAGGCACCGGCTCGCAGTTTGTCCCGGGCATGGGAAGCAGCATGCTGCATGCCCAGAACACATCCCCCTGTATCCTGCCTGCCACGGGACTGCTTCTGAGCACGGAGGCACGCCTACAAGCCAGCTGAGATGGGCTTTGCCTAAGAGTGAGGGAAGTGTCGAGTGGAACAAGGGATGTGCTGCACAGCTTCCCTCGCAGGCAGATTCCCTCCTGGGATGTTTACTTCTCATGCCTTAGTGCCCTGCTTTGTTTGGAGGCTGTTTGCGGACAGCAGCACACACAGCGGGAAGGTGCGCTCTGATCGGCTCCAAGTCTCGGCAGATAGAAGCGCAAGCGAGGCACCGGCTCGCAGTTTGTCCCGGGCATGGGAAGCAGCATGCTGCATGCCCAGAACACATCCCCCTGTATCCTGCCTGCCACGGGACTGCTTCTGAGCACGGAGACACGCCTACAAGCCAGCTGAGATGGGCTTTGCCTAAGAGTCAGGGAAGTGTCGAGTGGAACAAGGGATGTGCTGCACAGCTTCCCTCGCAGGCAGATTCCCTCCTGGGACGCTTACTTCTCATGCCTTAGTGCCCTGCTTTGTTTGGAGGCTCTTTGCGGACAGCAGCACACACAGCGGGAAGGTGCGCTCTGATCGGCTCCAAGTCTCGGCAGATAGAAGCGCAAGCGAGGCACCGGCTCGCAGTTTGTCCCGGGCATGGGAAGCAGCATGCTGCGTGCCCAGAACACATCCCCCTGTATCCTGCCTGCCACGGGACTGCTTCTGAGCACGGAGGCATGCCTACAAGCCAGCTGAGATGGGCTTTGCCTAAGAGTCAGGGAAGTGTCGAGTGGAACAAGGGATGTGCTGCACAGATTCCCTCGCAGGCAGATTCCCTCCTGGGGCGCTTAGTTCTCTTGCTTTAGTGCCCTGCTTTGTTTGGAGACTGTTTGCGGACAGCAGCACACACAGCGGGAAGGTGCGCGCTGGCCAGCTCCAAGTCCGGCAGATAGAAGCGCAAGCGAGGCACCGGCTCGCAGTTTGTCCCGGGCATGGGAAGCAGCATGCTGCATGCCCAGAACACATCTCGCACTGTCCTGCCTGCCAAAGGGCTGTTTCTGAGCACGGAGGCACGCCTACAAGCAAGTTGAGATAGGCTTTGCCTAAGAGTGAGGGAAGTGTCGAGTGGAACAAGGGATGTGCTGCACAGCTTCCCTCGCAGGCAGATTCCCTCCTGGGACGCTTACTTCTCTTGCCTTAGCGCCCTGCTTTGTTTGGAGGCTGTTTGCGGACAGCAGCACACACAGCGGGAAGGTGCGCGCTGGCCAGCTCCAAGTCTCGGCAGATAGAAGCGCAAGCGAGGCACCGGCTCGCAGTTTGTCCCGGGCATGGGAAGCAGCATGCTGCGTGCCCAGAACACATCCCCCTGTATCCTGCCTGCCACGGGACTGCTTCTGAGCACGGAGGCACGCCTACAAGCCAGCTGAGATGGGCTTTGCCTAAGAGTCAGGGAAGTGTCGAGTGGAACAAGGGATGTGCTGCACAGCTTCCCTCGCAGGCAGATTCCCTCCTGGGACGCTTACTTCTCATGCCTTAGTGCCCTGCTTTGTTTGGAGGCTGTTTGCGGACAGCAGCACACACAGCGGGAAGGTGCGCTCTGATCGGCTCCAAGTCTCGGCAGATAGAAGCGCAAGCGATGCACCGGCTCGCAGTTTGTCCCGGGCATGGGAAGCAGCATGCTGCGTGCCCAGAACACATCCCCCTGTATCCTGCCTGCCACGGGACTGCTTCTGAGCACGGAGGCACGTCTACAAGCCAGCTGAGATGGGCTTTGCCTAAGAGTCAGGGAAGTGGCGAGCGGAACAAGGGATGTACTGGACAGATTCCCTCGCAGGCAGATTCCCTCCTGGGACGCTTACTTCTCTTGCCTTAGCGCCCTGCTTTGTTTGGAGGCTGTTTGCGGACAGCAGCACACACAGCGGGAAGGTGCGCGCTGGCCAGCTCCAAGTCTCGGCAGATAGAAGCGCAAGCGAGGCACCGGCTCGCAGTTTGTCCCGGGCATGGGAAGCAGCATGCTGCATGCCCAGAACACATCCCCCTGTATCCTGCCTGCCACGGGACTGCTTCTGAGCACGGAGGCACGCCTACAAGCCAGCTGAGATGGGCTTTGCCTAAGAGTGAGGGAAGTGTCGAGTGGAACAAGGGATGTGCTGCACAGCTTCCCTCGCAGGCAGATTCCCTCCTGGGATGCTTACTTCTCATGCCTTAGTGCCCTGCTTTGTTTGGAGGCTGTTTGCGGACAGCAGCACACACAGCGGGAAGGTGCGCTCTGATCGGCTCCAAGTCTCGGCAGATAGAAGCGCAAGCGAGGCACCGGCTCGCAGTTTGTCCCGGGCATGGGAAGCAGCATGCTGCATGCCCAGAACACATCCCCCTGTATCCTGCCTGCCACGGGACTGCTTCTGAGCACGGAGACACGCCTACAAGCCAGCTGAGATGGGCTTTGCCTAAGAGTCAGGGAAGTGTCGAGTGGAACAAGGGATGTGCTGCACAGCTTCCCTCGCAGGCAGATTCCCTCCTGGGACGCTTACTTCTCATGCCTTAGTGCCCTGCTTTGTTTGGAGGCTCTTTGCGGACAGCAGCACACACAGCGGGAAGGTGCGCTCTGATCGGCTCCAAGTCTCGGCAGATAGAAGCGCAAGCGAGGCACCGGCTCGCAGTTTGTCCCGGGCATGGGAAGCAGCATGCTGCGTGCCCAGAACACATCCCCCTGTATCCTGCCTGCCACGGGACTGCTTCTTAGCACGGAGGCACGTCTACAAGCCAGCTGAGATGGGCTTTGCCTAAGAGTCAGGGAAGTGGCGAGCGGAACAAGGGATGTACTGCACAGATTCCCTCGCAGGCAGATTCCCTCCTGGGACGCTTACTTCTCTTGCCTTAGCGCCCTGCTTTGTTTGGAGGCTGTTTGCGGACAGCAGCACACACAGCGGGAAGGTGCGCGCTGGCCAGCTCCAAGTCTCGGCAGATAGAAGCGCAAGCGAGGCACCGGCTCGCAGTTTGTCCCGGGCATGGGAAGCAGCATGCTGCATGCCCAGAACACATCCCCCTGTATCCTGCCTGCCACGGGACTGCTTCTGAGCACGGAGGCACGCCTACAAGCCAGCTGAGATGGGCTTTGCCTAAGAGTCAGGGAAGTGTCGAGTGGAACAAGGGATGTGCTGCACAGCTTCCCTCGCAGGCAGATTCCCTCCTGGGACGCTTACTTCTCATGCCTTAGTGCCCTGCTTTGTTTGGAGGCTGTTTGCGGACAGCAGCACACACAGCGGGAAGGTGCGCTCTGATCGGCTCCAAGTCTCGGCAGATAGAAGCGCAAGCGAGGCACCGGCTCGCAGTTTGTCCCGGGCATGGGAAGCAGCATGCTGCGTCCCCAGAACACATCCCCCTGTATCCTGCCTGCCACGGGACTGCTTCTGAGCACGGAGGCACGCCTACAAGCCAGCTGAGATGGGCTTTGCCTAAGAGTGAGGGAAGTGTCGAGTGGAACAAGGGATGTGCTGCACAGCTTCCCTCGCAGGCAGATTCCCTCCTGGGACGCTTACTTCTCTTGCTTTAGTGCCCTGCTTTGTTTGGAGGCTGTTTGCGGACAGCAGCACACACAGCGGGAAGGTGCGCTCTGATCGGCTCCAAGTCTCGGCAGATAGAAGCGCAAGCGAGGCACCGGCTCGCAGTTTGTCCCGGGCATGGGAAGCAGCATGCTGCATGCCCAGAACACATCCCCCTGTATCCTGCCTGCCACGGGACTGCTTCTGAGCACGGAGGCACGCCTACAAGCCAGCTGAGATGGGCTTTGCCTAAGAGTCAGGGAAGTGTCGAGTGGAACAAGGGATGTGCTGCACAGCTTCCCTCGCAGGCAGATTCCCTCCTGGGACGCTTACTTCTCATGCCTTAGTGCCCTGCTTTGTTTGGAGGCTGTTTGCGGACAGCAGCACACACAGCGGGAAGGTGCGCTCTGATCGGCTCCAAGTCTCGGCAGATAGAAGCGCAAGCGATGCACCGGCTCGCAGTTTGTCCCGGGCATGGGAAGCAGCATGCTGCGTGCCCAGAACACATCCCCCTGTATCCTGCCTGCCACGGGACTGCTTCTGAGCACGGAGGCACGTCTACAAGCCAGCTGAGATGGGCTTTGCCTAAGAGTCAGGGAAGTGGCGAGCGGAACAAGGGATGTACTGGACAGATACCCTCGCAGGCAGATTCCCTCCTGGGACGCTTACTTCTCTTGCCTTAGCGCCCTGCTTTGTTTGGAGGCTGTTTGCGGACAGCAGCACACACAGCGGGAAGGTGCGCGCTGGCCAGCTCCAAGTCTCGGCAGATAGAAGCGCAAGCGAGGCACCGGCTCGCAGTTTGTCCCGGGCATGGGAAGCAGCATGCTGCATGCCCAGAACACATCCCCCTGTATCCTGCCTGCCACGGGACTGCTTCTGAGCACGGAGGCACGCCTACAAGCCAGCTGAGATGGGCTTTGCCTAAGAGTGAGGGAAGTGTCGAGTGGAACAAGGGATGTGCTGCACAGCTTCCCTCGCAGGCAGATTCCCTCCTGGGATGCTTACTTCTCATGCCTTAGTGCCCTGCTTTGTTTGGAGGCTGTTTGCGGACAGCAGCACACACAGCGGGAAGGTGCGCTCTGATCGGCTCCAAGTCTCGGCAGATAGAAGCGCAAGCGAGGCACCGGCTCGCAGTTTGTCCCGGGCATGGGAAGCAGCATGCTGCATGCCCAGAACACATCCCCCTGTATCCTGCCTGCCACGGGACTGCTTCTGAGCACGGAGACACGCCTACAAGCCAGCTGAGATGGGCTTTGCCTAAGAGTCAGGGAAGTGTCGAGTGGAACAAGGGATGTGCTGCACAGCTTCCCTCGCAGGCAGATTCCCTCCTGGGACGCTTACTTCTCATGCCTTAGTGCCCTGCTTTGTTTGGAGGCTCTTTGCGGACAGCAGCACACACAGCGGGAAGGTGCGCTCTGATCGGCTCCAAGTCTCGGCAGATAGAAGCGCAAGCGAGGCACCGGCTCGCAGTTTGTCCCGGGCATGGGAAGCAGCATGCTGCGTGCCCAGAACACATCCCCCTGTATCCTGCCTGCCACGGGACTGCTTCTGAGCACGGAGGCACGTCTACAAGCCAGCTGAGATGGGCTTTGCCTAAGAGTCAGGGAAGTGGCGAGCGGAACAAGGGATGTACTGCACAGATTCCCTCGCAGGCAGATTCCCTCCTGGGACGCTTACTTCTCTTGCCTTAGCGCCCTGCTTTGTTTGGAGGCTGTTTGCGGACAGCAGCACACACAGCGGGAAGGTGCGCGCTGGCCAGCTCCAAGTCTCGGCAGATAGAAGCGCAAGCGAGGCACCGGCTCGCAGTTTGTCCCGGGCATGGGAAGCAGCATGCTGCATGCCCAGAACACATCCCCCTGTATCCTGCCTGCCACGGGACTGCTTCTGAGCACGGAGGCACGCCTACAAGCCAGCTGAGATGGGCTTTGCCTAAGAGTCAGGGAAGTGTCGAGTGGAACAAGGGATGTGCTGCACAGCTTCCCTCGCAGGCAGATTCCCTCCTGGGACGCTTACTTCTCATGCCTTAGTGCCCTGCTTTGTTTGGAGGCTGTTTGCGGACAGCAGCACACACAGCGGGAAGGTGCGCTCTGATCGGCTCCAAGTCTCGGCAGATAGAAGCGCAAGCGAGGCACCGGCTCGCAGTTTGTCCCGGGCATGGGAAGCAGCATGCTGCGTCCCCAGAACACATCCCCCTGTATCCTGCCTGCCACGGGACTGCTTCTGAGCACGGAGGCACGCCTACAAGCCAGCTGAGATGGGCTTTGCCTAAGAGTGAGGGAAGTGTCGAGTGGAACAAGGGATGTGCTGCACAGCTTCCCTCGCAGGCAGATTCCCTCCTGGGACGCTTACTTCTCTTGCTTTAGTGCCCTGCTTTGTTTGGAGGCTGTTTGCGGACAGCAGCACACACAGCGGGAAGGTGCGCTCTGATCGGCTCCAAGTCTCGGCAGATAGAAGCGCAAGCGAGGCACCGGCTCGCAGTTTGTCCCGGGCATGGGAAGCAGCATGCTGCATGCCCAGAACACATCCCCCTGTATCCTGCCTGCCACGGGACTGCTTCTGAGCACGGAGGCACGCCTACAAGCCAGCTGAGATGGGCTTTGCCTAAGAGTCAGGGAAGTGTCGAGTGGAACAAGGGATGTGCTGCACAGCTTCCCTCGCAGGCAGATTCCCTCCTGGGACGCTTACTTCTCATGCCTTAGTGCCCTGCTTTGTTTGGAGGCTGTTTGCGGACAGCAGCACACACAGCGGGAAGGTGCGCTCTGATCGGCTCCAAGTCTCGGCAGATAGAAGCGCAAGCGATGCACCGGCTCGCAGTTTGTCCCGGGCATGGGAAGCAGCATGCTGCGTGCCCAGAACACATCCCCCTGTATCCTGCCTGCCACGGGACTGCTTCTGAGCACGGAGGCACGTCTACAAGCCAGCTGAGATGGGCTTTGCCTAAGAGTCAGGGAAGTGGCGAGCGGAACAAGGGATGTACTGGACAGATACCCTCGCAGGCAGATTCCCTCCTGGGACGCTTACTTCTCTTGCCTTAGCGCCCTGCTTTGTTTGGAGGCTGTTTGCGGACAGCAGCACACACAGCGGGAAGGTGCGCGCTGGCCAGCTCCAAGTCTCGGCAGATAGAAGCGCAAGCGAGGCACCGGCTCGCAGTTTGTCCCGGGCATGGGAAGCAGCATGCTGCATGCCCAGAACACATCCCCCTGTATCCTGCCTGCCACGGGACTGCTTCTGAGCACGGAGGCACGCCTACAAGCCAGCTGAGATGGGCTTTGCCTAAGAGTGAGGGAAGTGTCGAGTGGAACAAGGGATGTGCTGCACAGCTTCCCTCGCAGGCAGATTCCCTCCTGGGATGCTTACTTCTCATGCCTTAGTGCCCTGCTTTGTTTGGAGGCTGTTTGCGGACAGCAGCACACACAGCGGGAAGGTGCGCTCTGATCGGCTCCAAGTCTCGGCAGATAGAAGCGCAAGCGAGGCACCGGCTCGCAGTTTGTCCCGGGCATGGGAAGCAGCATGCTGCATGCCCAGAACACATCCCCCTGTATCCTGCCTGCCACGGGACTGCTTCTGAGCACGGAGACACGCCTACAAGCCAGCTGAGATGGGCTTTGCCTAAGAGTCAGGGAAGTGTCGAGTGGAACAAGGGATGTGCTGCACAGCTTCCCTCGCAGGCAGATTCCCTCCTGGGACGCTTACTTCTCATGCCTTAGTGCCCTGCTTTGTTTGGAGGCTCTTTGCGGACAGCAGCACACACAGCGGGAAGGTGCGCTCTGATCGGCTCCAAGTCTCGGCAGATAGAAGCGCAAGCGAGGCACCGGCTCGCAGTTTGTCCCGGGCATGGGAAGCAGCATGCTGCGTGCCCAGAACACATCCCCCTGTATCCTGCCTGCCACGGGACTGCTTCTGAGCACGGAGGCACGTCTACAAGCCAGCTGAGATGGGCTTTGCCTAAGAGTCAGGGAAGTGGCGAGCGGAACAAGGGATGTACTGCACAGATTCCCTCGCAGGCAGATTCCCTCCTGGGACGCTTACTTCTCTTGCCTTAGCGCCCTGCTTTGTTTGGAGGCTGTTTGCGGACAGCAGCACACACAGCGGGAAGGTGCGCTCTGATCGGCTCCAAGTCTCGGCAGATAGAAGCGCAAGCGAGGCACCGGCTCGCAGTTTGTCCCGGGCATGGGAAGCAGCATGCTGCGTGCCCAGAACACATCCCCCTGTATCCTGCCTGCCACGGGACTGCTTCTGAGCACGGAGGCACGCCTACAAGCCAGCTGAGATGGGCTTTGCCTAAGAGTGAGGGAAGTGTCGAGTGGAACAAGGGATGTGCTGCACAGCTTCCCTCGCAGGCAGATTCCCTCCTGGGACGCTTACTTCTCTTGCTTTAGTGCCCTGCTTTGTTTGGAGGCTGTTTGCGGACAGCAGCACACACAGCGGGAAGGTGCGCTCTGATCGGCTCCAAGTCTCGGCAGATAGAAGCGCAAGCGAGGCACCGGCTCGCAGTTTGTCCCGGGCATGGGAAGCAGCATGCTGCATGCCCAGAACACATCCCCCTGTATCCTGCCTGCCACGGGACTGCTTCTGAGCACGGAGACACGCCTACAAGCCAGCTGAGATGGGCTTTGCCTAAGAGTCAGGGAAGTGTCGAGTGGAACAAGGGATGTGCTGCACAGCTTCCCTCGCAGGCAGATTCCCTCCTGGGACGCTTACTTCTCATGCCTTAGTGCCCTGCTTTGTTTGGAGGCTCTTTGCGGACAGCAGCACACACAGCGGGAAGGTGCGCTCTGATCGTCTCCAAGTCTCGGCAGATAGAAGCGCAAGCGATGCACCGGCTCGCAGTTTGTCCCGGGCATGGGAAGCAGCATGCTGCGTGCCCAGAACACATCCCCCTGTATCCTGCCTGCCACGGGACTGCTTCTGAGCACGGAGGCTCGCCTACAAGCCAGCTGAGATGGGCTTTGCCTAAGAGTCAGGGAAGTGGCGAGCGGAACAAGGGATGTGCTGCACAGCTTCCCTCGCAGGCAGATTCCCTCCTGGGACGCTTACTTCTCTTGCCTTAGCGCCCTGCTTTGTTTGGAGGCTGTTTGCGGACAGCAGCACACACAGCGGGAAGGTGCGCGCTGGCCAGCTCCAAGTCTCGGCAGATAGAAGCGCAAGCGATGCACCGGCTCGCAGTTTGTCCCGGGCATGGGAAGCAGCATGCTGCATGCCCAGAACACATCTCGCACTATCCTGCCTGCCACGGGACTGCTTCTGAGCACGGAGACACGTCTACAAGCAAGCTGAGATGGGCTTTGCCTAAGAGTCAGGGAAGTGGCGAGCGGAAGAAGGGATGTGCTGCACAGATTGCCTCGCAGGCAGATTCCCTCCTGGGACGCTTACTTCTCTTGCCTTAGCGCCCTGCTTTGTTTGGAGGCTGTTTGCGGACAGCAGCACACACAGCGGGAAGGTGCGCGCTGGCCAGCTCCAAGTCTCGGCAGATAGAAGCGCAAGCGAGGCACCGGCTCGCAGTTTGTCCCGGGCATGGGAAGCAGCATGCTGCGTGCCCAGAACACATCCCCCTGTATCCTGCCTGCCACGGGACTGCTTCTGAGCACGGAGGCACGTCTACAAGCCAGCTGAGATGGGCTTTGCCTAAGAGTCAGGGAAGTGTCGAGTGGAACAAGGGATGTGCTGCACAGCTTCCCTCGCAGGCAGATTCCCTCCTGGGACGCTTACTTCTCATGCCTTAGTGCCCTGCTTTGTTTGGAGGCTGTTTGCGGACAGCAGCACACACAGCGGGAAGGTGCGCTCTGATCGGCTCCAAGTCTCGGCAGATAGAAGCGCAAGCGAGGCACCGGCTCGCAGTTTGTCCCGGGCATGGGAAGCAGCATGCTGCATGCCCAGAACACATCCCCCTGTATCCTGCCTGCCACGGGACTGCTTCTGAGCACGGAGACACGCCTACAAGCCAGCTGAGATGGGCTTTGCCTAAGAGTCAGGGAAGTGTCGAGTGGAACAAGGGATGTGCTGCACAGCTTCCCTCGCAGGCAGATTCCCTCCTGGGACGCTTACTTCTCATGCCTTAGTGCCCTGCTTTGTTTGGAGGCTCTTTGCGGACAGCAGCACACACAGCGGGAAGGTGCGCTCTGATCGGCTCCAAGTCTCGGCAGATAGAAGCGCAAGCGAGGCACCGGCTCGCAGTTTGTCCCGGGCATGGGAAGCAGCATGCTGCGTGCCCAGAACACATCCCCCTGTATCCTGCCTGCCACGGGACTGCTTCTGAGCACGGAGGCACGTCTACAAGCCAGCTGAGATGGGCTTTGCCTAAGAGTCAGGGAAGTGGCGAGCGGAACAAGGGATGTACTGCACAGATTCCCTCGCAGGCAGATTCCCTCCTGGGACGCTTACTTCTCTTGCCTTAGCGCCCTGCTTTGTTTGGAGGCTGTTTGCGGACAGCAGCACACACAGCGGGAAGGTGCGCTCTGATCGGCTCCAAGTCTCGGCAGATAGAAGCGCAAGCGAGGCACCGGCTCGCAGTTTGTCCCGGGCATGGGAAGCAGCATGCTGCGTGCCCAGAACACATCCCCCTGTATCCTGCCTGCCACGGGACTGCTTCTGAGCACGGAGGCACGCCTACAAGCCAGCTGAGATGGGCTTTGCCTAAGAGTGAGGGAAGTGTCGAGTGGAACAAGGGATGTGCTGCACAGATTCCCTCGCAGGCAGATTCCCTCCTGGGACGCTTACTTCTCTTGCCTTAGCGCCCTGCTTTGTTTGGAGGCTGTTTGCGGACAGCAGCACACACAGCGGGAAGGTGCGCTCTGATCGGCTCCAAGTCTCGGCAGATAGAAGCGCAAGCGAGGCACCGGCTCGCAGTTTGTCCCGGGCATGGGAAGCAGCATGCTGCATGCCCAGAACACATCTCGCACTATCCTGCCTGCCACGGGACTGCTTCTGAGCACGGAGACACGTCTACAAGCCAGCTGAGATGGGCTTTGCCTAAGAGTCAGGGAAGTGGCGAGCGGAAGAAGGGATGTGCTGCACAGATTCCCTCGCAGGCAGATTCCCTCCTGGGACGCTTACTTCTCTTGCCTTAGCGCCCTGCTTTGTTTGGAGGCTGTTTGCGGACAGCAGCACACACAGCGGGAAGGTGCGCGCTGGCCAGCTCCAAGTCTCGGCAGATAGAAGCGCAAGCGAGGCACCGGCTCGCAGTTTGTCCCGGGCATGGGAAGCAGCATGCTGCGTGCCCAGAACACATCCCCCTGTATCCTGCCTGCCACGGGACTGCTTCTGAGCACGGAGGCACGTCTACAAGCCAGCTGAGATGGGCTTTGCCTAAGAGTCAGGGAAGTGTCGAGTGGAACAAGGGATGTGCTGCACAGCTTCCCTCGCAGGCAGATTCCCTCCTGGGACGCTTACTTCTCATGCCTTAGTGCCCTGCTTTGTTTGGAGGCTGTTTGCGGACAGCAGCACACACAGCGGGAAGGTGCGCTCTGATCGGCTCCAAGTCTCGGCAGATAGAAGCGCAAGCGAGGCACCGGCTCGCAGTTTGTCCCGGGCATGGGAAGCAGCATGCTGCGTCCCCAGAACACATCCCCCTGTATCCTGCCTGCCACGGGACTGCTTCTGAGCACGGAGGCACGCCTACAAGCCAGCTGAGATGGGCTTTGCCTAAGAGTGAGGGAAGTGTCGAGTGGAACAAGGGATGTGCTGCACAGCTTCCCTCGCAGGCAGATTCCCTCCTGGGACGCTTACTTCTCTTGCTTTAGTGCCCTGCTTTGTTTGGAGGCTGTTTGCGGACAGCAGCACACACAGCGGGAAGGTGCGCTCTGATCGGCTCCAAGTCTCGGCAGATAGAAGCGCAAGCGAGGCACCGGCTCGCAGTTTGTCCCGGGCATGGGAAGCAGCATGCTGCATGCCCAGAACACATCCCCCTGTATCCTGCCTGCCACGGGACTGCTTCTGAGCACGGAGGCACGCCTACAAGCCAGCTGAGATGGGCTTTGCCTAAGAGTGAGGGAAGTGTCGAGTGGAACAAGGGATGTGCTGCACAGCTTCCCTCGCAGGCAGATTCCCTCCTGGGACGCTTACTTCTCATGCCTTAGTGCCCTGCTTTGTTTGGAGGCTCTTTGCGGACAGCAGCACACACAGCGGGAAGGTGCGCTCTGATCGGCTCCAAGTCTCGGCAGATAGAAGCGCAAGCGATGCACCGGCTCGCAGTTTGTCCCGGGCATGGGAAGCAGCATGCTGCGTGCCCAGAACACATCCCCCTGTATCCTGCCTGCCACGGGACTGCTTCTGAGCACGGAGGCACGTCTACAAGCCAGCTGAGATGGGCTTTGCCTAAGAGTCAGGGAAGTGGCGAGCGGAACAAGGGATGTACTGGACAGATTCCCTCGCAGGCAGATTCCCTCCTGGGACGCTTACTTCTCTTGCCTTAGCGCCCTGCTTTGTTTGGAGGCTGTTTGCGGACAGCAGCACACACAGCGGGAAGGTGCGCGCTGGCCAGCTCCAAGTCTCGGCAGATAGAAGCGCAAGCGAGGCACCGGCTCGCAGTTTGTCCCGGGCATGGGAAGCAGCATGCTGCATGCCCAGAACACATCCCCCTGTATCCTGCCTGCCACGGGACTGCTTCTGAGCACGGAGGCACGCCTACAAGCCAGCTGAGATGGGCTTTGCCTAAGAGTGAGGGAAGTGTCGAGTGGAACAAGGGATGTGCTGCACAGCTTCCCTCGCAGGCAGATTCCCTCCTGGGATGCTTACTTCTCATGCCTTAGTGCCCTGCTTTGTTTGGAGGCTGTTTGCGGACAGCAGCACACACAGCGGGAAGGTGCGCTCTGATCGGCTCCAAGTCTCGGCAGATAGAAGCGCAAGCGAGGCACCGGCTCGCAGTTTGTCCCGGGCATGGGAAGCAGCATGCTGCATGCCCAGAACACATCCCCCTGTATCCTGCCTGCCACGGGACTGCTTCTGAGCACGGAGACACGCCTACAAGCCAGCTGAGATGGGCTTTGCCTAAGAGTCAGGGAAGTGTCGAGTGGAACAAGGGATGTGCTGCACAGCTTCCCTCGCAGGCAGATTCCCTCCTGGGACGCTTACTTCTCATGCCTTAGTGCCCTGCTTTGTTTGGAGGCTCTTTGCGGACAGCAGCACACACAGCGGGAAGGTGCGCTCTGATCGGCTCCAAGTCTCGGCAGATAGAAGCGCAAGCGAGGCACCGGCTCGCAGTTTGTCCCGGGCATGGGAAGCAGCATGCTGCGTGCCCAGAACACATCCCCCTGTATCCTGCCTGCCACGGGACTGCTTCTGAGCACGGAGGCACGTCTACAAGCCAGCTGAGATGGGCTTTGCCTAAGAGTCAGGGAAGTGGCGAGCGGAACAAGGGATGTACTGCACAGATTCCCTCGCAGGCAGATTCCCTCCTGGGACGCTTACTTCTCTTGCCTTAGCGCCCTGCTTTGTTTGGAGGCTGTTTGCGGACAGCAGCACACACAGCGGGAAGGTGCGCTCTGATCGGCTCCAAGTCTCGGCAGATAGAAGCGCAAGCGAGGCACCGGCTCGCAGTTTGTCCCGGGCATGGGAAGCAGCATGCTGCGTGCCCAGAACACATCCCCCTGTATCCTGCCTGCCACGGGACTGCTTCTGAGCACGGAGGCACGCCTACAAGCCAGCTGAGATGGGCTTTGCCTAAGAGTGAGGGAAGTGTCGAGTGGAACAAGGGATGTGCTGCACAGCTTCCCTCGCAGGCAGATTCCCTCCTGGGACGCTTACTTCTCTTGCTTTAGTGCCCTGCTTTGTTTGGAGGCTGTTTGCGGACAGCAGCACACACAGCGGGAAGGTGCGCTCTGATCGGCTCCAAGTCTCGGCAGATAGAAGCGCAAGCGAGGCACCGGCTCGCAGTTTGTCCCGGGCATGGGAAGCAGCATGCTGCATGCCCAGAACACATCCCCCTGTATCCTGCCTGCCACGGGACTGCTTCTGAGCACGGAGACACGCCTACAAGCCAGCTGAGATGGGCTTTGCCTAAGAGTCAGGGAAGTGTCGAGTGGAACAAGGGATGTGCTGCACAGCTTCCCTCGCAGGCAGATTCCCTCCTGGGACGCTTACTTCTCATGCCTTAGTGCCCTGCTTTGTTTGGAGGCTCTTTGCGGACAGCAGCACACACAGCGGGAAGGTGCGCTCTGATCGTCTCCAAGTCTCGGCAGATAGAAGCGCAAGCGATGCACCGGCTCGCAGTTTGTCCCGGGCATGGGAAGCAGCATGCTGCGTGCCCAGAACACATCCCCCTGTATCCTGCCTGCCACGGGACTGCTTCTGAGCACGGAGGCTCGCCTACAAGCCAGCTGAGATGGGCTTTGCCTAAGAGTCAGGGAAGTGGCGAGCGGAACAAGGGATGTGCTGCACAGCTTCCCTCGCAGGCAGATTCCCTCCTGGGACGCTTACTTCTCTTGCCTTAGCGCCCTGCTTTGTTTGGAGGCTGTTTGCGGACAGCAGCACACACAGCGGGAAGGTGCGCGCTGGCCAGCTCCAAGTCTCGGCAGATAGAAGCGCAAGCGATGCACCGGCTCGCAGTTTGTCCCGGGCATGGGAAGCAGCATGCTGCATGCCCAGAACACATCTCGCACTATCCTGCCTGCCACGGGACTGCTTCTGAGCACGGAGACACGTCTACAAGCAAGCTGAGATGGGCTTTGCCTAAGAGTCAGGGAAGTGGCGAGCGGAAGAAGGGATGTGCTGCACAGATTCCCTCGCAGGCAGATTCCCTCCTGGGACGCTTACTTCTCTTGCCTTAGCGCCCTGCTTTGTTTGGAGGCTGTTTGCGGACAGCAGCACACTCAGCGGGAAGGTGCGCGCTGGCCAGCTCCAAGTCTCGGCAGATAGAAGCGCAAGCGAGGCACCGGCTCGCAGTTTGTCCCGGGCATGGGAAGCAGCATGCTGCGTGCCCAGAACACATCCCCCTGTATCCTGCCTGCCACGGGACTGCTTCTGAGCACGGAGGCACGTCTACAAGCCAGCTGAGATGGGCTTTGCCTAAGAGTCAGGGAAGTGTCGAGTGGAACAAGGGATGTGCTGCACAGCTTCCCTCGCAGGCAGATTCCCTCCTGGGACGCTTACTTCTCATGCCTTAGTGCCCTGCTTTGTTTGGAGGCTGTTTGCGGACAGCAGCACACACAGCGGGAAGGTGCGCTCTGATCGGCTCCAAGTCTCGGCAGATAGAAGCGCAAGCGAGGCACCGGCTCGCAGTTTGTCCCGGGCATGGGAAGCAGCATGCTGCGTGCCCAAAACACATCTCGCACTATCCTGCCTGCCACGGGACTGCTTCTGAGCACGGAGGCATGCCTACAAGCCAGCTGAGATGGGCTTTGCCTAAGAGTGAGGGAAGTGTCGAGTGGAACAAGGGATGTGCTGCACAGCTTCCCTCGCAGGCAGATTCCCTCCTGGGGCGCTTAGTTCTCTTGCTTTAGTGCCCTGCTTTGTTTGGAGACTGTTTGCGGACAGCAGCACACACAGCGGGAAGGTGCGCTCTGATCGGCTCCAAGTCTCGGCAGATAGAAGCGCAAGCGATGCACCGGCTCGCAGTTTGTCCCGGGCATGGGAAGCAGCATGCTGCGTGCCCAGAACACATCCCCCTGTATCCTGCCTGCCACGGGACTGCTTCTGAGCACGGAGACACGCCTACAAGCCAGCTGAGATGGGCTTTGCCTAAGAGTGAGGGAAGTGTCGAGTGGAACAAGGGATGTGCTGCACAGCTTCCCTCGCAGGCAGATTCCCTCCTGGGACGCTTACTTCTCTTGCCTTAGCGCCCTGCTTTGTTTGGAGGCTGTTTGCGGACAGCAGCACACACAGCGGGAAGGTGCGCGCTGACCAGCTCCAAGTCTCGGCAGATAGAAGCGCAAGCGAGGCACCGGCTCGCAGTTTGTCCCGGGCATGGGAAGCAGCATGCTGCATGCCCAGAACACATCCCCCTGTATCCTGCCTGCCACGGGACTGCTTCTGAGCACGGAGGCACGTCTACAAGCCAGCTGAGATGGGCTTTGCCTAAGAGTCAGGGAAGTGTCGAGTGGAACAAGGGATGTGCTGCACACCTTCCCTCGCAGGCAGATTCCCTCCTGGGACGCTTACTTCTCATGCCTTAGTGCCCTGCTTTGTTTGGAGGCTGTTTGCGGACAGCAGCACACACAGCGGGAAGGTGCGCTCTGATCGGCTCCAAGTCTCGGCAGATAGAAGCGCAAGCGAGGCACCGGCTCGCAGTTTGTCCCGGGCATGGGAAGCAGCATGCTGCGTGCCCAGAACACATCTCGCACTATCCTGCCTGCCACGGGACTGCTTCTGAGCACGGAGGCACGCCTACAAGCCAGCTGAGATGGGCTTTGCCTAAGAGTGAGGGAAGTGTCGAGTGGAACAAGGGATGTGCTGCACAGCTTCCCTCGCAGGCAGATTCCCTCCTGGGACGCTTACTTCTCATGCCTTAGTGCCCTGCTTTGTTTGGAGGCTCTTTGCGGACAGCAGCACACACAGCGGGAAGGTGCGCTCTGATCGGCTCCAAGTCTCGGCAGATAGAAGCGCAAGCGAGGCACCGGCTCGCAGTTTGTCCCGGGCATGGGAAGCAGCATGCTGCGTGCCCAGAACACATCCCCCTGTATCCTGCCTGCCACGGGACTGCTTCTGAGCACGGAGACACGCCTACAAGCCAGCTGAGATGGGCTTTGCCTAAGAGTCAGGGAAGTGTCGAGTGGAACAAGGGATGTGCTGCACAGCTTCCCTCGCAGGCAGATTCCCTCCTGGGACGCTTACTTCTCATGCCTTAGTGCCCTGCTTTGTTTGGAGGCTCTTTGCGGACAGCAGCACACACAGCGGGAAGGTGCGCTCTGATCGGCTCCAAGTCTCGGCAGATAGAAGCGCAAGCGAGGCACCGGCTCGCAGTTTGTCCCGGGCATGGGAAGCAGCATGCTGCGTGCCCAGAACACATCCCCCTGTATCCTGCCTGCCACGGGACTGCTTCTGAGCACGGAGGCACGTCTACAAGCCAGCTGAGATGGGCTTTGCCTAAGAGTCAGGGAAGTGGCGAGCGGAACAAGGGATGTACTGCACAGATTCCCTCGCAGGCAGATTCCCTCCTGGGACGCTTACTTCTCTTGCCTTAGCGCCCTGCTTTGTTTGGAGGCTGTTTGCGGACAGCAGCACACACAGCGGGAAGGTGCGCGCTGGCCAGCTCCAAGTCTCGGCAGATAGAAGCGCAAGCGAGGCACTGGCTCGCAGTTTGTCCCGGGCATGGGAAGCAGCATGCTGCATGCCCAGAACACATCCCCCTGTATCCTGCCTGCCACGGGACTGCTTCTGAGCACGGAGGCACGCCTACAAGCCAGCTGAGATGGGCTTTGCCTAAGAGTCAGGGAAGTGTCGAGTGGAACAAGGGATGTGCTGCACAGCTTCCCTCGCAGGCAGATTCCCTCCTGGGACGCTTACTTCTCATGCCTTAGTGCCCTGCTTTGTTTGGAGGCTGTTTGCGGACAGCAGCACACACAGCGGGAAGGTGCGCTCTGATCGGCTCCAAGTCTCGGCAGATAGAAGCGCAAGCGAGGCACCGGCTCGCAGTTTGTCCCGGGCATGGGAAGCAGCATGCTGCGTGCCCAGAACACATCCCCCTGTATCCTGCCTGCCACGGGACTGCTTCTGAACACGGAGGCACGCCTACAAGCCAGCTGAGATGGGCTTTGCCTAAGAGTCAGGGAAGTGTCGAGTGGAACAAGGGATGTGCTGCACAGCTTCCCTCGCAGGCAGATTCCCTCCTGGGACGCTTACTTCTCATGCCTTAGTGCCCTGCTTTGTTTGGAGGCTCTTTGCGGACAGCAGCACACACAGCGGGAAGGTGCGCTCTGATCGGCTCCAAGTCTCGGCAGATAGAAGCGCAAGCGAGGCACCGGCTCGCAGTTTGTCCCGGGCATGGGAAGCAGCATGCTGCGTGCCCAGAACACATCCCCCTGTATCCTGCCTGCCACGGGACTGCTTCTGAGCACGGAGACACGCCTACAAGCCAGCTGAGATGGGCTTTGCCTAAGAGTCAGGGAAGTGTCGAGTGGAACAAGGGATGTGCTGCACAGCTTCCCTCGCAGGCAGATTCCCTCCTGGGACGCTTACTTCTCATGCCTTAGTGCCCTGCTTTGTTTGGAGGCTCTTTGCGGACAGCAGCACACACAGCGGGAAGGTGCGCTCTGATCGGCTCCAAGTCTCGGCAGATAGAAGCGCAAGCGAGGCACCGGCTCGCAGTTTGTCCCGGGCATGGGAAGCAGCATGCTGCGTGCCCAGAACACATCCCCCTGTATCCTGCCTGCCACGGGACTGCTTCTGAGCACGGAGGCTCGCCTACAAGCCAGCTGAGATGGGCTTTGCCTAAGAGTCAGGGAAGTGGCGAGCGGAACAAGGGATGTGCTGCACAGCTTCCCTCGCAGGCAGATTCCCTCCTGGGACGCTTACTTCTCATGCCTTAGCGCCCTGCTTTGTTTGGAGGCTGTTTGCGGACAGCAGCACACACAGCGGGAAGGTGCGCTCTGATCGGCTCCAAGTCTCGGCAGATAGAAGCGCAAGCGATGCACCGGCTCGCAGTTTGTCCCGGGCATGGGAAGCAGCATGCTGCGTGCCCAGAACACATCTCGCACTATCCTGCCTGCCACGGGACTGCTTCTGAGCACGGAGACACGTCTACAAGCCAACTGAGATGGGCTTTGCCTAAGAGTGAGGGAAGTGGCGAGCGGAAGAAGGGATGTGCTGCACAGATTCCCTCGCAGGCAGATTCCCTCCTGGGACGCTTACTTCTCTTGCCTTAGCGCCCTGCTTTGTTTGGAGGCTGTTTGCGGACAGCAGCACACACAGCGGGAAGGTGCGCGCTGGCCAGCTCCAAGTCTCGGCAGATAGAAGCGCAAGCGAGGCACCGGCTCGCAGTTTGTCCCGGGCATGGGAAGCAGCATGCTGCGTGCCCAGAACACATCCCCCTGTATCCTGCCTGCCACGGGACTGCTTCTGAGCACGGAGACACGCCTACAAGCCAGCTGAGATGGGCTTTGCCTAAGAGTCAGGGAAGTGTCGAGTGGAACAAGGGATGTACTGCACAGCTTCCCTCGCAGGCAGATTCCCTCCTGGGACACTTACTTCTCATGCCTTAGTGCCCTGCTTTGTTTGGAGGCTGTTTGCGGACAGCAGCACACACAGCGGGAAGGTGCGCTCTGATCGGCTCCAAGTCTCGGCAGATAGAAGCGCAAGCGAGGCACCGGCTCGCAGTTTGTCCCGGGCATGGGAAGCAGCATGCTGCGTGCCCAGAACACATCCCCCTGTATCCTGCCTGCCACGGGACTGCTTCTGAGCACGGAGACACGCCTACAAGCCAGCTGAGATGGGCTTTGCCTAAGAGTCAGGGAAGTGTCGAGTGGAACAAGGGATGTGCTGCACAGCTTCCCTCGCAGGCAGATTCCCTCCTGGGACGCTTACTTCTCATGCCTTAGTGCCCTGCTTTGTTTGGAGGCTGTTTGCGGACAGCAGCACACACAGCGGGAAGGTGCGCTCTGATCGGCTCCAAGTCTCGGCAGATAGAAGCGCAAGCGAGGCACCGGCTCGCAGTTTGTCCCGGGCATGGGAAGCAGCATGCTGCGTGCCCAGAACACATCCCCCTGTATCCTGCCTGCCACGGGACTGCTTCTGAGCACGGAGACACGCCTACAAGCCAGCTGAGATGGGCTTTGCCTAAGAGTCAGGGAAGTGTCGAGTGGAACAAGGGATGTGCTGCACAGCTTCCCTCGCAGGCAGATTCCCTCCTGGGACGCTTACTTCTCATGCCTTAGTGCCCTGCTTTGTTTGGAGGCTGTTTGCGGACAGCAGCACACACAGCGGGAAGGTGCGCTCTGATCGGCTCCAAGTCTCGGCAGATAGAAGCGCAAGCGATGCACCGGCTCGCAGTTTGTCCCGGGCATGGGAAGCAGCATGCTGCGTGCCCAGAACACATCCCCCTGTATCCTGCCTGCCACGGGACTGCTTCTGAGCACGGAGGCTCGCCTACAAGCCAGCTGAGATGGGCTTTGCCTAAGAGTCAGGGAAGTGGCGAGCGGAACAAGGGATGTGCTGCACAGCTTCCCTCGCAGGCAGATTCCCTCCTGGGACGCTTACTTCTCTTGCCTTAGTGCCCTGCTTTGTTTGGAGGCTGTTTGCGGACAGCAGCACACACAGCGGGAAGGTGCGCGCTGGCCAGCTCCAAGTCTCGGCAGATAGAAGCGCAAGCGATGCACCGGCTCGCAGTTTGTCCCGGGCATGGGAAGCAGCATGCTGCGTGCCCAGAACACATCTCGCACTATCCTGCCTGCCACGGGACTGCTTCTGAGCACGGAGACACGTCTACAAGCCAGCTGAGATGGGCTTTGCCTAAGAGTGAGGGAAGTGGCGAGCGGAAGAAGGGATGTGCTGCACAGATTCCCTCGCACCCAGATTCCCTCCTGGGACGCTTACTTCTCTTGCCTTAGCGCCCTGCTTTGTTTGGAGGCTGTTTGCGGACAGCAGCACACACAGCGGGAAGGTGCGCGCTGGCCAGCTCCAAGTCTCGGCAGATAGAAGCGCAAGCGAGGCACCGGCTCGCAGTTTGTCCCGGGCATGGGAAGCAGCATGCTGCATGCCCAGAACACATCCCCCTGTATCCTGCCTGCCACGGGACTGCTTCTGAGCACGGAGACACGTCTACAAGCCAGCTGAGATGGGCTTTGCCTAAGAGTGAGGGAAGTGTCGAGTGGAACAAGGGATGTGCTGCACACCTTCCCTCGCAGGCAGATTCCCTCCTGGGGCGCTTAGTTCTCTTGCTTTAGTGCCCTGCTTTGTTTGGAGGCTGTTTGCGGACAGCAGCACACACAGCGGGAAGGTGCGCTCTGATCGGCTCCAAGTCTCGGCAGATAGAAGCGCAAGCGAGGCACCGGCTCGCAGTTTGTCCCGGGCATGGGAAGCAGCATGCTGCGTGCCCAGAACACATCTCGCACTATCCTGCCTGCCACGGGACTGCTTCTGAGCACGGAGGCATGCCTACAAGCCAGCTGAGATGGGCTTTGCCTAAGAGTCAGGGAAGTGTCGAGTGGAACAAGGGATGTGCTGCACAGCTTCCCTCGCAGGCAGATTCCCTCCTGGGGCGCTTAGTTCTCTTGCTTTAGTGCCCTGCTTTGTTTGGAGGCTGTTTGCGGACAGCAGCACACACAGCGGGAAGGTGCGCTCTGATCGGCTCCAAGTCTCGGCAGATAGAAGCGCAAGCGAGGCACCGGCTCGCAGTTTGTCCCGGGCATGGGAAGCAGCATGCTGCGTGCCCAGAACACATCTCGCACTATCCTGCCTGCCACGGGACTGCTTCTGAGCACGGAGGCATGCCTACAAGCCAGCTGAGATGGGCTTTGCCTAAGAGTCAGGGAAGTGTCGAGTGGAACAAGGGATGTGCTGCACAGCTTCCCTCGCAGGCAGATTCCCTCCTGGGGCGCTTAGTTCTCTTGCTTTAGTGCCCTGCTTTGTTTGGAGGCTGTTTGCGGACAGCAGCACACACAGCGGGAAGGTGCGCTCTGGCCAGCTCCAAGTCCGGCAGATAGAAGCGCAAGCGAGGCACCGGCTCGCAGTTTGTCCCGGGCATGGGAAGCAGCATGCTGCATGCCCAGAACACATCCCCCTGTATCCTGCCTGCCACGGGACTGCTTCTGAGCATGGAGGCACGCCTACAAGCCAGCTGAGATGGGCTTTGCCTAAGAGTGAGGGAAGTGTCGAGTGGAACAAGGGATGTGCTGCACAGCTTCCCTCGCAGGCAGATTCCCTCCTGGGACGCTTACTTCTCATGCCTTAGTGCCCTGCTTTGTTTGGAGGCTGTTTGCGGACAGCAGCACACACAGCGGGAAGGTGCGCTCTGATCGGCTCCAAGTCTCGGCAGATAGAAGCGCAAGCGAGGCACCGGCTCGCAGTTTGTCCCGGGCATGGGAAGCAGCATGCTGCGTGCCCAGAACACATCCCCCTGTATCCTGCCTGCCACGGGACTGCTTCTGAGCACGGAGGCTCGCCTACAAGCCAGCTGAGATGGGCTTTGCCTAAGAGTCAGGGAAGTGGCGAGCGGAACAAGGGATGTGCTGCACAGCTTCCCTCGCAGGCAGATTCCCTCCTGGGGCGCTTACTTCTCTTGCCTTAGCGCCCTGCTTTGTTTGGAGGCTGTTTGCGGACAGCAGCACACACAGCGGGAAGGTGCGCGCTGGCCAGCTCCAAGTCTCGGCAGATAGAAGCGCAAGCGAGGCACCGGCTCGCAGTGTGTCCCGGGCATGGGAAGCAGCATGCTGCATGCCCAGAACACATCCCCCTGTATCCTGCCTGCCACGGGACTGCTTCTGAGCACGGAGACACGACTACAAGCCAGCAGAGATGGGCTTTGCCTAAGAGTCAGGGAAGTGGCGAGCGGAACAAGGGATGTGCTGCACAGATTCCCTCGCAGGCAGATTCCCTCCTGGGACGCTTACTTCTCATGCCTTAGTGCCCTGCTTTGTTTGGAGGCTGTTTGCGGACAGCAGCACACACAGCGGGAAGGTGCGCTCTGATCGGCTCCAAGTCTCGGCAGATAGAAGCGCAAGCGAGGCACCGGCTCGCAGTTTGTCCCGGGCATGGGAAGCAGCATGCTGCGTGCCCAGAACACATCTCGCACTGTCCTGCCTGCCACGGGACTGCTTCTGAGCACGGAGGCACGCCTACAAGCAAGTTGAGATGGGCTTTGCCTAAGAGTCAGGGAAGTGTCGAGTGGAACAAGGGAACTGCTGAACAGCTTCCCTCGCAGGCAGATTCCCTCCTGGGGCGCTTAGTTCTCTTGCTTTAGTGCCCTGCTTTGTTTGGAGACTGTTTGCGGACAGCAGCACACACAGCGGGAAGGTGCGCGCTGGCCAGCTCCAAGTCCGGCAGATAGAAGCGCAAGCCAGGCACCGGCTCGCAGTTTGTCCCGAGCATGGGAAGCAGCGTGCTGCATGCCCAGAACACATCTCTCACTGTCCTGCCTGCCACGGGACTGCTTCTGAGCACGGAGACACGCCTACAAGCCAGCTGAGATGGGCTTTGCCTAAGAGTCAGGGAAGTGTCGAGTGGAACAAGGGATGTGCTGCACAGCTTCCCTCGCAGGCAGATTCCCTCCTGGGGCGCTTAGTTCTCTTGCTTTAGTGCCCTGCTTTGTTTGGAGACTGTTTGCGGACAGCAGCACACACAGCGGGAAGGTGCGCTCTGATCGGCTCCAAGTCTCGGCAGATAGAAGCGCAAGCGAGGCACCGGCTCGCAGTTTGTCCCGGGCATGGGAAGCAGCATGCTGCGTGCCCAGAACACATCTCGCACTATCCTGCCTGCCACGGGACTGCTTCTGAGCACGGAGGCATGCCTACAAGCCAGCTGAGATGGGCTTTGCCTAAGAGTCAGGGAAGTGTCGAGTGGAACAAGGGATGTGCTGCACAGCTTCCCTCGCAGGCAGATTCCCTCCTGGGGCGCTTAGTTCTCTTGCTTTAGTGCCCTGCTTTGTTTGGAGACTGTTTGCGGACAGCAGCACACACAGCGGGAAGGTGCGCTCTGGCCAGCTCCAAGTCTCGGCAGATAGAAGCGCAAGCGAGGCACCGGCTCGCAGTTTGTCCCGGGCATGGGAAGCAGCATGCTGCGTGCCCAGAACACATCCCCCTGTATCCTGCCTGCCACGGGACTGCTTCTGAGCACGGAGGCTCGCCTACAAGCCAGCTGAGATGGGCTTTGCCTAAGAGTCAGGGAAGTGGCGAGCGGAACAAGGGATGTGCTGCACAGCTTCCCTCGCAGGCAGATTCCCTCCTGGGGCGCTTACTTCTCTTGCCTTAGCGCCCTGCTTTGTTTGGAGGCTGTTTGCGGACAGCAGCACACACAGCGGGAAGGTGCGCTCTGATCGGCTCCAAGTCTCGGCAGATAGAAGCGCAAGCGAGGCACCGGCTCGCAGTTTGTCCCGGGCATGGGAAGCAGCATGCTGCGTGCCCAGAACACATCCCCCTGTATCCTGCCTGCCACGGGACTGCTTCTGAGCACGGAGGCTCGCCTACAAGCCAGCTGAGATGGGCTTTGCCTAAGAGTGAGGGAAGTGTCGAGTGGAACAAGGGATGTGCTGCACAGCGTCCCTCGCAGGCAGATTCCCTCCTGGGACGCTTACTTCTCTTGCCTTAGCGCCCTGCTTTGTTTGGAGGCTGTTTGCGGACAGCAGCACACACAGCGGGAAGGTGCGCTCTGATCGGCTCCAAGTCTCGGCAGATAGAAGCGCAAGCGAGGCACCGGCTCGCAGTTTGTCCCGGGCATGGGAAGCAGCATGCTGCGTGCCCAGAACACATCTCGCACTATCCTGCCTGCCACGGGACTGCTTCTGAGCACGGAGGCACGCCTACAAGCAAGTTGAGATGGGCTTTGCCTAAGAGTGAGGGAAGTGTCGAGTGGAACAAGGGAACTGCTGAACAGCTTCCCTCGCAGGCAGATTCCCTCCTGGGGCGCTTAGTTCTCTTGCTTTAGTGCCCTGCTTTGTTTGGAGACTGTTTGCGGACAGCAGCACACACAGCGGGAAGGTGCGCGCTGGCCAGCTCCAAGTCCGGCAGATAGAAGCGCAAGCCAGGCACCGGCTCGCAGTTTGTCCCGAGCATGGGAAGCAGCGTGCTGCATGCCCAGAACACATCTCTCACTGTCCTGCCTGCCACGGGACTGCTTCTGAGCACGGAGACACGCCTACAAGCCAGCTGAGATGGGCTTTGCCTAAGAGTCAGGGAAGTGGCGAGCGGAACAAGGGATGTGCTGCACAGCTTCCCTCGCAGGCAGATTCCCTCCTGGGACGCTTACTTCTCTTGCCTTAGTGCCCTGCTTTGTTTGGAGGCTGTTTGCGGACAGCAGCACACACAGCGGGAAGGTGCGCTCTGATCGGCTCCAAGTCTCGGCAGATAGAAGCGCAAGCGATGCACCGGCTCGCAGTTTGTCCCGGGCATGGGAAGCAGTATGCTGCGTGCCCAGAACACATCCCCCTGTATCCTGCCTGCCACGGGACTGCTTCTGAGCACGGAGGCACGCCTACAAGCCAGCTGAGATGGGCTTTGCCTAAGAGTCAGGGAAGTGGCGAGCGGAACAAGGGATGTGCTGCACAGCTTCCCTCGCAGGCAGATTCCCTCCTGGGACGCTTACTTCTCTTGCCTTAGCGCCCTGCTTTGTTTGGAGGCTGTTTGCGGACAGCAGCACACACAGCGGGAAGGTGCGCGCTGGCCAGCTCCAAGTCTCGGCAGATAGAAGCGCAAGCGAGGCACCGGCTCGCAGTTTGTCCCGGGCATGGGAAGCAGCATGCTGCGTGCCCAGAACACATCCCCCTGTATCCTGCCTGCCACGGGACTGCTTCTGAGCACAGAGGCACGCCTACAAGCAAGTTGAGATGGGCTTTGCCTAAGAGTGAGGGAAGTGTCGAGTGGAACAAGGGATGTGCTGCACAGCTTCCCTCGCAGGCAGATTCCCTCCTGGGACGCTTACTTCTCATGCCTTAGTGCCCTGCTTTGTTTGGAGGCTGTTTGCGGACAGCAGCACACACAGCGGGAAGGTGCGCTCTGATCGGCTCCAAGTCTCGGCAGATAGAAGCGCAAGCGAGGCACCGGCTCGCAGTTTGTCCCGGGCATGGGAAGCAGCATGCTGCGTGCCCAGAACACATCCCCCTGTATCCTGCCTGCCACGGGACTGCTTCTGAGCACGGAGGCTCGCCTACAAGCCAGCTGAGATGGGCTTTGCCTAAGAGTCAGGGAAGTGGCGAGCGGAACAAGGGATATGCTGCACAGCTTCCCTCGCAGGCAGATTCCCTCCTGGGACGCTTACTTCTCCTGCCTTAGCGCCCTGCTTTGTTTGGAGGCTGTTTGCGGACAGCAGCACACACAGCGGGAAGGTGCGCTCTGATCGGCTCCAAGTCTCGGCAGATAGAAGCGCAAGCGAGGCACCGGCTCGCAGTTTGTCCCGGGCATGGGAAGCAGCATGCTGCATGCCCAGAACACATCCACCTGTATCCTGCCTGCCACGGGACTGCTTCTGAGCACGGAGACACGCCTACAAGCCAGCTGAGATGGGCTTTGCCTAAGAGTCAGGGAAGTGGCGAGCGGAACAAGGGATGTGCTGCACAGATTCCCTCGCAGGCAGATTCCCTCCTGGGACGCTTACTTCTCATGCCTTAGTGCCCTGCTTTGTTTGGAGGCTGTTTGCGGACAGCAGCACACACAGCGGGAAGGTGCGCTCTGATCGGCTCCAAGTCTCGGCAGATAGAAGCGCAAGCGATGCACCGGCTCGCAGTTTGTCCCGGGCATGGGAAGCAGCATGCTGCGTGCCCAGAACACATCACCCTGTATCCTGCCTGCCACGGGACTGCTTCTGAGCACGGAGGCACGCCTACAAGCCAGCTGAGATGGGCTTTGCCTAAGAGTGAGGGAAGTGTCGAGTGGAACAAGGGATGTGCTGCACAGCTTCCCTCGCAGGCAGATTCCCTCCTGGGACACTTACTTCTCTTGCCTTAGCGCCCTGCTTTGTTTGGAGGCTGTTTGCGGACAGCAGCACACACAGCGGGAAGGTGCGCTCTGATCGGCTCCAAGTCTCGGCAGATAGAAGCGCAAGCGAGGCACCGGCTCGCAGTTTGTCCCGGGCATGGGAAGCAGCATGCTGCGTGCCCAGAACACATCTCGCACTGTCCTGCCTGCCACGGGACTGCTTCTGAGCACGGAGGCACGCCTACAAGCAAGTTGAGATGGGCTTTGCCTAAGAGTGAGGGAAGTGTCGAGTGGAACAAGGGAACTGCTGAACAGCTTCCCTCGCAGGCAGATTCCCTCCTGGGGCGCTTAGTTCTCTTGCTTTAGTGCCCTGCTTTGTTTGGAGACTGTTTGCGGACAGCAGCACACACAGCGGGAAGGTGCGCGCTGGCCAGCTCCAAGTCCGGCAGATAGAAGCGCAAGCCAGGCACCGGCTCGCAGTTTGTCCCGAGCATGGGAAGCAGCGTGCTGCATGCCCAGAACACATCTCTCACTGTCCTGCCTGCCACGGGACTGCTTCTGAGCACGGAGACACGCCTACAAGCCAGCTGAGATGGGCTTTGCCTAAGAGTCAGGGAAGTGGCGAGTGGAACAAGGGATGTGCTGCACAGCTTCCCTCGCAGGCAGATTCCCTCCTGGGACGCTTACTTCTCTTGCCTTAGTGCCCTGCTTTGTTTGGAGGCTGTTTGCGGACAGCAGCACACACAGCGGGAAGGTGCGCTCTGATCGGCTCCAAGTCTCGGCAGATAGAAGCGCAAGCGATGCACCGGCTCGCAGTTTGTCCCGGGCATGGGAAGCAGTATGCTGCGTGCCCAGAACACATCCCCCTGTATCCTGCCTGCCACGGGACTGCTTCTGAGCATGGAGGCACGCCTACAAGCCAGCTGAGATGGGCTTTGCCTAAGAGTCAGGGAAGTGTCGAGCGGAACAAGGGATGTGCTGCACAGCTTCCCTCGCAGGCAGATTCCCTCCTGGGACGCTTACTTCTCTTGCCTTAGCGCCCTGCTTTGTTTGGAGGCTGTTTGCGGACAGCAGCACACACAGCGGGAAGGTGCGCGCTGGCCAGCTCCAAGTCTCGGCAGATAGAAGCGCAAGCGAGGCACCGGCTCGCAGTTTGTCCCGGGCATGGGAAGCAGCATGCTGCGTGCCCAGAACACATCTCGCACTGTCCTGCCTGCCACGGGACTGCTTCTGAGCACGGAGACACGCCTACAAGCAAGTTGAGATGGGCTTTGCCTAAGAGTGAGGGAAGTGTCGAGTGGAACAAGGGATGTGCTGCACAGCTTCCCTGGCAGGCAGATTCCCTCCTGGGGCGCAAGTTCTCTTGCTTTAGTGCCCTGCTTTGTTTGGAGACTGTTTGCGGACAGCAGCACACACAGCGGGAAGGTGCGCTCTGGCCAGCTCCAAGTCCGGCAGATAGAAGCGCAAGCGAGGCACCGGCTCGCAGTTTGTCCCGGGCATGGGAAGCAGCATGCTGCATGCCCAGAACACATCTCGCACTTTCCTGCCTGCCACAGGGCTGTTTCTGAGCACGGAGGCACGCCTACAAGCCAGCTGAGATGGGCTTTGCCTAAGAGTCAGGGAAGTGGCGAGCGGAACAAGGGATGTGCTGCACAGCTTCCCTCGCAGGCAGATTCCCTCCTGGGACGCTTACTTCTCTTGCCTTAGTGCCCTGCTTTGTTTGGAGGCTGTTTGCGGACAGCAGCACACACAGCGGGAAGGTGCGCTCTGATCGGCTCCAAGTCTCGGCAGATAGAAGCGCAAGCGAGGCACCGGCTCGCAGTTTGTCCCGGGCATGGGAAGCAGCGTGCTGCATGCCCAGAACACATCTCTCACTGTCCTGCCTGCCACAGGGCTGTTTCTGAGCACGGAGACACGCCTACAAGCAAGTTGAGATGGGCTTTGCCTAAGAGTGAGGGAAGTGGGGAGTGGAACAAGGGAACTGCTGCACAGCTTCCCTCACAGGCACATTCCCTCCTGGGACGCTTACTTCTCTTGCCTTAGCGCCCTGCTTTGTTTGGAGGCTGTTTGCGAACAGCAGCACACACAGCGGGAAGGTGCGCGCTGGCCAGCTCCAAGTCTCGGCAGATAGAAGCGCAAGCGAGGCACCGGCTCGCAGTTTGTCCCGGGCATGGGAAGCAGCATGCTGCATGCCCAGAACACATCTCGCACTGTCATGCATGCCACGGGACTGCTTCTGAGCATGGAGGCACGTCTACAAGCCAGCTGAGATGGGCTTTGCCTAAGAGTGAGGGAAGTGGCGAGCGGAACAAGGGATGTGCTGCACAGCTTCCCTCGCAGGCAGATTCCCTCCTGGGGCGCTTACTTCTCTTGCCTTAGCGCCCTGCTTTGTTTGGAGGCTGTTTGCGGACAGCAGCACACACAGCGGGAAGGTGCGCGCTGGCCAGCTCCAAGTCTCGGTAGATAGAAGCGCAAGCGAGGCACCGGCTCGCAGTTTGTCCCGGGCATGGGAAGCAGCATGCTGCATGTCCAGAACACATCCCCCTGTATCCTGCCTGCCACAGGACTGCTTCTGAGCACGGAGGCATGTCTACAAGCCAGCTGAGATGGGCTTTGCCTAAGAGTCAGGGAAGTGTCGAGTGGAACAAGGGATGTGCTGCACAGCTTCCCTCGCAGGCAGATTCCCTCCTGGGACGCTTACTTCTCATGCCTTAGTGCCCTGCTTTGTTTGGAGGCTGTTTGCGGACAGCAGCACACACAGCGGGAAGGTGCGCTCTGATCGGCTCCAAGTCTCGGCAGATAGAAGCGCAAGCGAGGCACCGGCTCGCAGTTTGTCCCGGGCATGGGAAGCAGCATGCTGCGTGCCCAGAATACATCCCCCTGTATCCTGCCTGCCACGGGACTGCTTCTGAGCACGGAGGCTCGCCTACAAGCCAGCTGAGATGGGCTTTGCCTAAGAGTGAGGGAAGTGTCGAGTGGAACAAGGGATGTGCTGCACAGCTTCCCTCGCAGGCAGATTCCCTCCTGGGACGCTTACTTCTCTTGCCTTAGCGCCCTGCTTTGTTTGGAGGCTGTTTGCGGACAGCAGCACACACAGCGGGAAGGTGCGCGCTGGCCAGCTCCAAGTCTCGGCAGATAGAAGCGCAAGCGAGGCACCGGCTCGCAGTTTGTCCCGGGCATGGGAAGCAGCATGCTGCATGCCCAGAACACATCTCGCACTGTCCTGTCTGCCACGGGACTGCTTCTGAGCACAGAGGCACGCCTACAAGCAAGTTGAGATGGGCTTTGCCTAAGAGTGAGGGAAGTGTCGAGTGGAACAAGGGAACTGCTGAACAGCTTCCCTCGCAGGCAGATTCCCTCCTGGGGCGCTTAGTTCTCTTGCTTTAGTGCCCTGCTTTGTTTGGAGACTGTTTGCGGACAGCAGCACACACAGCGGGAAGGTGCGCGCTGGCCAGCTCCAAGTCCGGCAGATAGAAGCGCAAGCCAGGCACCGGCTCGCAGTTTGTCCCGAGCATGGGAAGCAGCGTGCTGCATGCCCAGAACACATCTCTCACTGTCCTGCCTGCCACGGGACTGCTTCTGAGCACGGAGACACGCCTACAAGCCAGCTGAGATGGGCTTTGCCTAAGAGTCAGGGAAGTGGCGAGCGGAACAAGGGATGTGCTGCACAGCTTCCCTCGCAGGCAGATTCCCTCCTGGGACGCTTACTTCTCTTGCCTTAGTGCCCTGCTTTGTTTGGAGGCTGTTTGCGGACAGCAGCACACACAGCGGGAAGGTGCGCTCTGATCGGCTCCAAGTCTCGGCAGATAGAAGCGCAAGCGATGCACCGGCTCGCAGTTTGTCCCGGGCATGGGAAGCAGCATGCTGCGTGCCCAGAACACATCCCCCTGTATCCTGCCTGCCACGGGACTGCTTCTGAGCACGGAGGCTCGCCTACAAGCCAGCTGAGATGGGCTTTGCCTAAGAGTCAGGGAAGTGTCGAGCGGAACAAGGGATGTGCTGCACAGCTTCCCTCGCAGGCAGATTCCCTCCTGGGACGCTTACTTCTCTTGCCTTAGCGCCCTGCTTTGTTTGGAGGCTCTTTGCGGACAGCAGCACACACAGCGGGAAGGTGCGCGCTGGCCAGCTCCAAGTCTCGGCAGATAGAAGCGCAAGCGAGGCACCGGCTCGCAGTTTGTCCCGGGCATGGGAAGCAGCATGCTGCGTGCCCAGAACACATCTCGCACTGTCCTGCCTGCCACGGGACTGCTTCTGAGCACGGAGACACGCCTACAAGCAAGTTGAGATGGGCTTTGCCTAAGAGTGAGGGAAGTGTCGAGTGGAACAAGGGATGTGCTGCACAGCTTCCCTGGCAGGCAGATTCCCTCCTGGGGCGCAAGTTCTCTTGCTTTAGTGCCCTGCTTTGTTTGGAGACTGTTTGCGGACAGCAGCACACACAGCGGGAAGGTGCGCTCTGGCCAGCTCCAAGTCCGGCAGATAGAAGCGCAAGCGAGGCACCGGCTCGCAGTTTGTCCCGGGCATGGGAAGCAGCATGCTGCATGCCCAGAACACATCTCGCACTTTCCTGCCTGCCACAGGGCTGTTTCTGAGCACGGAGGCACGCCTACAAGCCAGCTGAGATGGGCTTTGCCTAAGAGTCAGGGAAGTGGCGAGCGGAACAAGGGATGTGCTGCACAGCTTCCCTCGCAGGCAGATTCCCTCCTGGGACGCTTACTTCTCTTGCCTTAGTGCCCTGCTTTGTTTGGAGGCTGTTTGCGGACAGCAGCACACACAGCGGGAAGGTGCGCTCTGATCGGCTCCAAGTCTCGGCAGATAGAAGCGCAAGCGAGGCACCGGCTCGCAGTTTGTCCCGGGCATGGGAAGCAGCGTGCTGCATGCCCAGAACACATCTCTCACTGTCCTGCCTGCCACAGGGCTGTTTCTGAGCACGGAGACACGCCTACAAGCAAGTTGAGATGGGCTTTGCCTAAGAGTGAGGGAAGTGGCGAGCGGAACAAGGGATGTGCTGCACAGCTTCCCTCGCAGGCAGATTCCCTCCTGGGACGCTTACTTCTCTTGCCTTAGCGCCCTGCTTTGTTTGGAGGCTGTTTGCGGACAGCAGCACACACAGCGGGAAGGTGCGCGCTGGCCAGCTCCAAGTCTCGGCAGATAGAAGCGCAAGCGAGGCACCGGCTCGCAGTTTGTCCCGGGCATGGGAAGCAGCATGCTTCGAGCCCAGAACACATCTCGCACTGTCATGCATGCCACGGGACTGCTTCTGAGCACGGAGGCATGTCTACAAGCCAGCTGAGATGGGCTTTGCCTAAGAGTGAGGGAAGTGTCGAGTGGAACAAGGGATGTGCTGCACAGCTTCCCTCGCAGGCAGATTCCCTCCTGGGACGCTTACTTCTCATGCCTTAGTGCCCTGCTTTGTTTGGAGGCTGTTTGCGGACAGCAGCACACACAGCGGGAAGGTGCGCTCTGATCGGCTCCAAGTCTCGGCAGATAGAAGCGCAAGCGAGGCACCGGCTCGCAGTTTGTCCCGGGCATGGGAAGCAGCATGCTGCGTGCCCAGAATACATCCCCCTGTATCCTGCCTGCCACGGGACTGCTTCTGAGCACGGAGGCTCGCCTACAAGCCAGCTGAGATGGGCTTTGCCTAAGAGTGAGGGAAGTGTCGAGTGGAACAAGGGATGTGCTGCACAGCTTCCCTCGCAGGCAGATTCCCTCCTGGGACGCTTACTTCTCTTGCCTTAGCGCCCTGCTTTGTTTGGAGGCTGTTTGCGGACAGCAGCACACACAGCGGGAAGGTGCGCGCTGGCCAGCTCCAAGTCTCGGCAGATAGAAGCGCAAGCGAGGCACCGGCTCGCAGTTTGTCCCGGGCATGGGAAGCAGCATGCTGCATGCCCAGAACACATCTCGCACTGTCCTGTCTGCCACGGGACTGCTTCTGAGCACAGAGGCACGCCTACAAGCAAGTTGAGATGGGCTTTGCCTAAGAGTGAGGGAAGTGTCGAGTGGAACAAGGGAACTGCTGAACAGCTTCCCTCGCAGGCAGATTCCCTCCTGGGGCGCTTAGTTCTCTTGCTTTAGTGCCCTGCTTTGTTTGGAGACTGTTTGCGGACAGCAGCACACACAGCGGGAAGGTGCGCGCTGGCCAGCTCCAAGTCCGGCAGATAGAAGCGCAAGCCAGGCACCGGCTCGCAGTTTGTCCCGAGCATGGGAAGCAGCGTGCTGCATGCCCAGAACACATCTCTGACTGTCCTGCCTGCCACGGGACTGCTTCTGAGCACGGAGACACGTCTACAAGCCAGCTGAGATGGGCTTTGCCTAAGAGTCAGGGAAGTGGCGAGCGGAAAAAGGGATGTGCTGCACAGATTCCCTCGCAGGCAGATTCCCTCCTGGGACGCTTACTTCTCATGCCTTAGTGCCCTGCTTTGTTTGGAGGCTGTTTGCGGACAGCAGCACACACAGCGGGAAGGTGCGCTCTGATCGGCTCCAAGTCTCGGCAGATAGAAGCGCAAGCGAGGCACCGGCTCGCAGTTTGTCCCGGGCATGGGAAGCAGCATGCTGCGTGCCCAGAACACATCCCCCTGTATCCTGCCTGCCACGGGACTGCTTCTGAGCACGGAGGCTCGCCTACAAGCCAGCTGAGATGGGCTTTGCCTAAGAGTCAGGGAAGTGGCGAGCGGAACAAGGGAACTGCTGCACAGCTTCCCTCGCAGGCAGATTCCCTCCTGGGACGCTTACTTCTCCTGCCTTAGCGCCCTGCTTTGTTTGGAGGCTGTTTGCGGACAGCAGCACACACAGCGGGAAGGTGCGCTCTGATCGGCTCCAAGTCTCGGCAGATAGAAGCGCAAGCGAGGCACCGGCTCGCAGTTTGTCCCGGGCATGGGAAGCAGCATGCTGCATGCCCAGAACACATCCACCTGTATCCTGCCTGCCACGGGACTGCTTCTGAGCACGGAGACACGCCTACAAGCCAGCTGAGATGGGCTTTGCCTAAGAGTCAGGGAAGTGTCGAGCGGAACAAGGGATGTGCTGCACAGCTTCCCTCGCAGGCAGATTCCCTCCTGGGACGCTTACTTCTCATGCCTTAGTGCCCTGCTTTGTTTGGAGGCTGTTTGCGGACAGCAGCACACACAGCGGGAAGGTGCGCTCTGATCGGCTCCAAGTCTCGGCAGATAGAAGCGCAAGCGATGCACCGGCTCGCAGTTTGTCCCGGGCATGGGAAGCAGCATGCTGCGTGCCCAGAACACATCACCCTGTATCCTGCCTGCCACGGGACTGCTTCTGAGCACGGAGGCACGCCTACAAGCCAGCTGAGATGGGCTTTGCCTAAGAGTGAGGGAAGTGTCGAGTGGAACAAGGGATGTGCTGCACAGCTTCCCTCGCAGGCAGATTCCCTCCTGGGACGCTTACTTCTCTTGCCTTAGCGCCCTGCTTTGTTTGGAGGCTGTTTGCGGACAGCAGCACACACAGCGGGAAGGTGCGCTCTGATCGGCTCCAAGTCTCGGCAGATAGAAGCGCAAGCGAGGCACCGGCTCGCAGTTTGTCCCGGGCATGGGAAGCAGCATGCTGCGTGCCCAGAACACATCTCGCACTGTCCTGCCTGCCACGGGACTGCTTCTGAGCACGGAGGCACGCCTACAAGCAAGTTGAGATGGGCTTTGCCTAAGAGTGAGGGAAGTGTCGAGTGGAACAAGGGAACTGCTGAACAGCTTCCCTCGCAGGCAGATTCCCTCCTGGGGCGCTTAGTTCTCTTGCTTTAGTGCCCTGCTTTGTTTGGAGACTGTTTGCGGACAGCAGCACACACAGCGGGAAGGTGCGCGCTGGCCAGCTCCAAGTCCGGCAGATAGAAGCGCAAGCCAGGCACCGGCTCGCAGTTTGTCCCGAGCATGGGAAGCAGCGTGCTGCATGCCCAGAACACATCTCTCACTGTCCTGCCTGCCACGGGACTGCTTCTGAGCACGGAGACACGCCTACAAGCCAGCTGAGATGGGCTTTGCCTAAGAGTCAGGGAAGTGGCGAGCGGAACAAGGGATGTGCTGCACAGCTTCCCTCGCAGGCAGATTCCCTCCTGGGACGCTTACTTCTCTTGCCTTAGTGCCCTGCTTTGTTTGGAGGCTGTTTGCGGACAGCAGCACACACAGCGGGAAGGTGCGCTCTGATCGGCTCCAAGTCTCGGCAGATAGAAGCGCAAGCGAGGCACCGGCTCGCAGTTTGTCCCGGGCATGGGAAGCAGCATGCTGCATGCCCAGAACACATCCACCTGTATCCTGCCTGCCACGGGACTGCTTCTGAGCACGGAGACACGCCTACAAGCCAGCTGAGATGGGCTTTGCCTAAGAGTCAGGGAAGTGTCGAGCGGAACAAGGGATGTGCTGCACAGCTTCCCTCGCAGGCAGATTCCCTCCTGGGACGCTTACTTCTCATGCCTTAGTGCCCTGCTTTGTTTGGAGGCTGTTTGCGGACAGCAGCACACACAGCGGGAAGGTGCGCTCTGATCGGCTCCAAGTCTCGGCAGATAGAAGCGCAAGCGATGCACCGGCTCGCAGTTTGTCCCGGGCATGGGAAGCAGCATGCTGCGTGCCCAGAACACATCACCCTGTATCCTGCCTGCCACGGGACTGCTTCTGAGCACGGAGGCACGCCTACAAGCCAGCTGAGATGGGCTTTGCCTAAGAGTGAGGGAAGTGTCGAGTGGAACAAGGGATGTGCTGCACAGCTTCCCTCGCAGGCAGATTCCCTCCTGGGACGCTTACTTCTCTTGCCTTAGCGCCCTGCTTTGTTTGGAGGCTGTTTGCGGACAGCAGCACACACAGCGGGAAGGTGCGCTCTGATCGGCTCCAAGTCTCGGCAGATAGAAGCGCAAGCGAGGCACCGGCTCGCAGTTTGTCCCGGGCATGGGAAGCAGCATGCTGCGTGCCCAGAACACATCTCGCACTATCCTGCCTGCCACGGGACTGCTTCTGAGCACGGAGGCACGCCTACAAGCAAGTTGAGATGGGCTTTGCCTAAGAGTGAGGGAAGTGTCGAGTGGAACAAGGGAACTGCTGAACAGCTTCCCTCGCAGGCAGATTCCCTCCTGGGGCGCTTAGTTCTCTTGCTTTAGTGCCCTGCTTTGTTTGGAGACTGTTTGCGGACAGCAGCACACACAGCGGGAAGGTGCGCGCTGGCCAGCTCCAAGTCCGGCAGATAGAAACGCAAGCCAGGCACCGGCTCGCAGTTTGTCCCGAGCATGGGAAGCAGCGTGCTGCATGCCCAGAACACATCTCTCACTGTCCTGCCTGCCACGGGACTGCTTCTGAGCACGGAGACACGCCTACAAGCCAGCTGAGATGGGCTTTGCCTAAGAGTCAGGGAAGTGGCGAGCGGAACAAGGGATGTGCTGCACAGCTTCCCTCGCAGGCAGATTCCCTCCTGGGACGCTTACTTCTCTTGCCTTAGTGCCCTGCTTTGTTTGGAGGCTGTTTGCGGACAGCAGCACACACAGCGGGAAGGTGCGCTCTGATCGGCTCCAAGTCTCGGCAGATAGAAGCGCAAGCGATGCACCGGCTCGCAGTTTGTCCCGGGCATGGGAAGCAGCATGCTGCGTGCCCAGAACACATCCCCCTGTATCCTGCCTGCCACGGGACTGCTTCTGAGCACGGAGGCTCGCCTACAAGCCAGCTGAGATGGGCTTTGCCTAAGAGTCAGGGAAGTGTCGAGCGGAACAAGGGATGTGCTGCACAGCTTCCCTCGCAGGCAGATTCCCTCCTGGGACGCTTACTTCTCTTGCCTTAGCGCCCTGCTTTGTTTGGAGGCTGTTTGCGGACAGCAGCACACACAGCGGGAAGGTGCGCGCTGGCCAGCTCCAAGTCTCGGCAGATAGAAGCGCAAGCGAGGCACCGGCTCGCAGTTTGTCCCGGGCATGGGAAGCAGCATGCTGCGTGCCCAGAACACATCTCGCACTGTCCTGCCTGCCACGGGACTGCTTCTGAGCACGGAGACACGCCTACAAGCAAGTTGAGATGGGCTTTGCCTAAGAGTGAGGGAAGTGTCGAGTGGAACAAGGGATGTGCTGCACAGCTTCCCTGGCAGGCAGATTCCCTCCTGGGGCGCAAGTTCTCTTGCTTTAGTGCCCTGCTTTGTTTGGAGACTGTTTGCGGACAGCAGCACACACAGCGGGAAGGTGCGCTCTGGCGAGCTCCAAGTCCGGCAGATAGAAGCGCAAGCGAGGCACCGGCTCGCAGTTTGTCCCGGGCATGGGAAGCAGCATGCTGCATGCCCAGAACACATCTCGCACTTTCCTGCCTGCCACAGGGCTGTTTCTGAGCACGGAGGCACGCCTACAAGCCAGCTGAGATGGGCTTTGCCTAAGAGTCAGGGAAGTGGCGAGCGGAACAAGGGATGTGCTGCACAGCTTCCCTCGCAGGCAGATTCCCTCCTGGGACGCTTACTTCTCTTGCCTTAGTGCCCTGCTTTGTTTGGAGGCTGTTTGCGGACAGCAGCACACACAGCGGGAAGGTGCGCTCTGATCGGCTCCAAGTCTCGGCAGATAGAAGCGCAAGCGAGGCACCGGCTCGCAGTTTGTCCCGGGCATGGGAAGCAGCGTGCTGCATGCCCAGAACACATCTCTCACTGTCCTGCCTGCCACAGGGCTGTTTCTGAGCACGGAGACACGCCTACAAGCAAGTTGAGATGGGCTTTGCCTAAGAGTGAGGGAAGTGGGGAGTGGAACAAGGGAACTGCTGCACAGCTTCCCTCACAGGCACATTCCCTCCTGGGACGCTTACTTCTCTTGCCTTAGCGCCCTGCTTTGTTTGGAGGCTGTTTGCGAACAGCAGCACACACAGCGGGAAGGTGCGCGCTGGCCAGCTCCAAGTCTCGGCAGATAGAAGCGCAAGCGAGGCACCGGCTCGCAGTTTGTCCCGGGCATGGGAAGCAGCATGCTGCGAGCCCAGAACACATCTCGCACTGTCATGCATGCCACGGGACTGCTTCTGAGCATGGAGGCACGTCTACAAGCCAGCTGAGATGGGCTTTGCCTAAGAGTGAGGGAAGTGGCGAGCGGAACAAGGGATGTGCTGCACAGCTTCCCTCGCAGGCAGATTCCCTCCTGGGGCGCTTACTTCTCTTGCCTTAGCGCCCTGCTTTGTTTGGAGGCTGTTTGCGGACAGCAGCACACACAGCGGGAAGGTGCGCGCTGGCCAGCTCCAAGTCCGGCAGATAGAAGCGCAAGCCAGGCACCGGCTCGCAGTTTGTCCCGAGCATGGGAAGCAGCGTGCTGCATGCCCAGAACACATCTCTGACTGTCCTGCCTGCCACGGGACTGCTTCTGAGCACGGAGACACGTCTACAAGCCAGCTGAGATGGGCTTTGCCTAAGAGTCAGGGAAGTGGCGAGCGGAACAAGGGATGTGCTGCACAGCTTCCCTCGCAGGCAGATTCCCTCCTGGGACGCTTACTTCTCATGCCTTAGTGCCCTGCTTTGTTTGGAGGCTGTTTGCGGACAGCAGCACACACAGCGGGAAGGTGCGCTCTGATCGGCTCCAAGTCTCGGCAGATAGAAGCGCAAGCGAGGCACCGGCTCGCAGTTTGTCCCGGGCATGGGAAGCAGCATGCTGCGTGCCCAGAACACATCCCCCTGTATCCTGCCTGCCACGGGACTGCTTCTGAGCACGGAGGCTCGCCTACAAGCCAGCTGAGATGGGCTTTGCCTAAGAGTCAGGGAAGTGTCGAGCGGAACAAGGGATGTGCTGCACAGCTTCCCTCGCAGGCAGATTCCCTCCTGGGACGCTTACTTCTCTTGCCTTAGCGCCCTGCTTTGTTTGGAGGCTGTTTGCGGACAGCAGCACACACAGCGGGAAGGTGCGCGCTGGCCAGCTCCAAGTCTCGGCAGATAGAAGCGCAAGCGAGGCACCGGCTCGCAGTTTGTCCCGGGCATGGGAAGCAGCATGCTGCATGCCCAGAAGACATCCCCCTGTATCCTGCCTGCCACGGGACTGCTTCTGAGCACGGAGACACCCCTACAAGCCAGCTGAGATGGGCTTTGCCTAAGAGTCAGGGAAGTGTCGAGTGGAACAAGGGATGTGCTGCACAGCTTCCCTCGCAGGCAGATTCCCTCCTGGGACGCTTAGTTCTCATGCCTTAGTGCCCTGCTTTGTTTGGAGGCTGTTTGCGGACAGCAGCACACACAGCGGGAAGGTGCGCTCTGATCGGCTCCAAGTCTCGGCAGATAGAAGCGCAAGCGATGCACCGGCTCGCAGTTTGTCCCGGGCATGGGAAGCAGCATGCTGCGTGCCCAGAACACATCCCCCTGTATCCTGCCTGCCACGGGACTGCTTCTGAGCACGGAGGCTCGCCTACAAGCCAGCTGAGATGGGCTTTGCCTAAGAGTCAGGGAAGTGTCGAGCGGAACAAGGGATGTGCTGCACAGCTTCCCTCGCAGGCAGATTCCCTCCTGGGACGCTTACTTCTCTTGCCTTAGCGCCCTGCTTTGTTTGGAGGCTGTTTGCGGACAGCAGCACACACTGCGGGAAGGTGCGCGCTGGCCAGCTCCAAGTCTCGGCAGATAGAAGCGCAAGCGAGGCACCGGCTCGCAGTTTGTCCCGGGCATGGGAAGCAACATGCTGCGTGCCCAGAACACATCCCCCTGTATCCTGCCTGCCACAGGACTGCTTCTGAGCACGGAGGCACGCCTACAAGCCAGCTGAGATGGGCTTTGCCTAAGAGTCAGGGAAGTGTCGAGTGGAACAAGGGAACTGCTGCACAGCTTCCCTCACAGGCACATTCCCTCCTGGGACGCTTACTTCTCTTGCTTTAGTGCCCTGCTTTGTTTGGAGACTGTTTGCGGACAGCAGCACACACAGCGGGAAGGTGCGCTCTGATCGGCTCCAAGTCTCGGCAGATAGAAGCGCAAGCGAGGCACCGGCTCGCAGTTTGTCCCGGGCATGGGAAGCAGCATGCTGCTTGCCCAGAACACATCCCCCTGTATCCTGCCTCCCACAGGACTGCTTCTGAGCACGGAGGCACGCCTACAAGCCAGCTGAGATGGACTTTGCCTAAGAGTCAGGGAAGTGGCGAGTGGAACAAGGGATGTGCTGCACAGCTTCCCTCGCAGGCAGATTCCCTCCTGGGACGCTTAGTTCTCTTGCCTTAGTGCCCTGCTTTGTTTGGAGGCTGTTTGCGGACAGCAGCACACACAGCGGGAAGGTGCGCTCTGATCGGCTCCAAGTCTCGGCAGATAGAAGCGCAAGCGAGGCACCGGCTCGCAGTTTGTCCCGGGCATGGGAAGCAGCATGCTGCGTGCCCAGAACACATCCCCCTGTATCCTGCCTGCCACGGGACTGCTTCTGAGCACGGAGGCTCGCCTACAAGCCAGCTGAGATGGGCTTTGCCTAAGAGTGAGGGAAGTGTCGAGTGGAACAAGGGATGTGCTGCACAGCTTCCCTCGCAGGCAGATTCCCTCCTGGGACGCTTACTTCTCTTGCCTTAGCGCCCTGCTTTGTTTGGAGGCTGTTTGCGGACAGCAGCACACACAGCGGGAAGGTGCGCGCTGGCCAGCTCCAAGTCTCGGCAGATAGAAGCGCAAGCGAGGCACCGGCTCGCAGTTTGTCCCGGGCATGGGAAGCAGCATGCTGCATGCCCAGAACACATCTCGCACTGTCCTGTCTGCCACGGGACTGCTTCTGAGCACAGAGGCACGCCTACAAGCAAGTTGAGATGGGCTTTGCCTAAGAGTGAGGGAAGTGTCGAGTGGAACAAGGGAACTGCTGAACAGCTTCCCTCGCAGGCAGATTCCCTCCTGGGGCGCTTAGTTCTCTTGCTTTAGTGCCCTGCTTTGTTTGGAGACTGTTTGCGGACAGCAGCACACACAGCGGGAAGGTGCGCGCTGGCCAGCTCCAAGTCCGGCAGATAGAAGCGCAAGCCAGGCACCGGCTCGCAGTTTGTCCCGAGCATGGGAAGCAGCGTGCTGCATGCCCAGAACACATCTCTGACTGTCCTGCCTGCCACGGGACTGCTTCTGAGCACGGAGACACGTCTACAAGCCAGCTGAGATGGGCTTTGCCTAAGAGTCAGGGAAGTGGCGAGCGGAACAAGGGATGTGCTGCACAGATTCCCTCGCAGGCAGATTCCCTCCTGGGACGCTTACTTCTCATGCCTTAGTGCCCTGCTTTGTTTGGAGGCTGTTTGCGGACAGCAGCACACACAGCGGGAAGGTGCGCTCTGATCGGCTCCAAGTCTCGGCAGATAGAAGCGCAAGCGAGGCACCGGCTCGCAGTTTGTCCCGGGCATGGGAAGCAGCATGCTGCGTGCCCAGAACACATCCCCCTGTATCCTGCCTGCCACGGGACTGCTTCTGAGCACGGAGGCTCGCCTACAAGCCAGCTGAGATGGGCTTTGCCTAAGAGTCAGGGAAGTGTCGAGCGGAACAAGGGATGTGCTGCACACCTTCCCTCGCAGGCAGATTCCCTCCTGGGACGCTTACTTCTCTTGCCTTAGCGCCCTGCTTTGTTTGGAGGCTGTTTGCGGACAGCAGCACACACAGCGGGAAGGTGCGCGCTGGCCAGCTCCAAGTCTCGGCAGATAGAAGCGCAAGCGAGGCACCGGCTCGCAGTTTGTCCCGGGCATGGGAAGCAGCATGCTGCATGCCCAGAAGACATCCCCCTGTATCCTGCCTGCCACGGGACTGCTTCTGAGCACGGAGACACCCCTACAAGCCAGCTGAGATGGGCTTTGCCTAAGAGTCAGGGAAGTGTCGAGTGGAACAAGGGATGTGCTGCACAGCTTCCCTCGCAGGCAGATTCCCTCCTGGGACGCTTACTTCTCATGCCTTAGTGCCCTGCTTTGTTTGGAGGCTGTTTGCGGACAGCAGCACACACAGCGGGAAGGTGCGCTCTGATCGGCTCCAAGTCTCGGCAGATAGAAGCGCAAGCGATGCACCGGCTCGCAGTTTGTCCCGGGCATGGGAAGCAGCATGCTGCGTGCCCAGAACACATCCCCCTGTATCCTGCCTGCCACGGGACTGCTTCTGAGCACGGAGGCTCGCCTACAAGCCAGCTGAGATGGGCTTTGCCTAAGAGTGAGGGAAGTGTCGAGTGGAACAAGGGATGTGCTGCACAGCTTCCCTGGCAGGCAGATTCCCTCCTGGGGCGCAAGTTCTCTTGCTTTAGTGCCCTGCTTTGTTTGGAGACTGTTTGCGGACAGCAGCACACACAGCGGGAAGGTGCGCTCTGGCCAGCTCCAAGTCCGGCAGATAGAAGCGCAAGCGAGGCACCGGCTCGCAGTTTGTCCCGGGCATGGGAAGCAGCATGCTGCATGCCCAGAACACATCTCGCACTTTCCTGCCTGCCACAGGGCTGTTTCTGAGCACGGAGGCACGCCTACAAGCCAGCTGAGATGGGCTTTGCCTAAGAGTCAGGGAAGTGGCGAGCGGAACAAGGGATGTGCTGCACAGCTTCCCTCGCAGGCAGATTCCCTCCTGGGACGCTTACTTCTCTTGCCTTAGTGCCCTGCTTTGTTTGGAGGCTGTTTGCGGACAGCAGCACACACAGCGGGAAGGTGCGCTCTGATCGGCTCCAAGTCTCGGCAGATAGAAGCGCAAGCGAGGCACCGGCTCGCAGTTTGTCCCGGGCATGGGAAGCAGCGTGCTGCATGCCCAGAACACATCTCTCACTGTCCTGCCTGCCACAGGGCTGTTTCTGAGCACGGAGACACGCCTACAAGCAAGTTGAGATGGGCTTTGCCTAAGAGTGAGGGAAGTGGGGAGTGGAACAAGGGAACTGCTGCACAGCTTCCCTCACAGGCACATTCCCTCCTGGGACGCTTACTTCTCTTGCCTTAGCGCCCTGCTTTGTTTGGAGGCTGTTTGCGAACAGCAGCACACACAGCGGGAAGGTGCGCGCTGGCCAGCTCCAAGTCTCGGCAGATAGAAGCGCAAGCGAGGCACCGGCTCGCAGTTTGTCCCGGGCATGGGAAGCAGCATGCTGCGAGCCCAGAACACATCTCGCACTGTCATGCATGCCACGGGACTGCTTCTGAGCATGGAGGCACGTCTACAAGCCAGCTGAGATGGGCTTTGCCTAAGAGTGAGGGAAGTGGCGAGCGGAACAAGGGATGTGCTGCACAGCTTCCCTCGCAGGCAGATTCCCTCCTGGGGCGCTTACTTCTCTTGCCTTAGCGCCCTGCTTTGTTTGGAGGCTGTTTGCGGACAGCAGCACACACAGCGGGAAGGTGCGCGCTGGCCAGCTCCAAGTCTCGGTAGATAGAAGCGCAAGCGAGGCACCGGCTCGCAGTTTGTCCCGGGCATGGGAAGCAGCATGCTGCATGTCCAGAACACATCCCCCTGTATCCTGCCTGCCACAGGACTGCTTCTGAGCACGGAGGCATGTCTACAAGCCAGCTGAGATGGGCTTTGCCTAAGAGTCAGGGAAGTGTCGAGTGGAACAAGGGATGTGCTGCACAGCTTCCCTCGCAGGCAGATTCCCTCCTGGGACGCTTACTTCTCATGCCTTAGTGCCCTGCTTTGTTTGGAGGCTGTTTGCGGACAGCAGCACACACAGCGGGAAGGTGCGCTCTGATCGGCTCCAAGTCTCGGCAGATAGAAGCGCAAGCGAGGCACCGGCTCGCAGTTTGTCCCGGGCATGGGAAGCAGCATGCTGCGTGCCCAGAATACATCCCCCTGTATCCTGCCTGCCACGGGACTGCTTCTGAGCACGGAGGCTCGCCTACAAGCCAGCTGAGATGGGCTTTGCCTAAGAGTGAGGGAAGTGTCGAGTGGAACAAGGGATGTGCTGCACAGCTTCCCTCGCAGGCAGATTCCCTCCTGGGACGCTTACTTCTCTTGCCTTAGCGCCCTGCTTTGTTTGGAGGCTGTTTGCGGACAGCAGCACACACTGCGGGAAGGTGCGCGCTGGCCAGCTCCAAGTCTCGGCAGATAGAAGCGCAAGCGAGGCACCGGCTCGCAGTTTGTCCCGGGCATGGGAAGCAGCATGCTGCATGCCCAGAACACATCTCGCACTGTCCTGTCTGCCACGGGACTGCTTCTGAGCACAGAGGCACGCCTACAAGCAAGTTGAGATGGGCTTTGCCTAAGAGTGAGGGAAGTGTCGAGTGGAACAAGGGAACTGCTGAACAGCTTCCCTCGCAGGCAGATTCCCTCCTGGGGCGCTTAGTTCTCTTGCTTTAGTGCCCTGCTTTGTTTGGAGACTGTTTGCGGACAGCAGCACACACAGCGGGAAGGTGCGCGCTGGCCAGCTCCAAGTCCGGCAGATAGAAGCGCAAGCCAGGCACCGGCTCGCAGTTTGTCCCGAGCATGGGAAGCAGCGTGCTGCATGCCCAGAACACATCTCTGACTGTCCTGCCTGCCACGGGACTGCTTCTGAGCACGGAGACACGTCTACAAGCCAGCTGAGATGGGCTTTGCCTAAGAGTCAGGGAAGTGGCGAGCGGAAAAAGGGATGTGCTGCACAGATTCCCTCGCAGGCAGATTCCCTCCTGGGACGCTTACTTCTCATGCCTTAGTGCCCTGCTTTGTTTGGAGGCTGTTTGCGGACAGCAGCACACACAGCGGGAAGGTGCGCTCTGATCGGCTCCAAGTCTCGGCAGATAGAAGCGCAAGCGATGCACCGGCTCGCAGTTTGTCCCGGGCATGGGAAGCAGCATGCTGCGTGCCCAGAACACATCCCCCTGTATCCTGCCTGCCACGGGACTGCTTCTGAGCACGGAGGCTCGCCTACAAGCCAGCTGAGATGGGCTTTGCCTAAGAGTCAGGGAAGTGTCGAGCGGAACAAGGGATGTGCTGCACAGCTTCCCTCGCAGGCAGATTCCCTCCTGGGACGCTTACTTCTCTTGCCTTAGCGCCCTGCTTTGTTTGGAGGCTGTTTGCGGACAGCAGCACACACAGCGGGAAGGTGCGCGCTGGCCAGCTCCAAGTCTCGGCAGATAGAAGCGCAAGCGAGGCACCGGCTCGCAGTTTGTCCCGGGCATGGGAAGCAGCATGCTGCATGCCCAGAAGACATCCCCCTGTATCCTGCCTGCCACGGGACTGCTTCTGAGCACGGAGACACCCCTACAAGCCAGCTGAGATGGGCTTTGCCTAAGAGTCAGGGAAGTGTCGAGTGGAACAAGGGATGTGCTGCACAGCTTCCCTCGCAGGCAGATTCCCTCCTGGGACGCTTAGTTCTCATGCCTTAGTGCCCTGCTTTGTTTGGAGGCTGTTTGCGGACAGCAGCACACACAGCGGGAAGGTGCGCTCTGATCGGCTCCAAGTCTCGGCAGATAGAAGCGCAAGCGATGCACCGGCTCGCAGTTTGTCCCGGGCATGGGAAGCAGCATGCTGCGTGCCCAGAACACATCCCCCTGTATCCTGCCTGCCACGGGACTGCTTCTGAGCACGGAGGCTCGCCGACAAGCCAGCTGAGATGGGCTTTGCCTAAGAGTCAGGGAAGTGTCGAGCGGAACAAGGGATGTGCTGCACAGCTTCCCTCGCAGGCAGATTCCCTCCTGGGACGCTTACTTCTCTTGCCTTAGCGCCCTGCTTTGTTTGGAGGCTGTTTGCGGACAGCAGCACACACTGCGGGAAGGTGCGCGCTGGCCAGCTCCAAGTCTCGGCAGATAGAAGCGCAAGCGAGGCACCGGCTCGCAGTTTGTCCCGGGCATGGGAAGCAACATGCTGCGTGCCCAGAACACATCCCCCTGTATCCTGCCTGCCACAGGACTGCTTCTGAGCACGGAGGCACGCCTACAAGCCAGCTGAGATGGGCTTTGCCTAAGAGTCAGGGAAGTGTCGAGTGGAACAAGGGAACTGCTGCACAGCTTCCCTCGCAGGCAGATTCCCTCCTGGGACGCTTACTTCTCTTGCTTTAGTGCCCTGCTTTGTTTGGAGACTGTTTGCGGACAGCAGCACACACAGCGGGAAGGTGCGCTCTGATCGGCTCCAAGTCTCGGCAGATAGAAGCGCAAGCGAGGCACCGGCTCGCAGTTTGTCCCGGGCATGGGAAGCAGCATGCTGCTTGCCCAGAACACATCCCCCTGTATCCTGCCTCCCACAGGACTGCTTCTGAGCACGGAGGCACGCCTACAAGCCAGCTGAGATGGACTTTGCCTAAGAGTCAGGGAAGTGGCGAGTGGAACAAGGGATGTGCTGCACAGCTTCCCTCGCAGGCAGATTCCCTCCTGGGACGCTTAGTTCTCTTGCCTTAGTGCCCTGCTTTGTTTGGAGGCTGTTTGCGGACAGCAGCACACACAGCGGGAAGGTGCGCTCTGATCGGCTCCAAGTCTCGGCAGATAGAAGCGCAAGCGAGGCACCGGCTCGCAGTTTGTCCCGGGCATGGGAAGCAGCATGCTGCGTGCCCAGAACACATCTCACACTGTCCTGCCTGCCACGGGACTGCTTCTGAGCACGGAGGCACGCCTACAAGCAAGTTGAGATGGGCTTTGCCTAAGAGTGAGGGAAGTGTCGAGTGGAACAAGGGAACTGCTGCACAGCTTCCCTCACAGGCACATTCCCTCCTGGGACACTTACTTCTCTTGCCTTAGCGCCCTGCTTTGTTTGGAGGCTGTTTGCGGACAGCAGCACACACAGCGGGAAGGTGCGCGCTCGTCAGCTCCAAGTCTCGGCAGATAGAAGCGCAAGCGAGGCACCGGCTCGCAGTTTGTCCCGGGCATGGGAAGCAGCGTGCCGCGTGCCCAGAACACATCTCGCACTGTCATGCCTGCCACGGGACTGCTTCTGAGCACGGAGGTACGTCTACAAGCCAGCTGAGATGGGCTTTGCCTAAGAGTCAGGGAAGTGTCGAGTGGAACAAGGGATGTGCTGCACAGCTTCCCTCGCAGGCAGATTCCCTCCTGGGACGCTTAGTTCTCATGCCTTAGTGCCCTGCTTTGTTTGGAGGCTGTTTGCGGACAGCAGCACACACAGCGGGAAGGTGCGCTCTGATCGGCTCCAAGTCTCGGCAGATAGAAGCGCAAGCGAGGCACCGGCTCGCAGTTTGTCCCGGGCATGGGAAGCAGCATGCTGCGTGCCCAGAACACATCCCCCTGTATCCTGCCTGCCACGGGACTGCTTCTGAGCACGGAGGCTCGCCTACAAGCCAGCTGAGATGGGCTTTGCCTAAGAGTGAGGGAAGTGTCGAGTGGAACAAGGGATGTGCTGCACAGCTTCCCTCGCAGGCAGATTCCCTCCTGGGACGCTTACTTCTCTTGCCTTAGCGCCCTGCTTTGTTTGGAGGCTGTTTGCGGACAGCAGCACACACAGCGGGAAGGTGCGCGCTGGCCAGCTCCAAGTCTCGGCAGATAGAAGCGCAAGCGAGGCACCGGCTCGCAGTTTGTCCCGGGCATGGGAAGCAGCATGCTGCATGCCCAGAACACATCTCGCACTGTCCTGTCTGCCACGGGACTGCTTCTGAGCACAGAGGCACGCCTACAAGCAAGTTGAGATGGGCTTTGCCTAAGAGTGAGGGAAGTGTCGAGTGGAACAAGGGAACTGCTGAACAGCTTCCCTCGCAGGCAGATTCCCTCCTGGGGCGCTTAGTTCTCTTGCTTTAGTGCCCTGCTTTGTTTGGAGACTGTTTGCGGACAGCAGCACACACAGCGGGAAGGTGCGCGCTGGCCAGCTCCAAGTCCGGCAGATAGAAGCGCAAGCCAGGCACCGGCTCGCAGTTTGTCCCGAGCATGGGAAGCAGCGTGCTGCATGCCCAGAACACATCTCTGACTGTCCTGCCTGCCACGGGACTGCTTCTGAGCACGGAGACACGTCTACAAGCCAGCTGAGATGGGCTTTGCCTAAGAGTCAGGGAAGTGGCGAGCGGAACAAGGGATGTGCTGCACAGCTTCCCTCGCAGGCAGATTCCCTCCTGGGACGCTTACTTCTCATGCCTTAGTGCCCTGCTTTGTTTGGAGGCTGTTTGCGGACAGCAGCACACACAGCGGGAAGGTGCGCTCTGATCGGCTCCAAGTCTCGGCAGATAGAAGCGCAAGCGAGGCACCGGCTCGCAGTTTGTCCCGGGCATGGGAAGCAGCATGCTGCGTGCCCAGAACACATCCCCCTGTATCCTGCCTGCCACGGGACTGCTTCTGAGCACGGAGGCTCGCCTACAAGCCAGCTGAGATGGGCTTTGCCTAAGAGTCAGGGAAGTGTCGAGCGGAACAAGGGATGTGCTGCACAGCTTCCCTCGCAGGCAGATTCCCTCCTGGGACGCTTACTTCTCTTGCCTTAGCGCCCTGCTTTGTTTGGAGGCTGTTTGCGGACAGCAGCACACACAGCGGGAAGGTGCGCACTGGCCAGCTCCAAGTCTCGGCAGATAGAAGCGCAAGCGAGGCACCGGCTCGCAGTTTGTCCCGGGCATGGGAAGCAGCATGCTGCATGCCCAGAAGACATCCCCCTGTATCCTGCCTGCCACGGGACTGCTTCTGAGCACGGAGACACGCCTACAAGCCAGCTGAGATGGGCTTTGCCTAAGAGTCAGGGAAGTGTCGAGTGGAACAAGGGATGTGCTGCACAGCTTCCCTCGCAGGCAGATTCCCTCCTGGGACGCTTACTTCTCTTGTTTTAGTGCCCTGCTTTGTTTGGAGACTGTTTGCGGACAGCAGCACACACAGCGGGAAGGTGCGCTCTGATCGGCTCCAAGTCTCGGCAGATAGAAGCGCAAGCGAGGCACCGGCTCGCAGTTTGTCCCGGGCATGGGAAGCAGCATGCTGCTTGCCCAGAACACATCCCCCTGTATCCTGCCTGCCACAGGACTGCTTCTGAGCACGGAGGCACGCCTACAAGCCAGCTGAGATGGGCTTTGCCTAAGAGTCAGGGAAGTGGCGAGTGGAACAAGGGATGTGCTGCACAGCTTCCCTCGCAGGCAGATTCCCTCCTGGGACGCTTAGTTCTCTTGCCTTAGTGCCCTGCTTTGTTTGGAGGCTGTTTGCGGACAGCAGCACACACAGCGGGAAGGTGCACTCTGATCGGCTCCAAGTCTCGGCAGATAGAAGCGCAAGCGAGGCACCGGCTCGCAGTTTGTCCCGGGCATGGGAAGCAGCATGCTGCGTGCCCAGAACACATCTCGCACTGTCCTGCCTGCCACGGGACTGCTTCTGAGCACGGAGGCTCGCCTACAAGCAAGTTGAGATGGGCTTTGCCTAAGAGTGAGGGAAGTGTCGAGTGGAACAAGGGAACTGCTGAACAGCTTCCCTCGCAGGCAGATTCCCTCCTGGGGCGCTTAGTTCTCTTGCTTTAGTGCCCTGCTTTGTTTGGAGACTGTTTGCGGACAGCAGCACACACAGCGGGAAGGTGCGCGCTGGCCAGCTCCAAGTCTCGGCAGATAGAAGCGCAAGCGAGGCACCGGCTCGCAGTTTGTCCCGGGCATGGGAAGCAGCATGCTGCGAGCCCAGAACACATCTCGCACTGTCATGCATGCCACGGGACTGCTTCTGAGCATGGAGGCACGTCTACAAGCCAGCTGAGATGGGCTTTGCCTAAGAGTGAGGGAAGTGGCGAGCGGAACAAGGGATGTGCTGCACAGCTTCCCTCGCAGGCAGATTCCCTCCTGGGGCGCTTACTTCTCTTGCCTTAGCGCCCTGCTTTGTTTGGAGGCTGTTTGCGGACAGCAGCACACACAGCGGGAAGGTGCGCGCTGGCCAGCTCCAAGTCTCGGTAGATAGAAGCGCAAGCGAGGCACCGGCTCGCAGTTTGTCCCGGGCATGGGAAGCAGCATGCTGCATGTCCAGAACACATCCCCCTGTATCCTGCCTGCCACAGGACTGCTTCTGAGCACGGAGGCATGTCTACAAGCCAGCTGAGATGGGCTTTGCCTAAGAGTCAGGGAAGTGTCGAGTGGAACAAGGGATGTGCTGCACAGCTTCCCTCGCAGGCAGATTCCCTCCTGGGACGCTTACTTCTCATGCCTTAGTGCCCTGCTTTGTTTGGAGGCTGTTTGCGGACAGCAGCACACACAGCGGGAAGGTGCGCTCTGATCGGCTCCAAGTCTCGGCAGATAGAAGCGCAAGCGAGGCACCGGCTCGCAGTTTGTCCCGGGCATGGGAAGCAGCATGCTGCGTGCCCAGAATACATCCCCCTGTATCCTGCCTGCCACGGGACTGCTTCTGAGCACGGAGGCTCGCCTACAAGCCAGCTGAGATGGGCTTTGCCTAAGAGTGAGGGAAGTGTCGAGTGGAACAAGGGATGTGCTGCACAGCTTCCCTCGCAGGCAGATTCCCTCCTGGGACGCTTACTTCTCTTGCCTTAGCGCCCTGCTTTGTTTGGAGGCTGTTTGCGGACAGCAGCACACACAGCGGGAAGGTGCGCGCTGGCCAGCTCCAAGTCTCGGCAGATAGAAGCGCAAGCGAGGCACCGGCTCGCAGTTTGTCCCGGGCATGGGAAGCAGCATGCTGCATGCCCAGAACACATCTCGCACTGTCCTGTCTGCCACGGGACTGCTTCTGAGCACAGAGGCACGCCTACAAGCAAGTTGAGATGGGCTTTGCCTAAGAGTGAGGGAAGTGTCGAGTGGAACAAGGGAACTGCTGAACAGCTTCCCTCGCAGGCAGATTCCCTCCTGGGGCGCTTAGTTCTCTTGCTTTAGTGCCCTGCTTTGTTTGGAGACTGTTTGCGGACAGCAGCACACACAGCGGGAAGGTGCGCGCTGGCCAGCTCCAAGTCCGGCAGATAGAAGCGCAAGCCAGGCACCGGCTCGCAGTTTGTCCCGAGCATGGGAAGCAGCGTGCTGCATGCCCAGAACACATCTCTCACTGTCCTGCCTGCCACGGGACTGCTTCTGAGCACGGAGACACGCCTACAAGCCAGCTGAGATGGGCTTTGCCTAAGAGTCAGGGAAGTGGCGAGCGGAACAAGGGATGTGCTGCACAGCTTCCCTCGCAGGCAGATTCCCTCCTGGGACGCTTACTTCTCTTGCCTTAGCGCCCTGCTTTGTTTGGAGGCTGTTTGCGGACAGCAGCACACACAGCGGGAAGGTGCGCGCTGGCCAGCTCCAAGTCCGGCAGATAGAAGCGCAAGCGATGCACCGGCTCGCAGTTTGTCCCGGGCATGGGAAGCAGCATGCTGCGTGCCCAGAACACATCCCCCTGTATCCTGCCTGCCACGGGACTGCTTCTGAGCACGGAGGCTCGCCTACAAGCCAGCTGAGATGGGCTTTGCCTAAGAGTCAGGGAAGTGTCGAGCGGAACAAGGGATGTGCTGCACAGCTTCCCTCGCAGGCAGATTCCCTCCTGGGACGCTTACTTCTCTTGCCTTAGCGCCCTGCTTTGTTTGGAGGCTGTTTGCGGACAGCAGCACACACAGCGGGAAGGTGCGCGCTGGCCAGCTCCAAGTCTCGGCAGATAGAAGCGCAAGCGAGGCACCGGCTCGCAGTTTGTCCCGGGCATGGGAAGCAGCATGCTGCATGCCCAGAAGACATCCCCCTGTATCCTGCCTGCCACGGGACTGCTTCTGAGCACGGAGACACCCCTACAAGCCAGCTGAGATGGGCTTTGCCTAAGAGTGAGGGAAGTGTCGAGTGGAACAAGGGATGTGCTGCACAGCTTCCCTCGCAGGCAGATTCCCTCCTGGGACGCTTACTTCTCTTGCCTTAGTGCCCTGCTTTGTTTGGAGGCTGTTTGCGGACAGCAGCACACACAGCGGGAAGGTGCGCTCTGATCGGCTCCAAGTCTCGGCAGATAGAAGCGCAAGCGATGCACCGGCTCGCAGTTTGTCCCGGGCATGGGAAGCAGCATGCTGCGTGCCCAGAACACATCCCCCTGTATCCTGCCTGCCACGGGACTGCTTCTGAGCACGGAGGCTCGCCTACAAGCCAGCTGAGATGGGCTTTGCCTAAGAGTCAGGGAAGTGTCGAGCGGAACAAGGGATGTGCTGCACAGCTTCCCTCGCAGGCAGATTCCCTCCTGGGACGCTTACTTCTCTTGCCTTAGCGCCCTGCTTTGTTTGGAGGCTGTTTGCGGACAGCAGCACACACAGCGGGAAGGTGCGCGCTGGCCAGCTCCAAGTCTCGGCAGATAGAAGCGCAAGCGAGGCACCGGCTCGCAGTTTGTCCCGGGCATGGGAAGCAACATGCTGCGTGCCCAGAACACATCCCCCTGTATCCTGCCTGCCACAGGACTGCTTCTGAGCACGGAGGCACGCCTACAAGCCAGCTGAGATGGGCTTTGCCTAAGAGTCAGGGAAGTGTCGAGTGGAACAAGGGAACTGCTGCACAGCTTCCCTCGCAGGCAGATTCCCTCCTGGGACGCTTACTTCTCTTGCTTTAGTGCCCTGCTTTGTTTGGAGACTGTTTGCGGACAGCAGCACACACAGCGGGAAGGTGCGCTCTGATCGGCTCCAAGTCTCGGCAGATAGAAGCGCAAGCGAGGCACCGGCTCGCAGTTTGTCCCGGGCATGGGAAGCAGCATGCTGCTTGCCCAGAACACATCCCCCTGTATCCTGCCTCCCACAGGACTGCTTCTGAGCACGGAGGCACGCCTACAAGCCAGCTGAGATGGACTTTGCCTAAGAGTCAGGGAAGTGGCGAGTGGAACAAGGGATGTGCTGCACAGCTTCCCTCGCAGGCAGATTCCCTCCTGGGACGCTTAGTTCTCTTGCCTTAGTGCCCTGCTTTGTTTGGAGGCTGTTTGCGGACAGCAGCACACACAGCGGGAAGGTGCGCTCTGATCGGCTCCAAGTCTCGGCAGATAGAAGCGCAAGCGAGGCACCGGCTCGCAGTTTGTCCCGGGCATGGGAAGCAGCATGCTGCGTGCCCAGAACACATCTCGCACTGTCCTGCCTGCCACGGGACTGCTTCTGAGCACGGAGGCACGCCTACAAGCAAGTTGAGATGGGCTTTGCCTAAGAGTGAGGGAAGTGTCGAGTGGAACAAGGGAACTGCTGCACAGCTTCCCTCACAGGCACATTCCCTCCTGGGACACTTACTTCTCTTGCCTTAGCGCCCTGCTTTGTTTGGAGGCTGTTTGCGGACAGCAGCACACACAGCGGGAAGGTGCGCGCTCGTCAGCTCCAAGTCTCGGCAGATAGAAGCGCAAGCGAGGCACCGGCTCGCAGTTTGTCCCGGGCATGGGAAGCAGCGTGCCGCGTGCCCAGAACACATCTCGCACTGTCATGCCTGCCACGGGACTGCTTCTGAGCACGGAGGTACGTCTACAAGCCAGCTGAGATGGGCTTTGCCTAAGAGTCAGGGAAGTGTCGAGTGGAACAAGGGATGTGCTGCACAGCTTCCCTCGCAGGCAGATTCCCTCCTGGGACGCTTAGTTCTCATGCCTTAGTGCCCTGCTTTGTTTGGAGGCTGTTTGCGGACAGCAGCACACACAGCGGGAAGGTGCGCTCTGATCGGCTCCAAGTCTCGGCAGATAGAAGCGCAAGCGAGGCACCGGCTCGCAGTTTGTCCCGGGCATGGGAAGCAGCATGCTGCGTGCCCAGAACACATCCCCCTGTATCCTGCCTGCCACGGGACTGCTTCTGAGCACGGAGGCTCGCCTACAAGCCAGCTGAGATGGGCTTTGCCTAAGAGTGAGGGAAGTGTCGAGTGGAACAAGGGATGTGCTGCACAGCTTCCCTCGCAGGCAGATTCCCTCCTGGGGCGCTTACTTCTCTTGCCTTAGCGCCCTGCTTTGTTTGGAGGCTGTTTGCGGACAGCAGCACACACAGCGGGAAGGTGCGCGCTGGCCAGCTCCAAGTCTCGGCAGATAGAAGCGCAAGCGAGGCACCGGCTCGCAGTTTGTCCCGGGCATGGGAAGCAGCATGCTGCATGCCCAGAACACATCTCGCACTGTCCTGTCTGCCACGGGACTGCTTCTGAGCACAGAGGCACGCCTACAAGCAAGTTGAGATGGGCTTTGCCTAAGAGTGAGGGAAGTGTCGAGTGGAACAAGGGAACTGCTGAACAGCTTCCCTCGCAGGCAGATTCCCTCCTGGGGCGCTTAGTTCTCTTGCTTTAGTGCCCTGCTTTGTTTGGAGACTGTTTGCGGACAGCAGCACACACAGCGGGAAGGTGCGCGCTGGCCAGCTCCAAGTCCGGCAGATAGAAGCGCAAGCCAGGCACCGGCTCGCAGTTTGTCCCGAGCATGGGAAGCAGCGTGCTGCATGCCCAGAACACATCTCTCACTGTCCTGCCTGCCACGGGACTGCTTCTGAGCACGGAGACACGTCTACAAGCCAGCTGAGATGGGCTTTGCCTAAGAGTCAGGGAAGTGGCGAGCGGAACAAGGGATGTGCTGCACAGATTCCCTCGCAGGCAGATTCCCTCCTGGGACGCTTACTTCTCATGCCTTAGTGCCCTGCTTTGTTTGGAGGCTGTTTGCGGACAGCAGCACACACAGCGGGAAGGTGCGCTCTGATCGGCTCCAAGTCTCGGCAGATAGAAGCGCAAGCGAGGCACCGGCTCGCAGTTTGTCCCGGGCATGGGAAGCAGCATGCTGCGTGCCCAGAACACATCCCCCTGTATCCTGCCTGCCACGGGACTGCTTCTGAGCACGGAGGCTCGCCTACAAGCCAGCTGAGATGGGCTTTGCCTAAGAGTCAGGGAAGTGTCGAGCGGAACAAGGGATGTGCTGCACAGCTTCCCTCGCAGGCAGATTCCCTCCTGGGACGCTTACTTCTCTTGTTTTAGTGCCCTGCTTTTTTTGGAGACTGTTTGCGGACAGCAGCACACACAGCGGGAAGGTGCGCTCTGATCGGCTCCAAGTCTCGGCAGATAGAAGCGCAAGCGAGGCACCGGCTCGCAGTTTGTCCCGGGCATGGGAAGCAGCATGCTGCGTGCCCAGAACACATCTCGCACTGTCCTGCCTGCCACGGGACTGCTTCTGAGCACGGAGGCTCGCCTACAAGCAAGTTGAGATGGGCTTTGCCTAAGAGTGAGGGAAGTGTCGAGTGGAACAAGGGAACTGCTGAACAGCTTCCCTCGCAGGCAGATTCCCTCCTGGGGCGCTTACTTCTCTTGCTTTAGTGCCCTGCTTTGTTTGGAGACTGTTTGCGGACAGCAGCACACACAGCGGGAAGGTGCGCGCTGGCCAGCTCCAAGTCTCGGCAGATAGAAGCGCAAGCGAGGCACCGGCTCGCAGTTTGTCCCGGGCATGGGAAGCAGCATGCTGCGTGCCCAGAACACATCCCCCTGTATCCTGCCTGCCACGGGACTGCTTCTGAGCACGGAGGCTCGCCTACAAGCCAGCTGAGATGGGCTTTGCCTAAGAGTCAGGGAAGTGTCGAGCGGAACAAGGGATGTGCTGCACAGCTTCCCTCGCAGGCAGATTCCCTCCTGGGACGCTTACTTCTCTTGCCTTAGCGCCCTGCTTTGTTTGGAGGCTGTTTGCGGACAGCAGCACACACAGCGGGAAGGTGCGCGCTGGCCAGCTCCAAGTCTCGGCAGATAGAAGCGCAAGCGAGGCACCGGCTCGCAGTTTGTCCCGGGCATGGGAAGCAGCATGCTGCATGCCCAGAAGACATCCCCCTGTATCCTGCCTGCCACGGGACTGCTTCTGAGCACGGAGACACGCCTACAAGCCAGCTGAGATGGGCTTTGCCTAAGAGTCAGGGAAGTGTCGAGTGGAACAAGGGATGTGCTGCACAGCTTCCCTCGCAGGCAGATTCCCTCCTGGGACGCTTACTTCTCATGCCTTAGTGCCCTGCTTTGTTTGGAGGCTGTTTGCGGACAGCAGCACACACAGCGGGAAGGTGCGCTCTGATCGGCTCCAAGTCTCGGCAGATAGAAGCGCAAGCGATGCACCGGCTCGCAGTTTGTCCCGGGCATGGGAAGCAGCATGCTGCGTGCCCAGAACACATCCCCCTGTATCCTGCCTGCCACGGGACTGCTTCTGAGCACGGAGACACGCCTACAAGCCAGCTGAGATGGGCTTTGCCTAAGAGTGAGGGAAGTGCCGAGTGGAACAAGGGATGTGCTGCACAGCTTCCCTCGCAGGCAGATTCCCTCCTGGGACGCTTACTTCTCATGCCTTAGTGCCCTGCTTTGTTTGGAGGCTGTTTGCGGACAGCAGCACACACAGCGGGAAGGTGCGCTCTGATCGGCTCCAAGTCTCGGCAGATAGAAGCGCAAGCGAGGCACCGGCTCGCAGTTTGTCCCGGGCATGGGAAGCAGCATGCTGCATGTCCAGAACACATCTCTCACTGTCCTGCCTGCCACAGGGCTGTTTCTGAGCACGGAGGCACGCCTACAAGCCAGCTGAGATGGGCTTTGCCTAAGAGTCAGGGAAGTGTCGAGTGGAACAAGGGATGTGCTGCACAGCTTCCCTCGCAGGCAGATTCCCTCCTGGGACGCTTAGTTCTCATGCCTTAGTGCCCTGCTTTGTTTGGAGGCTGTTTGCGGACAGCAGCACACACAGCGGGAAGGTGCGCTCTGATCGGCTCCAAGTCTCGGCAGATAGAAGCGCAAGCGATGCACCGGCTCGCAGTTTGTCCCGGGCATGGGAAGCAGCATGCTGCGTGCCCAGAACACATCCCCCTGTATCCTGCCTGCCACGGGACTGCTTCTGAGCACGGAGGCTCGCCTACAAGCCAGCTGAGATGGGCTTTGCCTAAGAGTCAGGGAAGTGTCGAGCGGAACAAGGGATGTGCTGCACAGCTTCCCTCGCAGGCAGATTCCCTCCTGGGACGCTTACTTCTCTTGCCTTAGCGCCCTGCTTTGTTTGGAGGCTGTTTGCGGACAGCAGCACACACTGCGGGAAGGTGCGCGCTGGCCAGCTCCAAGTCTCGGCAGATAGAAGCGCAAGCGAGGCACCGGCTCGCAGTTTGTCCCGGGCATGGGAAGCAACATGCTGCGTGCCCAGAACACATCCCCCTGTATCCTGCCTGCCACAGGACTGCTTCTGAGCACGGAGGCACGCCTACAAGCCAGCTGAGATGGGCTTTGCCTAAGAGTCAGGGAAGTGTCGAGTGGAACAAGGGAACTGCTGCACAGCTTCCCTCGCAGGCAGATTCCCTCCTGGGACGCTTACTTCTCTTGCTTTAGTGCCCTGCTTTGTTTGGAGACTGTTTGCGGACAGCAGCACACACAGCGGGAAGGTGCGCTCTGATCGGCTCCAAGTCTCGGCAGATAGAAGCGCAAGCGAGGCACCGGCTCGCAGTTTGTCCCGGGCATGGGAAGCAGCATGCTGCTTGCCCAGAACACATCCCCCTGTATCCTGCCTCCCACAGGACTGCTTCTGAGCACGGAGGCACGCCTACAAGCCAGCTGAGATGGACTTTGCCTAAGAGTCAGGGAAGTGGCGAGTGGAACAAGGGATGTGCTGCACAGCTTCCCTCGCAGGCAGATTCCCTCCTGGGACGCTTAGTTCTCTTGCCTTAGTGCCCTGCTTTGTTTGGAGGCTGTTTGCGGACAGCAGCACACACAGCGGGAAGGTGCGCTCTGATCGGCTCCAAGTCTCGGCAGATAGAAGCGCAAGCGAGGCACCGGCTCGCAGTTTGTCCCGGGCATGGGAAGCAGCATGCTGCGTGCCCAGAACACATCTCGCACTGTCCTGCCTGCCACGGGACTGCTTCTGAGCACGGAGGCACGCCTACAAGCAAGTTGAGATGGGCTTTGCCTAAGAGTGAGGGAAGTGTCGAGTGGAACAAGGGAACTGCTGCACAGCTTCCCTCACAGGCACATTCCCTCCTGGGACACTTACTTCTCTTGCCTTAGCGCCCTGCTTTGTTTGGAGGCTGTTTGCGGACAGCAGCACGCACAGCGGGAAGGTGCGCGCTCGTCAGCTCCAAGTCTCGGCAGATAGAAGCGCAAGCGAGGCACCGGCTCGCAGTTTGTCCCGGGCATGGGAAGCAGCGTGCCGCGTGCCCAGAACACATCTCGCACTGTCATGCCTGCCACGGGACTGCTTCTGAGCACGGAGGTACGTCTACAAGCCAGCTGAGATGGGCTTTGCCTAAGAGTCAGGGAAGTGTCGAGTGGAACAAGGGATGTGCTGCACAGCTTCCCTCGCAGGCAGATTCCCTCCTGGGACGCTTAGTTCTCATGCCTTAGTGCCCTGCTTTGTTTGGAGGCTGTTTGCGGACAGCAGCACACACAGCGGGAAGGTGCGCTCTGATCGGCTCCAAGTCTCGGCAGATAGAAGCGCAAGCGAGGCACCGGCTCGCAGTTTGTCCCGGGCATGGGAAGCAGCATGCTGCGTGCCCAGAACACATCCCCCTGTATCCTGCCTGCCACGGGACTGCTTCTGAGCACGGAGGCTCGCCTACAAGCCAGCTGAGATGGGCTTTGCCTAAGAGTGAGGGAAGTGTCGAGTGGAACAAGGGATGTGCTGCACAGCTTCCCTCGCAGGCAGATTCCCTCCTGGGACGCTTACTTCTCTTGCCTTAGCGCCCTGCTTTGTTTGGAGGCTGTTTGCGGACAGCAGCACACACAGCGGGAAGGTGCGCGCTGGCCAGCTCCAAGTCTCGGCAGATAGAAGCGCAAGCGAGGCACCGGCTCGCAGTTTGTCCCGGGCATGGGAAGCAGCATGCTGCATGCCCAGAACACATCTCGCACTGTCCTGTCTGCCACGGGACTGCTTCTGAGCACAGAGGCACGCCTACAAGCAAGTTGAGATGGGCTTTGCCTAAGAGTGAGGGAAGTGTCGAGTGGAACAAGGGAACTGCTGAACAGCTTCCCTCGCAGGCAGATTCCCTCCTGGGGCGCTTAGTTCTCTTGCTTTAGTGCCCTGCTTTGTTTGGAGACTGTTTGCGGACAGCAGCACACACAGCGGGAAGGTGCGCGCTGGCCAGCTCCAAGTCCGGCAGATAGAAGCGCAAGCCAGGCACCGGCTCGCAGTTTGTCCCGAGCATGGGAAGCAGCGTGCTGCATGCCCAGAACACATCTCTGACTGTCCTGCCTGCCACGGGACTGCTTCTGAGCACGGAGACACGTCTACAAGCCAGCTGAGATGGGCTTTGCCTAAGAGTCAGGGAAGTGGCGAGCGGAACAAGGGATGTGCTGCACAGATTCCCTCGCAGGCAGATTCCCTCCTGGGACGCTTACTTCTCATGCCTTAGTGCCCTGCTTTGTTTGGAGGCTGTTTGCGGACAGCAGCACACACAGCGGGAAGGTGCGCTCTGATCGGCTCCAAGTCTCGGCAGATAGAAGCGCAAGCGAGGCACCGGCTCGCAGTTTGTCCCGGGCATGGGAAGCAGCATGCTGCGTGCCCAGAACACATCCCCCTGTATCCTGCCTGCCACGGGACTGCTTCTGAGCACGGAGGCTCGCCTACAAGCCAGCTGAGATGGGCTTTGCCTAAGAGTCAGGGAAGTGTCGAGCGGAACAAGGGATGTGCTGCACAGCTTCCCTCGCAGGCAGATTCCCTCCTGGGACGCTTACTTCTCTTGTTTTAGTGCCCTGCTTTGTTTGGAGACTGTTTGCGGACAGCAGCACACACAGCGGGAAGGTGCGCTCTGATCGGCTCCAAGTCTCGGCAGATAGAAGCGCAAGCGAGGCACCGGCTCGCAGTTTGTCCCGGGCATGGGAAGCAGCATGCTGCTTGCCCAGAACACATCCCCCTGTATCCTGCCTGCCACAGGACTGCTTCTGAGCACGGAGGCACGCCTACAAGCCAGCTGAGATGGGCTTTGCCTAAGAGTCAGGGAAGTGGCGAGTGGAACAAGGGATGTGCTGCACAGCTTCCCTCGCAGGCAGATTCCCTCCTGGGACGCTTAGTTCTCTTGCCTTAGTGCCCTGCTTTGTTTGGAGGCTGTTTGCGGACAGCAGCACACACAGCGGGAAGGTGCACTCTGATCGGCTCCAAGTCTCGGCAGATAGAAGCGCAAGCGATGCACCGGCTCGCAGTTTGTCCCGGGCATGGGAAGCAGCATGCTGCGTGCCCAGAACACATCTCGCACTGTCCTGCCTGCCACGGGACTGCTTCTGAGCACGGAGGCTCGCCTACAAGCAAGTTGAGATGGGCTTTGCCTAAGAGTGAGGGAAGTGTCGAGTGGAACAAGGGAACTGCTGAACAGCTTCCCTCGCAGGCAGATTCCCTCCTGGGGCGCTTAGTTCTCTTGCTTTAGTGCCCTGCTTTGTTTGGAGACTGTTTGCGGACAGCAGCACACACAGCGGGAAGGTGCGCGCTGGCCAGCTCCAAGTCTCGGCAGATAGAAGCGCAAGCGAGGCACCGGCTCGCAGTTTGTCCCGGGCATGGGAAGCAGCATGCTGCGTGCCCAGAACACATCCCCCTGTATCCTGCCTGCCACGGGACTGCTTCTGAGCACGGAGGCTCGCCTACAAGCCAGCTGAGATGGGCTTTGCCTAAGAGTCAGGGAAGTGTCGAGCGGAACAAGGGATGTGCTGCACAGCTTCCCTCGCAGGCAGATTCCCTCCTGGGACGCTTACTTCTCTTGCCTTAGCGCCCTGCTTTGTTTGGAGGCTGTTTGCGGACAGCAGCACACACAGCGGGAAGGTGCGCGCTGGCCAGCTCCAAGTCTCGGCAGATAGAAGCGCAAGCGAGGCACCGGCTCGCAGTTTGTCCCGGGCATGGGAAGCAGCATGCTGCATGCCCAGAAGACATCCCCCTGTATCCTGCCTGCCACGGGACTGCTTCTGAGCACGGAGACACGCCTACAAGCCAGCTGAGATGGGCTTTGCCTAAGAGTCAGGGAAGTGTCGAGTGGAACAAGGGATGTGCTGCACAGCTTCCCTCGCAGGCAGATTCCCTCCTGGGACGCTTACTTCTCATGCCTTAGTGCCCTGCTTTGTTTGGAGGCTGTTTGCGGACAGCAGCACACACAGCGGGAAGGTGCGCTCTGATCGGCTCCAAGTCTCGGCAGATAGAAGCGCAAGCGATGCACCGGCTCGCAGTTTGTCCCGGGCATGGGAAGCAGCATGCTGCGTGCCCAGAACACATCCCCCTGTATCCTGCCTGCCACGGGACTGCTTCTGAGCACGGAGACACGCCTACAAGCCAGCTGAGATGGGCTTTGCCTAAGAGTGAGGGAAGTGCCGAGTGGAACAAGGGATGTGCTGCACAGCTTCCCTCGCAGGCAGATTCCCTCCTGGGACGCTTACTTCTCATGCCTTAGTGCCCTGCTTTGTTTGGAGGCTGTTTGCGGACAGCAGCACACACAGCGGGAAGGTGCGCTCTGATCGGCTCCAAGTCTCGGCAGATAGAAGCGCAAGCGAGGCACCGGCTCGCAGTTTGTCCCGGGCATGGGAAGCAGCATGCTGCATGTCCAGAACACATCTCTCACTGTCCTGCCTGCCACAGGGCTGTTTCTGAGCACGGAGGCACGCCTACAAGCCAGCTGAGATGGGCTTTGCCTAAGAGTCAGGGAAGTGTCGAGTGGAACAAGGGATGTGCTGCACAGCTTCCCTCGCAGGCAGATTCCCTCCTGGGACGCTTACTTCTCATGCCTTAGTGCCCTGCTTTGTTTGGAGGCTCTTTGCGGACAGCAGCACACACAGCGGGAAGGTGCGCTCTGATCGGCTCCAAGTCTCGGCAGATAGAAGCGCAAGCGATGCACCGGCTCGCAGTTTGTCCCGGGCATGGGAAGCAGCATGCTGCGTGCCCAGAACACATCCCCCTGTATCCTGCCTGCCACGGGACTGCTTCTGAGCACGGAGGCTCGCCTACAAGCCAGCTGAGATGGGCTTTGCCTAAGAGTCAGGGAAGTGTCGAGCGGAACAAGGGATGTGCTGCACAGCTTCCCTCGCAGGCAGATTCCCTCCTGGGACGCTTACTTCTCTTGCCTTAGCGCCCTGCTTTGTTTGGAGGCTGTTTGCGGACAGCAGCACACACTGCGGGAAGGTGCGCGCTGGCCAGCTCCAAGTCTCGGCAGATAGAAGCGCAAGCGAGGCACCGGCTCGCAGTTTGTCCCGGGCATGGGAAGCAACATGCTGCGTGCCCAGAACACATCCCCCTGTATCCTGCCTGCCACAGGACTGCTTCTGAGCACGGAGGCACGCCTACAAGCCAGCTGAGATGGGCTTTGCCTAAGAGTCAGGGAAGTGTCGAGTGGAACAAGGGAACTGCTGCACAGCTTCCCTCGCAGGCAGATTCCCTCCTGGGACGCTTACTTCTCTTGCTTTAGTGCCCTGCTTTGTTTGGAGACTGTTTGCGGACAGCAGCACACACAGCGGGAAGGTGCGCTCTGATCGGCTCCAAGTCTCGGCAGATAGAAGCGCAAGCGAGGCACCGGCTCGCAGTTTGTCCCGGGCATGGGAAGCAGCATGCTGCTTGCCCAGAACACATCCCCCTGTATCCTGCCTCCCACAGGACTGCTTCTGAGCACGGAGGCACGCCTACAAGCCAGCTGAGATGGACTTTGCCTAAGAGTCAGGGAAGTGGCGAGTGGAACAAGGGATGTGCTGCACAGCTTCCCTCGCAGGCAGATTCCCTCCTGGGACGCTTAGTTCTCTTGCCTTAGTGCCCTGCTTTGTTTGGAGGCTGTTTGCGGACAGCAGCACACACAGCGGGAAGGTGCGCTCTGATCGGCTCCAAGTCTCGGCAGATAGAAGCGCAAGCGAGGCACCGGCTCGCAGTTTGTCCCGGGCATGGGAAGCAGCATGCTGCGTGCCCAGAACACATCTCGCACTGTCCTGCCTGCCACGGGACTGCTTCTGAGCACGGAGGCACGCCTACAAGCAAGTTGAGATGGGCTTTGCCTAAGAGTGAGGGAAGTGTCGAGTGGAACAAGGGAACTGCTGCACAGCTTCCCTCACAGGCACATTCCCTCCTGGGACACTTACTTCTCTTGCCTTAGCGCCCTGCTTTGTTTGGAGGCTGTTTGCGGACAGCAGCACACACAGCGGGAAGGTGCGCGCTCGTCAGCTCCAAGTCTCGGCAGATAGAAGCGCAAGCGAGGCACCGGCTCGCAGTTTGTCCCGGGCATGGGAAGCAGCGTGCCGCGTGCCCAGAACACATCTCGCACTGTCATGCCTGCCACGGGACTGCTTCTGAGCACGGAGGTACGTCTACAAGCCAGCTGAGATGGGCTTTGCCTAAGAGTCAGGGAAGTGTCGAGTGGAACAAGGGATGTGCTGCACAGCTTCCCTCGCAGGCAGATTCCCTCCTGGGACGCTTAGTTCTCATGCCTTAGTGCCCTGCTTTGTTTGGAGGCTGTTTGCGGACAGCAGCACACACAGCGGGAAGGTGCGCTCTGATCGGCTCCAAGTCTCGGCAGATAGAAGCGCAAGCGATGCACCGGCTCGCAGTTTGTCCCGGGCATGGGAAGCAGCATGCTGCGTGCCCAGAACACATCCCCCTGTATCCTGCCTGCCACGGGACTGCTTCTGAGCACGGAGGCTCGCCTACAAGCCAGCTGAGATGGGCTTTGCCTAAGAGTGAGGGAAGTGTCGAGTGGAACAAGGGATGTGCTGCACAGCTTCCCTCGCAGGCAGATTCCCTCCTGGGACGCTTACTTCTCTTGCCTTAGCGCCCTGCTTTGTTTGGAGGCTGTTTGCGGACAGCAGCACACACAGCGGGAAGGTGCGCGCTGGCCAGCTCCAAGTCTCGGCAGATAGAAGCGCAAGCGAGGCACCGGCTCGCAGTTTGTCCCGGGCATGGGAAGCAGCATGCTGCATGCCCAGAACACATCTCGCACTGTCCTGTCTGCCACGGGACTGCTTCTGAGCACAGAGGCACGCCTACAAGCAAGTTGAGATGGGCTTTGCCTAAGAGTGAGGGAAGTGTCGAGTGGAACAAGGGAACTGCTGAACAGCTTCCCTCGCAGGCAGATTCCCTCCTGGGGCGCTTAGTTCTCTTGCTTTAGTGCCCTGCTTTGTTTGGAGACTGTTTGCGGACAGCAGCACACACAGCGGGAAGGTGCGCGCTGGCCAGCTCCAAGTCCGGCAGATAGAAGCGCAAGCCAGGCACCGGCTCGCAGTTTGTCCCGAGCATGGGAAGCAGCGTGCTGCATGCCCAGAACACATCTCTGACTGTCCTGCCTGCCACGGGACTGCTTCTGAGCACGGAGACACGTCTACAAGCCAGCTGAGATGGGCTTTGCCTAAGAGTCAGGGAAGTGGCGAGCGGAACAAGGGATGTGCTGCACAGATTCCCTCGCAGGCAGATTCCCTCCTGGGACGCTTACTTCTCATGCCTTAGTGCCCTGCTTTGTTTGGAGGCTGTTTGCGGACAGCAGCACACACAGCGGGAAGGTGCGCTCTGATCGGCTCCAAGTCTCGGCAGATAGAAGCGCAAGCGAGGCACCGGCTCGCAGTTTGTCCCGGGCATGGGAAGCAGCATGCTGCGTGCCCAGAACACATCCCCCTGTATCCTGCCTGCCACGGGACTGCTTCTGAGCACGGAGGCTCGCCTACAAGCCAGCTGAGATGGGCTTTGCCTAAGAGTCAGGGAAGTGTCGAGCGGAACAAGGGATGTGCTGCACAGCTTCCCTCGCAGGCAGATTCCCTCCTGGGACGCTTACTTCTCTTGTTTTAGTGCCCTGCTTTGTTTGGAGACTGTTTGCGGACAGCAGCACACACAGCGGGAAGGTGCGCTCTGATCGGCTCCAAGTCTCGGCAGATAGAAGCGCAAGCGAGGCACCGGCTCGCAGTTTGTCCCGGGCATGGGAAGCAGCATGCTGCTTGCCCAGAACACATCCCCCTGTATCCTGCCTGCCACAGGACTGCTTCTGAGCACGGAGGCACGCCTACAAGCCAGCTGAGATGGGCTTTGCCTAAGAGTCAGGGAAGTGGCGAGTGGAACAAGGGATGTGCTGCACAGCTTCCCTCGCAGGCAGATTCCCTCCTGGGACGCTTAGTTCTCTTGCCTTAGTGCCCTGCTTTGTTTGGAGGCTGTTTGCGGACAGCAGCACACACAGCGGGAAGGTGCACTCTGATCGGCTCCAAGTCTCGGCAGATAGAAGCGCAAGCGAGGCACCGGCTCGCAGTTTGTCCCGGGCATGGGAAGCAGCATGCTGCGTGCCCAGAACACATCTCGCACTGTCCTGCCTGCCACGGGACTGCTTCTGAGCACGGAGGCTCGCCTACAAGCAAGTTGAGATGGGCTTTGCCTAAGAGTGAGGGAAGTGTCGAGTGGAACAAGGGAACTGCTGAACAGCTTCCCTCGCAGGCAGATTCCCTCCTGGGGCGCTTAGTTCTCTTGCTTTAGTGCCCTGCTTTGTTTGGAGACTGTTTGCGGACAGCAGCACACACAGCGGGAAGGTGCGCGCTGGCCAGCTCCAAGTCTCGGCAGATAGAAGCGCAAGCGAGGCACCGGCTCGCAGTTTGTCCCGGGCATGGGAAGCAGCATGCTGCATGCCCAGAAGACATCCCCCTGTATCCTGCCTGCCACGGGACTGCTTCTGAGCACGGAGACACGCCTACAAGCCAGCTGAGATGGGCTTTGCCTAAGAGTCAGGGAAGTGTCGAGTGGAACAAGGGATGTGCTGCACAGCTTCCCTCGCAGGCAGATTCCCTCCTGGGACGCTTACTTCTCATGCCTTAGTGCCCTGCTTTGTTTGGAGGCTGTTTGCGGACAGCAGCACACACAGCGGGAAGGTGCGCTCTGATCGGCTCCAAGTCTCGGCAGATAGAAGCGCAAGCGATGCACCGGCTCGCAGTTTGTCCCGGGCATGGGAAGCAGCATGCTGCGTGCCCAGAACACATCCCCCTGTATCCTGCCTGCCACGGGACTGCTTCTGAGCACGGAGACACGCCTACAAGCCAGCTGAGATGGGCTTTGCCTAAGAGTGAGGGAAGTGCCGAGTGGAACAAGGGATGTGCTGCACAGCTTCCCTCGCAGGCAGATTCCCTCCTGGGACGCTTACTTCTCATGCCTTAGTGCCCTGCTTTGTTTGGAGGCTGTTTGCGGACAGCAGCACACACAGCGGGAAGGTGCGCTCTGATCGGCTCCAAGTCTCGGCAGATAGAAGCGCAAGCGAGGCACCGGCTCGCAGTTTGTCCCGGGCATGGGAAGCAGCATGCTGCATGTCCAGAACACATCTCTCACTGTCCTGCCTGCCACAGGGCTGTTTCTGAGCACGGAGGCACGCCTACAAGCCAGCTGAGATGGGCTTTGCCTAAGAGTCAGGGAAGTGTCGAGTGGAACAAGGGATGTGCTGCACAGCTTCCCTCGCAGGCAGATTCCCTCCTGGGACGCTTACTTCTCTTGCCTTAGTGCCCTGCTTTGTTTGGAGGCTGTTTGCGGACAGCAGCACACACAGCGGGAAGGTGCGCTCTGATCGGCTCCAAGTCTCGGCAGATAGAAGCGCAAGCGAGGCACCGGCTCGCAGTTTGTCCCGGGCATGGGAAGCAGCATGCTGCGTGCCCAGAACACATCCCCCTGTATCCTGCCTGCCACGGGACTGCTTCTGAGCACGGAGGCTCGCCTACAAGCCAGCTGAGATGGGCTTTGCCTAAGAGTGAGGGAAGTGTCGAGTGGAACAAGGGATGTGCTGCACAGCTTCCCTCGCAGGCAGATTCCCTCCTGGGACGCTTACTTCTCTTGCCTTAGCGCCCTGCTTTGTTTGGAGGCTGTTTGCGGACAGCAGCACACACAGCGGGAAGGTGCGCGCTGGCCAGCTCCAAGTCTCGGCAGATAGAAGCGCAAGCGAGGCACCGGCTCGCAGTTTGTCCCGGGCATGGGAAGCAGCATGCTGCATGTCCAGAACACATCCCCCTGTATCCTGCCTGCCACAGGACTGCTTCTGAGCACGGACGCATGTCTACAAGCCAGCTGAGATGGGCTTTGCCTAAGAGTCAGGGAAGTGTCGAGTGGAACAAGGGATGTGCTGCACACCTTCCCTCGCAGGCAGATTCCCTCCTGGGACGCTTACTTCTCTTGCCTTAGCGCCCTGCTTTGTTTGGAGACTGTTTGCGGACAGCAGCACACACAGCGGGAAGGTGCGCGCTGGCCAGCTCCAAGTCTCGGCAGATAGAAGCGCAAGCGAGGCACCGGCTCGCAGTTTGTCCCGGGCATGGGAAGCAGCATGCTGCGTGCCCAGAACACATCCCCCTGTATCCTGCCTGCCACGGGACTGCTTCTGAGCACGGAGGCACGCCTACAAGCCAGCTGAGATGGGCTTTGCCTAAGAGTCAGGGAAGTGTCGAGTGGAACAAGGGATGTGCTGCACAGCTTCCCTCGCAGGCAGATTCCCTCCTGGGACGCTTAGTTCTCATGCCTTAGTGCCCTGCTTTGTTTGGAGGCTGTTTGCGGACAGCAGCACACACAGCGGGAAGGTGCGCTCTGATCGGCTCCAAGTCTCGGCAGATAGAAGCGCAAGCGAGGCACCGGCTCGCAGTTTGTCCCGGGCATGGGAAGCAGCATGCTGCATGCCCAGAACACATCCCCCTGTATCCTGCCTGCCACGGGACTGCTTCTGAGCACGGAGACACGCCTACAAGCCAGCTGAGATGGGCTTTGCCTAAGAGTGAGGGAAGTGCCGAGTGGAACAAGGGATGTGCTGCACAGCTTCCCTCGCAGGCAGATTCCCTCCTGGGACGCTTACTTCTCTTGCCTTAGTGCCCTGCTTTGTTTGGAGGCTGTTTGCGGACAGCAGCACACACAGCGGGAAGGTGCGCTCTGATCGGCTCCAAGTCTCGGCAGATAGAAGCGCAAGCGAGGCACCGGCTCGCAGTTTGTCCCGGGCATGGGAAGCAGCATGCTGCATGTCCAGAACACATCTCTCACTGTCCTGCCTGCCACAGGGCTGTTTCTGAGCACGGAGGCACGCCTACAAGCCAGCTGAGATGGGCTTTGCCTAAGAGTCAGGGAAGTGTCGAGTGGAACAAGGGATGTGCTGCACAGCTTCCCTCGCAGGCAGATTCCCTCCTGGGACGCTTACTTCTCTTGCCTTAGTGCCCTGCTTTGTTTGGAGGCTGTTTGCGGACAGCAGCACACACAGCGGGAAGGTGCGCTCTGATCGGCTCCAAGTCTCGGCAGATAGAAGCGCAAGCGAGGCACCGGCTCGCAGTTTGTCCCGGGCATGGGAAGCAGCATGCTGCGTGCCCAGAACACATCCCCCTGTATCCTGCCTGCCACGGGACTGCTTCTGAGCACGGAGGCTCGCCTACAAGCCAGCTGAGATGGGCTTTGCCTAAGAGTGAGGGAAGTGTCGAGTGGAACAAGGGATGTGCTGCACAGCTTCCCTCGCAGGCAGATTCCCTCCTGGGACGCTTACTTCTCTTGCCTTAGCGCCCTGCTTTGTTTGGAGGCTGTTTGCGGACAGCAGCACACACAGCGGGAAGGTGCGCGCTGGCCAGCTCCAAGTCTCGGCAGATAGAAGCGCAAGCGAGGCACCGGCTCGCAGTTTGTCCTGGGCATGGGAAGCAGCATGCTGCATGCCCAGAAGACATCCCCCTGTATCCTGCCTGCCACGGGACTGCTTCTGAGCACGGAGACACGCCTACAAGCCAGCTGAGATGGGCTTTGCCTAAGAGTCAGGGAAGTGTCGAGTGGAACAAGGGATGTGCTGCACAGCTTCCCTCGCAGGCAGATTCCCTCCTGGGACGCTTACTTCTCATGCCTTAGTGCCCTGCTTTGTTTGGAGGCTGTTTGCGGACAGCAGCACACACAGCGGGAAGGTGCGCTCTGATCGGCTCCAAGTCTCGGCAGATAGAAGCGCAAGCGAGGCACCGGCTCGCAGTTTGTCCCGGGCATGGGAAGCAGCATGCTGCGTGCCCAGAACACATCCCCCTGTATCCTGCCTGCCACGGGACTGCTTCTGAGCACGGAGGCTCGCCTACAAGCCAGCTGAGATGGGCTTTGCCTAAGAGTCAGGGAAGTGTCGAGCGGAACAAGGGATGTGCTGCACAGCTTCCCTCGCAGGCAGATTCCCTCCTGGGACGCTTACTTCTCTTGCCTTAGCGCCCTGCTTTGTTTGGAGGCTGTTTGCGGACAGCAGCACACACAGCGGGAAGGTGCGCGCTGGCCAGCTCCAAGTCTCGGCAGATAGAAGCGCAAGCGAGGCACCGGCTCGCAGTTTGTCCCGGGCATGGGAAGCAGCATGCTGCGTGCCCAGAACACATCCCCCTGTATCCTGCCTGCCACGGGACTGCTTCTGAGCACGGAGGCACGCCTACAAGCCAGCTGAGATGGGCTTTGCCTAAGAGTCAGGGAAGTGTCGAGTGGAACAAGGGATGTGCTGCACAGCTTCCCTCGCAGGCAGATTCCCTCCTGGGACGCTTAGTTCTCATGCCTTAGTGCCCTGCTTTGTTTGGAGGCTGTTTGCGGACAGCAGCACACACAGCGGGAAGGTGCGCTCTGATCGGCTCCAAGTCTCGGCAGATAGAAGCGCAAGCGAGGCACCGGCTCGCAGTTTGTCCCGGGCATGGGAAGCAGCATGCTGCGTGCCCAGAACACATCCCCCTGTATCCTGCCTGCCACGGGACTGCTTCTGAGCACGGAGACACGCCTACAAGCCAGCTGAGATGGGCTTTGCCTAAGAGTGAGGGAAGTGCCGAGTGGAACAAGGGATGTGCTGCACAGCTTCCCTCGCAGGCAGATTCCCTCCTGGGACGCTTACTTCTCATGCCTTAGTGCCCTGCTTTGTTTGGAGGCTGTTTGCGGACAGCAGCACACACAGCGGGAAGGTGCGCTCTGATCGGCTCCAAGTCTCGGCAGATAGAAGCGCAAGCGAGGCACCGGCTCGCAGTTTGTCCCGGGCATGGGAAGCAGCATGCTGCGTGCCCAGAACACATCCCCCTGTATCCTGCCTGCCACGGGACTGCTTCTGAGCACGGAGGCTCGCCTACAAGCCAGCTGAGATGGGCTTTGCCTAAGAGTGAGGGAAGTGTCGAGTGGAACAAGGGATGTGCTGCACAGCTTCCCTCGCAGGCAGATTCCCTCCTGGGACGCTTACTTCTCTTGCCTTAGCGCCCTGCTTTGTTTGGAGGCTGTTTGCGGACAGCAGCACACACAGCGGGAAGGTGCGCGCTGGCCAGCTCCAAGTCTCGGCAGATAGAAGCGCAAGCGAGGCACCGGCTCGCAGTTTGTCCCGGGCATGGGAAGCAGCATGCTGCATGCCCAGAACACATCTCGCACTGTCCTATCTGCCACGGGACTGCTTCTGAGCACAGAGGCACGCCTACAAGCAAGTTGAGATGGGCTTTGCCTAAGAGTGAGGGAAGTGTCGAGTGGAACAAGGGAACTGCTGAACAGCTTCCCTCGCAGGCAGATTCCCTCCTGGGGCGCTTAGTTCTCTTGCTTTAGTGCCCTGCTTTGTTTGGAGACTGTTTGCGGACAGCAGCACACACAGCGGGAAGGTGCGCGCTGGCCAGCTCCAAGTCCGGCAGATAGAAGCGCAAGCCAGGCACCGGCTCGCAGTTTGTCCCGAGCATGGGAAGCAGCGTGCTGCATGCCCAGAACACATCTCTGACTGTCCTGCCTGCCACGGGACTGCTTCTGAGCACGGAGACACGTCTACAAGCCAGCTGAGATGGGCTTTGCCTAAGAGTCAGGGAAGTGGCGAGCGGAAAAAGGGATGTGCTGCACAGATTCCCTCGCAGGCAGATTCCCTCCTGGGACGCTTACTTCTCATGCCTTAGTGCCCTGCTTTGTTTGGAGGCTGTTTGCGGACAGCAGCACACACAGCGGGAAGGTGCGCTCTGATCGGCTCCAAGTCTCGGCAGATAGAAGCGCAAGCGAGGCACCGGCTCGCAGTTTGTCCCGGGCATGGGAAGCAGCATGCTGCGTGCCCAGAACACATCCCCCTGTATCCTGCCTGCCACGGGACTGCTTCTGAGCACGGAGGCTCGCCTACAAGCCAGCTGAGATGGGCTTTGCCTAAGAGTCAGGGAAGTGTCGAGCGGAACAAGGGATGTGCTGCACAGCTTCCCTCGCAGGCAGATTCCCTCCTGGGACGCTTACTTCTCTTGCCTTAGCGCCCTGCTTTGTTTGGAGGCTGTTTGCGGACAGCAGCACACACAGCGGGAAGGTGCGCGCTGGCCAGCTCCAAGTCTCGGCAGATAGAAGCGCAAGCGAGGCACCGGCTCGCAGTTTGTCCCGGGCATGGGAAGCAGCATGCTGCATGCCCAGAAGACATCCCCCTGTATCCTGCCTGCCACGGGACTGCTTCTGAGCACGGAGACACCCCTACAAGCCAGCTGAGATGGGCTTTGCCTAAGAGTCAGGGAAGTGTCGAGTGGAACAAGGGATGTGCTGCACAGCTTCCCTCGCAGGCAGATTCCCTCCTGGGACGCTTACTTCTCATGCCTTAGTGCCCTGCTTTGTTTGGAGGCTGTTTGCGGACAGCAGCACACACAGCGGGAAGGTGCGCTCTGATCGGCTCCAAGTCTCGGCAGATAGAAGCGCAAGCGATGCACCGGCTCGCAGTTTGTCCCGGGCATGGGAAGCAGCATGCTGCGTGCCCAGAACACATCCCCCTGTATCCTGCCTGCCACGGGACTGCTTCTGAGCACGGAGGCTCGCCTACAAGCCAGCTGAGATGGGCTTTGCCTAAGAGTCAGGGAAGTGTCGAGCGGAACAAGGGATGTGCTGCACAGCTTCCCTCGCAGGCAGATTCCCTCCTGGGACGCTTACTTCTCTTGCCTTAGCGCCCTGCTTTGTTTGGAGGCTGTTTGCGGACAGCAGCACACACAGCGGGAAGGTGCGCGCTGGCCAGCTCCAAGTCTCGGCAGATAGAAGCGCAAGCGAGGCACCGGCTCGCAGTTTGTCCCGGGCATGGGAAGCAGCATGCTGCTTGCCCAGAACACATCCCCCTGTATCCTGCCTCCCACAGGACTGCTTCTGAGCACGGAGGCACGCCTACAAGCCAGCTGAGATGGGCTTTGCCTAAGAGTCAGGGAAGTGGCGAGTGGAACAAGGGATGTGCTGCACAGCTTCCCTCGCAGGCAGATTCCCTCCTGGGACGCTTAGTTCTCTTGCCTTAGTGCCCTGCTTTGTTTGGAGGCTGTTTGCGGACAGCAGCACACACAGCGGGAAGGTGCGCTCTGATCGGCTCCAAGTCTCGGCAGATAGAAGCGCAAGCGAGGCACCGGCTCGCAGTTTGTCCCGGGCATGGGAAGCAGCATGCTGCGTGCCCAGAACACATCTCGCACTGTCCTGCCTGCCACGGGACTGCTTCTGAGCACGGAGGCACGCCTACAAGCAAGTTGAGATGGGCTTTGCCTAAGAGTGAGGGAAGTGTCGAGTGGAACAAGGGAACTGCTGAACAGCTTCCCTCGCAGGCAGATTCCCTCCTGGGGCGCTTAGTTCTCTTGCTTTAGTGCCCTGCTTTGTTTGGAGACTGTTTGCGGACAGCAGCACACACAGCGGGAAGGTGCGCGCTGGCCAGCTCCAAGTCCGGCAGATAGAAGCGCAAGCGAGGCACCGGCTCGCAGTTTGTCCCGGGCATGGGAAGCAGCATGCTGCATGCCCAGAACACATCTCTCACTGTCCTGCCTGCCACAGGGCTGTTTCTGAGCACGGAGGCACGCCTACAAGCCAGCTGAGATGGGCTTTGCCTAAGAGTCAGGGAAGTGGCGAGCGGAACAAGGGATGTGCTGCACAGATTCCCTCGCAGGCAGATTCCCTCCTGGGACGCTTACTTCTCATGCCTTAGTGCCCTGCTTTGTTTGGAGGCTGTTTGCGGACAGCAGCACACACAGCGGGAAGGTGCGCTCTGATCGGCTCCAAGTCTCGGCAGATAGAAGCGCAAGCGATGCACCGGCTCGCAGTTTGTCCCGGGCATGGGAAGCAGCATGCTGCGTGCCCAGAACACATCCCCCTGTATCCTGCCTGCCACGGGACTGCTTCTGAGCACGGAGGCTCGCCTACAAGCCAGCTGAGATGGGCTTTGCCTAAGAGTCAGGGAAGTGTCGAGCGGAACAAGGGATGTGCTGCACAGCTTCCCTCGCAGGCAGATTCCCTCCTGGGACGCTTACTTCTCTTGCCTTAGCGCCCTGCTTTGTTTGGAGGCTGTTTGCGGACAGCAGCACACACAGCGGGAAGGTGCGCGCTGGCCAGCTCCAAGTCTCGGCAGATAGAAGCGCAAGCGAGGCACCGGCTCGCAGTTTGTCCCGGGCATGGGAAGCAGCATGCTGCATGCCCAGAACACATCCCCCTGTATCCTGCCTGCCACGGGACTGCTTCTGAGCACGGAGACACCCCTACAAGCCAGCTGAGATGGGCTTTGCCTAAGAGTCAGGGAAGTGTCGAGTGGAACAAGGGAACTGCTGCACAGCTTCCCTCGCAGGCAGATTCCCTCCTGGGACGCTTACTTCTCATGCCTTAGTGCCCTGCTTTGTTTGGAGGCTGTTTGCGGACAGCAGCACACACAGCGGGAAGGTGCGCTCTGATCGACTCCAAGTCTCGGCAGATAGAAGCGCAAGCGATGCACCGGCTCGCAGTTTGTCCCGGGCATGGGAAGCAGCATGCTGCGTGCCCAGAACACATCCCCCTGTATCCTGCCTGCCACGGGACTGCTTCTGAGCACGGAGGCTCGCCTACAAGCCAGCTGAGATGGGCTTTGCCTAAGAGTCAGGGAAGTGTCGAGCGGAACAAGGGATGTGCTGCACAGCTTCCCTCGCAGGCAGATTCCCTCCTGGGACGCTTACTTCTCTTGCCTTAGCGCCCTGCTTTGTTTGGAGGCTGTTTGCGGACAGCAGCACACACTGCGGGAAGGTGCGCGCTGGCCAGCTCCAAGTCTCGGCAGATAGAAGCGCAAGCGAGGCACCGGCTCGCAGTTTGTCCCGGGCATGGGAAGCAACATGCTGCGTGCCCAGAACACATCCCCCTGTATCCTGCCTGCCACGGGACTGCTTCTGAGCACGGAGGCACGCCTACAAGCCAGCTGAGATGGGCTTTGCCTAAGAGTCAGGGAAGTGTCGAGTGGAACAAGGGAACTGCTGCACAGCTTCCCTCGCAGGCAGATTCCCTCCTGGGACGCTTACTTCTCTTGCTTTAGTGCCCTGCTTTGTTTGGAGACTGTTTGCGGACAGCAGCACACACAGCGGGAAGGTGCGCTCTGATCGGCTCCAAGTCTCGGCAGATAGAAGCGCAAGCGAGGCACCGGCTCGCAGTTTGTCCCGGGCATGGGAAGCAGCATGCTGCTTGCCCAGAACACATCCCCCTGTATCCTGCCTCCCACAGGACTGCTTCTGAGCACGGAGGCACGCCTACAAGCCAGCTGAGATGGGCTTTGCCTAAGAGTCAGGGAAGTGGCGAGTGGAACAAGGGATGTGCTGCACAGCTTCCCTCGCAGGCAGATTCCCTCCTGGGACGCTTAGTTCTCTTGCCTTAGTGCCCTGCTTTGTTTGGAGGCTGTTTGCGGACAGCAGCACACACAGCGGGAAGGTGCGCTCTGATCGGCTCCAAGTCTCGGCAGATAGAAGCGCAAGCGAGGCACCGGCTCGCAGTTTGTCCCGGGCATGGGAAGCAGCATGCTGCGTGCCCAGAACACATCTCGCACTGTCCTGCCTGCCACGGGACTGCTTCTGAGCACGGAGGCACGCCTACAAGCAAGTTGAGATGGGCTTTGCCTAAGAGTGAGGGAAGTGTCGAGTGGAACAAGGGATGTGCTGCACAGCTTCCCTCGCAGGCAGATTCCCTCCTGGGACGCTTACTTCTCTTGCCTTAGCGCCCTGCTTTGTTTGGAGGCTGTTTGCGGACAGCAGCACACACAGCGGGAAGGTGCGCGCTGGCCAGCTCCAAGTCTCGGCAGATAGAAGCGCAAGCGAGGCACCGGCTCGCAGTTTGTCCCGGGCATGGGAAGCAGCATGCTGCATGTCCAGAACACATCCCCCTGTATCCTGCCTGCCACAGGACTGCTTCTGAGCACGGAGGCATGTCTACAAGCCAGCTGAGATGGGCTTTGCCTAAGAGTCAGGGAAGTGTCGAGTGGAACAAGGGATGTGCTGCACAGCTTCCCTCGCAGGCAGATTCCCTCCTGGGACGCTTAGTTCTCATGCCTTAGTGCCCTGCTTTGTTTGGAGGCTGTTTGCGGACAGCAGCACACACAGCGGGAAGGTGCGCTCTGATCGGCTCCAAGTCTCGGCAGATAGAAGCGCAAGCGAGGCACCGGCTCGCAGTTTGTCCCGGGCATGGGAAGCAGCATGCTGCGTGCCCAGAACACATCCCCCTGTATCCTGCCTGCCACGGGACTGCTTCTGAGCACGGAGGCTCGCCTACAAGCCAGCTGAGATGGGCTTTGCCTAAGAGTGAGGGAAGTGTCGAGTGGAACAAGGGATGTGCTGCACAGCTTCCCTCGCAGGCAGATTCCCTCCTGGGACGCTTACTTCTCTTGCCTTAGCGCCCTGCTTTGTTTGGAGGCTGTTTGCGGACAGCAGCACACACAGCGGGAAGGTGCGCGCTGGCCAGCTCCAAGTCTCGGCAGATAGAAGCGCAAGCGAGGCACCGGCTCGCAGTTTGTCCCGGGCATGGGAAGCAGCATGCTGCATGCCCAGAACACATCTCGCACTGTCCTGTCTGCCACGGGACTGCTTCTGAGCACAGAGGCACGCCTACAAGCAAGTTGAGATGGGCTTTGCCTAAGAGTGAGGGAAGTGTCGAGTGGAACAAGGGAACTGCTGAACAGCTTCCCTCGCAGGCAGATTCCCTCCTGGGGCGCTTAGTTCTCTTGCTTTAGTGCCCTGCTTTGTTTGGAGACTGTTTGCGGACAGCAGCACACACAGCGTGAAGGTGCGCGCTGGCCAGCTCCAAGTCCGGCAGATAGAAGCGCAAGCCAGGCACCGGCTCGCAGTTTGTCCCGAGCATGGGAAGCAGCGTGCTGCATGCCCAGAACACATCTCTGACTGTCCTGCCTGCCACGGGACTGCTTCTGAGCACGGAGACACGTCTACAAGCCAGCTGAGATGGGCTTTGCCTAAGAGTCAGGGAAGTGGCGAGCGGAACAAGGGATGTGCTGCACAGATTCCCTCGCAGGCAGATTCCCTCCTGGGACGCTTACTTCTCATGCCTTAGTGCCCTGCTTTGTTTGGAGGCTGTTTGCGGACAGCAGCACACACAGCGGGAAGGTGCGCTCTGATCGGCTCCAAGTCTCGGCAGATAGAAGCGCAAGCGAGGCACCGGCTCGCAGTTTGTCCCGGGCATGGGAAGCAGCATGCTGCGTGCCCAGAACACATCCCCCTGTATCCTGCCTGCCACGGGACTGCTTCTGAGCACGGAGGCTCGCCTACAAGCCAGCTGAGATGGGCTTTGCCTAAGAGTCAGGGAAGTGTCGAGCGGAACAAGGGATGTGCTGCACAGCTTCCCTCGCAGGCAGATTCCCTCCTGGGACGCTTACTTCTCTTGCCTTAGCGCCCTGCTTTGTTTGGAGGCTGTTTGCGGACAGCAGCACACACAGCGGGAAGGTGCGCGCTGGCCAGCTCCAAGTCTCGGCAGATAGAAGCGCAAGCGAGGCACCGGCTCGCAGTTTGTCCCGGGCATGGGAAGCAGCATGCTGCATGCCCAGAAGACATCCCCCTGTATCCTGCCTGCCACGGGACTGCTTCTGAGCACGGAGACACGCCTACAAGCCAGCTGAGATGGGCTTTGCCTAAGAGTCAGGGAAGTGTCGAGTGGAACAAGGGATGTGCTGCACAGCTTCCCTCGCAGGCAGATTCCCTCCTGGGACGCTTACTTCTCATGCCTTAGTGCCCTGCTTTGTTTGGAGGCTGTTTGCGGACAGCAGCACACACAGCGGGAAGGTGCGCTCTGATCGGCTCCAAGTCTCGGCAGATAGAAGCGCAAGCGAGGCACCGGCTCGCAGTTTGTCCCGGGCATGGGAAGCAGCATGCTGCGTGCCCAGAACACATCTCGCACTGTCCTGCCTGCCACGGGACTGCTTCTGAGCACGGAGGCTCGCCTACAAGCAAGTTGAGATGGGCTTTGCCTAAGAGTGAGGGAAGTGTCGAGTGGAACAAGGGAACTGCTGAACAGCTTCCCTCGCAGGCAGATTCCCTCCTGGGGCGCTTAGTTCTCTTGCTTTAGTGCCCTGCTTTGTTTGGAGACTGTTTGCGGACAGCAGCACACACAGCGGGAAGGTGCGCGCTGGCCAGCTCCAAGTCTCGGCAGATAGAAGCGCAAGCGAGGCACCGGCTCGCAGTTTGTCCCGGGCATGGGAAGCAGCATGCTGCGTGCCCAGAACACATCCCCCTGTATCCTGCCTGCCACGGGACTGCTTCTGAGCACGGAGGCACGCCTACAAGCCAGCTGAGATGGGCTTTGCCTAAGAGTCAGGGAAGTGTCGAGTGGAACAAGGGATGTGCTGCACAGCTTCCCTCGCAGGCAGATTCCCTCCTGGGACGCTTAGTTCTCATGCCTTAGTGCCCTGCTTTGTTTGGAGGCTGTTTGCGGACAGCAGCACACACAGCGGGAAGGTGCGCTCTGATCGGCTCCAAGTCTCGGCAGATAGAAGCGCAAGCGAGGCACCGGCTCGCAGTTTGTCCCGGGCATGGGAAGCAGCATGCTGCGTGCCCAGAACACATCCCCCTGTATCCTGCCTGCCACGGGACTGCTTCTGAGCACGGAGACACGCCTACAAGCCAGCTGAGATGGGCTTTGCCTAAGAGTGAGGGAAGTGCCGAGTGGAACAAGGGATGTGCTGCACAGCTTCCCTCGCAGGCAGATTCCCTCCTGGGACGCTTACTTCTCATGCCTTAGTGCCCTGCTTTGTTTGGAGGCTGTTTGCGGACAGCAGCACACACAGCGGGAAGGTGCGCTCTGATCGGCTCCAAGTCTCGGCAGATAGAAGCGCAAGCGAGGCACCGGCTCGCAGTTTGTCCCGGGCATGGGAAGCAGCATGCTGCATGTCCAGAACACATCTCTCACTGTCCTGCCTGCCACAGGGCTGTTTCTGAGCACGGAGGCACGCCTACAAGCCAGCTGAGATGGGCTTTGCCTAAGAGTCAGGGAAGTGTCGAGTGGAACAAGGGATGTGCTGCACAGCTTCCCTCGCAGGCAGATTCCCTCCTGGGACGCTTACTTCTCTTGCCTTAGTGCCCTGCTTTGTTTGGAGGCTGTTTGCGGACAGCAGCACACACAGCGGGAAGGTGCGCTCTGATCGGCTCCAAGTCTCGGCAGATAGAAGCGCAAGCGAGGCACCGGCTCGCAGTTTGTCCCGGGCATGGGAAGCAGCATGCTGCGTGCCCAGAACACATCCCCCTGTATCCTGCCTGCCACGGGACTGCTTCTGAGCACGGAGGCTCGCCTACAAGCCAGCTGAGATGGGCTTTGCCTAAGAGTCAGGGAAGTGGCGAGTGGAACAAGGGATGTGCTGCACAGCTTCCCTCGCAGGCAGATTCCCTCCTGGGACGCTTACTTCTCTTGCCTTAGCGCCCTGCTTTGTTTGGAGGCTGTTTGCGGACAGCAGCACACACAGCGGGAAGGTGCGCGCTGGCCAGCTCCAAGTCTCGGCAGATAGAAGCGCAAGCGAGGCACCGGCTCGCAGTTTGTCCCGGGCATGGGAAGCAGCATGCTGCATGCCCAGAACACATCTCGCACTGTCCTGTCTGCCACGGGACTGCTTCTGAGCACAGAGGCACGCCTACAAGCAAGTTGAGATGGGCTTTGCCTAAGAGTCAGGGAAGTGTCGAGTGGAACAAGGGAACTGCTGAACAGCTTCCCTCGCAGGCAGATTCCCTCCTGGGGCGCTTAGTTCTCTTGCTTTAGTGCCCTGCTTTGTTTGGAGACTGTTTGCGGACAGCAGCACACACAGCGGGAAGGTGCGCGCTGGCCAGCTCCAAGTCCGGCAGATAGAAGCGCAAGCCAGGCACCGGCTCGCAGTTTGTCCCGAGCATGGGAAGCAGCGTGCTGCATGCCCAGAACACATCTCTGACTGTCCTGCCTGCCACGGGACTGCTTCTGAGCACGGAGACACGTCTACAAGCCAGCTGAGATGGGCTTTGCCTAAGAGTCAGGGAAGTGGCGAGCGGAACAAGGGATGTGCTGCACAGATTCCCTCGCAGGCAGATTCCCTCCTGGGACGCTTACTTCTCATGCCTTAGTGCCCTGCTTTGTTTGGAGGCTGTTTGCGGACAGCAGCACACACAGCGGGAAGGTGCGCTCTGATCGGCTCCAAGTCTCGGCAGATAGAAGCGCAAGCGAGGCACCGGCTCGCAGTTTGTCCCGGGCATGGGAAGCAGCATGCTGCGTGCCCAGAACACATCCCCCTGTATCCTGCCTGCCACGGGACTGCTTCTGAGCACGGAGGCTCGCCTACAAGCCAGCTGAGATGGGCTTTGCCTAAGAGTCAGGGAAGTGTCGAGCGGAACAAGGGATGTGCTGCACAGCTTCCCTCGCAGGCAGATTCCCTCCTGGGACGCTTACTTCTCTTTTTTTAGTGCCCTGCTTTGTTTGGAGACTGTTTGCGGACAGCAGCACACACAGCGGGAAGGTGCGCTCTGATCGGCTCCAAGTCTCGGCAGATAGAAGCGCAAGCGAGGCACCGGCTCGCAGTTTGTCCCGGGCATGGGAAGCAGCATGCTGCTTGCCCAGAACACATCCCCCTGTATCCTGCCTGCCACAGGACTGCTTCTGAGCACGGAGGCACGCCTACAAGCCAGCTGAGATGGGCTTTGCCTAAGAGTCAGGGAAGTGGCGAGTGGAACAAGGGATGTGCTGCACAGCTTCCCTCGCAGGCAGATTCCCTCCTGGGACGCTTAGTTCTCTTGCCTTAGTGCCCTGCTTTGTTTGGAGGCTGTTTGCGGACAGCAGCACACACAGCGGGAAGGTGCACTCTGATCGGCTCCAAGTCTCGGCAGATAGAAGCGCAAGCGAGGCACCGGCTCGCAGTTTGTCCCGGGCATGGGAAGCAGCATGCTGCGTGCCCAGAACACATCTCGCACTGTCCTGCCTGCCACGGGACTGCTTCTGAGCACGGAGGCTCGCCTACAAGCAAGTTGAGATGGGCTTTGCCTAAGAGTGAGGGAAGTGTCGAGTGGAACAAGGGAACTGCTGAACAGCTTCCCTCGCAGGCAGATTCCCTCCTGGGGCGCTTAGTTCTCTTGCTTTAGTGCCCTGCTTTGTTTGGAGACTGTTTGCGGACAGCAGCACACACAGCGGGAAGGTGCGCGCTGGCCAGCTCCAAGTCTCGGCAGATAGAAGCGCAAGCGAGGCACCGGCTCGCAGTTTGTCCCGGGCATGGGAAGCAGCATGCTGCATGCCCAGAACACATCCCCCTGTATCCTGCCTGCCACAGGACTGCTTCTGAGCACGGACGCATGTCTACAAGCCAGCTGAGATGGGCTTTGCCTAAGAGTCAGGGAAGTGTCGAGTGGAACAAGGGATGTGCTGCACACCTTCCCTCGCAGGCAGATTCCCTCCTGGGACGCTTACTTCTCTTGCCTTAGCGCCCTGCTTTGTTTGGAGGCTGTTTGCGGACAGCAGCACACACAGCGGGAAGGTGCGCGCTGGCCAGCTCCAAGTCTCGGCAGATAGAAGCGCAAGCGAGGCACCGGCTCGCAGTTTGTCCCGGGCATGGGAAGCAGCATGCTGCGTGCCCAGAACACATCCCCCTGTATCCTGCCTGCCACGGGACTGCTTCTGAGCACGGAGGCACGCCTACAAGCCAGCTGAGATGGGCTTTGCCTAAGAGTCAGGGAAGTGTCGAGTGGAACAAGGGATGTGCTGCACAGCTTCCCTCGCAGGCAGATTCCCTCCTGGGACGCTTACTTCTCATGCCTTAGTGCCCTGCTTTGTTTGGAGGCTGTTTGCGGACAGCAGCACACACAGCGGGAAGGTGCGCTCTGATCGGCTCCAAGTCTCGGCAGATAGAAGCGCAAGCGAGGCACCGGCTCGCAGTTTGTCCCGGGCATGGGAAGCAGCATGCTGCGTGCCCAGAACACATCCCCCTGTATCCTGCCTGCCACGGGACTGCTTCTGAGCACGGAGACACGCCTACAAGCCAGCTGAGATGGGCTTTGCCTAAGAGTGAGGGAAGTGCCGAGTGGAACAAGGGATGTGCTGCACAGCTTCCCTCGCAGGCAGATTCCCTCCTGGGACGCTTACTTCTCATGCCTTAGTGCCCTGCTTTGTTTGGAGGCTGTTTGCGGACAGCAGCACACACAGCGGGAAGGTGCGCTCTGATCGGCTCCAAGTCTCGGCAGATAGAAGCGCAAGCGAGGCACCGGCTCGCAGTTTGTCCCGGGCATGGGAAGCAGCATGCTGCATGTCCAGAACACATCTCTCACTGTCCTGCCTGCCACAGGGCTGTTTCTGAGCACGGAGGCACGCCTACAAGCCAGCTGAGATGGGCTTTGCCTAAGAGTCAGGGAAGTGTCGAGTGGAACAAGGGATGTGCTGCACAGCTTCCCTCGCAGGCAGATTCCCTCCTGGGACGCTTACTTCTCTTGCCTTAGTGCCCTGCTTTGTTTGGAGGCTGTTTGCGGACAGCAGCACACACAGCGGGAAGGTGCGCTCTGATCGGCTCCAAGTCTCGGCAGATAGAAGCGCAAGCGAGGCACCGGCTCGCAGTTTGTCCCGGGCATGGGAAGCAGCATGCTGCGTGCCCAGAACACATCCCCCTGTATCCTGCCTGCCACGGGACTGCTTCTGAGCACGGAGGCTCGCCTACAAGCCAGCTGAGATGGGCTTTGCCTAAGAGTCAGGGAAGTGTCGAGTGGAACAAGGGATGTGCTGCACAGCTTCCCTCGCAGGCAGATTCCCTCCTGGGACGCTTACTTCTCTTGCCTTAGCGCCCTGCTTTGTTTGGAGGCTGTTTGCGGACAGCAGCACACACAGCGGGAAGGTGCGCGCTGGCCAGCTCCAAGTCTCGGCAGATAGAAGCGCAAGCGAGGCACCGGCTCGCAGTTTGTCCCGGGCATGGGAAGCAGCATGCTGCATGTCCAGAACACATCCCCCTGTATCCTGCCTGCCACAGGACTGCTTCTGAGCACGGACGCATGTCTACAAGCCAGCTGAGATGGGCTTTGCCTAAGAGTCAGGGAAGTGTCGAGTGGAACAAGGGATGTGCTGCACACCTTCCCTCGCAGGCAGATTCCCTCCTGGGACGCTTACTTCTCTTGCCTTAGCGCCCTGCTTTGTTTGGAGGCTGTTTGCGGACAGCAGCACACACAGCGGGAAGGTGCGCGCTGGCCAGCTCCAAGTCTCGGCAGATAGAAGCGCAAGCGAGGCACCGGCTCGCAGTTTGTCCCGGGCATGGGAAGCAGCATGCTGCGTGCCCAGAACACATCCCCCTGTATCCTGCCTGCCACGGGACTGCTTCTGAGCACGGAGGCACGCCTACAAGCCAGCTGAGATGGGCTTTGCCTAAGAGTCAGGGAAGTGTCGAGTGGAACAAGGGATGTGCTGCACAGCTTCCCTCGCAGGCAGATTCCCTCCTGGGACGCTTAGTTCTCATGCCTTAGTGCCCTGCTTTGTTTGGAGGCTGTTTGCGGACAGCAGCACACACAGCGGGAAGGTGCGCTCTGATCGGCTCCAAGTCTCGGCAGATAGAAGCGCAAGCGAGGCACCGGCTCGCAGTTTGTCCCGGGCATGGGAAGCAGCATGCTGCTTGCCCAGAACACATCCCCCTGTATCCTGCCTGCCACGGGACTGCTTCTGAGCACGGAGACACGCCTACAAGCCAGCTGAGATGGGCTTTGCCTAAGAGTGAGGGAAGTGCCGAGTGGAACAAGGGATGTGCTGCACAGCTTCCCTCGCAGGCAGATTCCCTCCTGGGACGCTTACTTCTCATGCCTTAGTGCCCTGCTTTGTTTGGAGGCTGTTTGCGGACAGCAGCACACACAGCGGGAAGGTGCGCTCTGATCGGCTCCAAGTCTCGGCAGATAGAAGCGCAAGCGAGGCACCGGCTCGCAGTTTGTCCCGGGCATGGGAAGCAGCATGCTGCATGTCCAGAACACATCTCTCACTGTCCTGCCTGCCACAGGGCTGTTTCTGAGCACGGAGGCACGCCTACAAGCCAGCTGAGATGGGCTTTGCCTAAGAGTGAGGGAAGTGTCGAGTGGAACAAGGGATGTGCTGCACAGCTTCCCTCGCAGGCAGATTCCCTCCTGGGACGCTTACTTCTCTTGCCTTAGTGCCCTGCTTTGTTTGGAGGCTGTTTGCGGACAGCAGCACACACAGCGGGAAGGTGCGCTCTGATCGGCTCCAAGTCTCGGCAGATAGAAGCGCAAGCGAGGCACCGGCTCGCAGTTTGTCCCGGGCATGGGAAGCAGCATGCTGCGTGCCCAGAACACATCCCCCTGTATCCTGCCTGCCACGGGACTGCTTCTGAGCACGGAGGCTCGCCTACAAGCCAGCTGAGATGGGCTTTGCCTAAGAGTGAGGGAAGTGTCGAGTGGAACAAGGGATGTGCTGCACAGCTTCCCTCGCAGGCAGATTCCCTCCTGGGACGCTTACTTCTCTTGCCTTAGCGCCCTGCTTTGTTTGGAGGCTGTTTGCGGACAGCAGCACACACAGCGGGAAGGTGCGCGCTGGCCAGCTCCAAGTCTCGGCAGATAGAAGCGCAAGCGAGGCACCGGCTCGCAGTTTGTCCCGGGCATGGGAAGCAGCATGCTGCATGCCCAGAACACATCTCGCACTGTCCTATCTGCCACGGGACTGCTTCTGAGCACAGAGGCACGCCTACAAGCAAGTTGAGATGGGCTTTGCCTAAGAGTGAGGGAAGTGTCGAGTGGAACAAGGGAACTGCTGAACAGCTTCCCTCGCAGGCAGATTCCCTCCTGGGGCGCTTAGTTCTCTTGCTTTAGTGCCCTGCTTTGTTTGGAGACTGTTTGCGGACAGCAGCACACACAGCGGGAAGGTGCGCGCTGGCCAGCTCCAAGTCCGGCAGATAGAAGCGCAAGCCAGGCACCGGCTCGCAGTTTGTCCCGAGCATGGGAAGCAGCGTGCTGCATGCCCAGAACACATCTCTGACTGTCCTGCCTGCCACGGGACTGCTTCTGAGCACGGAGACACGTCTACAAGCCAGCTGAGATGGGCTTTGCCTAAGAGTCAGGGAAGTGGCGAGCGGAACAAGGGATGTGCTGCACAGCTTCCCTCGCAGGCAGATTCCCTCCTGGGACGCTTACTTCTCTTGCCTTAGCGCCCTGCTTTGTTTGGAGGCTGTTTGCGGACAGCAGCACACACAGCGGGAAGGTGCGCGCTGGCCAGCTCCAAGTCTCGGCAGATAGAAGCGCAAGCGAGGCACCGGCTCGCAGTTTGTCCCGGGCATGGGAAGCAGCATGCTGCGTGCCCAGAACACATCCCCCTGTATCCTGCCTGCCACGGGACTGCTTCTGAGCACGGAGGCTCGAATACAAGCCAGCTGAGATGGGCTTTGCCTAAGAGTCAGGGAAGTGTCGAGCGGAACAAGGGATGTGCTGCACAGCTTCCCTCGCAGGCAGATTCCCTCCTGGGACGCTTACTTCTCTTGCCTTAGCGCCCTGCTTTGTTTGGAGGCTGTTTGCGGACAGCAGCACACACAGCGGGAAGGTGCGCGCTGGCCAGCTCCAAGTCTCGGCAGATAGAAGCGCAAGCGAGGCACCGGCTCGCAGTTTGTCCCGGGCATGGGAAGCAGCATGCTGCATGCCCAGAAGACATCCCCCTGTATCCTGCCTGCCACGGGACTGCTTCTGAGCACGGAGACACGCCTACAAGCCAGCTGAGATGGGCTTTGCCTAAGAGTCAGGGAAGTGTCGAGTGGAACAAGGGATGTGCTGCACAGCTTCCCTCGCAGGCAGATTCCCTCCTGGGACGCTTACTTCTCTTGCCTTAGTGCCCTGCTTTGTTTGGAGGCTGTTTGCGGACAGCAGCACACACAGCGGGAAGGTGCGCTCTGATCGGCTCCAAGTCTCGGCAGATAGAAGCGCAAGCGATGCACCGGCTCGCAGTTTGTCCCGGGCATGGGAAGCAGCATGCTGCGTGCCCAGAACACATCCCCCTGTATCCTGCCTGCCACGGGACTGCTTCTGAGCACGGAGGCTCGCCTACAAGCCAGCTGAGATGGGCTTTGCCTAAGAGTCAGGGAAGTGTCGAGCGGAACAAGGGATGTGCTGCACAGCTTCCCTCGCAGGCAGATTCCCTCCTGGGACGCTTACTTCTCTTGCCTTAGCGCCCTGCTTTGTTTGGAGGCTGTTTGCGGACAGCAGCACACACAGCGGGAAGGTGCGCGCTGGCCAGCTCCAAGTCTCGGCAGATAGAAGCGCAAGCGAGGCACCGGCTCGCAGTTTGTCCCGGGCATGGGAAGCAGCATGCTGCGTGCCCAGAACACATCCCCCTGTATCCTGCCTGCCACGGGACTGCTTCTGAGCACGGAGGCACGCCTACAAGCCAGCTGAGATGGGCTTTGCCTAAGAGTCAGGGAAGTGTCGAGTGGAACAAGGGATGTGCTGCACAGCTTCCCTCGCAGGCAGATTCCCTCCTGGGACGCTTAGTTCTCATGCCTTAGTGCCCTGCTTTGTTTGGAGGCTGTTTGCGGACAGCAGCACACACAGCGGGAAGGTGCGCTCTGATCGGCTCCAAGTCTCGGCAGATAGAAGCGCAAGCGAGGCACCGGCTCGCAGTTTGTCCCGGGCATGGGAAGCAGCATGCTGCATGCCCAGAACACATCCCCCTGTATCCTGCCTGCCACGGGACTGCTTCTGAGCACGGAGACACGCCTACAAGCCAGCTGAGATGGGCTTTGCCTAAGAGTGAGGGAAGTGCCGAGTGGAACAAGGGATGTGCTGCACAGCTTCCCTCGCAGGCAGATTCCCTCCTGGGACGCTTACTTCTCTTGCCTTAGTGCCCTGCTTTGTTTGGAGGCTGTTTGCGGACAGCAGCACACACAGCGGGAAGGTGCGCTCTGATCGGCTCCAAGTCTCGGCAGATAGAAGCGCAAGCGAGGCACCGGCTCGCAGTTTGTCCCGGGCATGGGAAGCAGCATGCTGCATGTCCAGAACACATCTCTCACTGTCCTGCCTGCCACAGGGCTGTTTCTGAGCACGGAGGCACGCCTACAAGCCAGCTGAGATGGGCTTTGCCTAAGAGTCAGGGAAGTGTCGAGTGGAACAAGGGATGTGCTGCACAGCTTCCCTCGCAGGCAGATTCCCTCCTGGGACGCTTACTTCTCTTGCCTTAGTGCCCTGCTTTGTTTGGAGGCTGTTTGCGGACAGCAGCACACACAGCGGGAAGGTGCGCTCTGATCGGCTCCAAGTCTCGGCAGATAGAAGCGCAAGCGAGGCACCGGCTCGCAGTTTGTCCCGGGCATGGGAAGCAGCATGCTGCGTGCCCAGAACACATCCCCCTGTATCCTGCCTGCCACGGGACTGCTTCTGAGCACGGAGGCTCGCCTACAAGCCAGCTGAGATGGGCTTTGCCTAAGAGTGAGGGAAGTGTCGAGTGGAACAAGGGATGTGCTGCACAGCTTCCCTCGCAGGCAGATTCCCTCCTGGGACGCTTACTTCTCTTGCCTTAGCGCCCTGCTTTGTTTGGAGGCTGTTTGCGGACAGCAGCACACACAGCGGGAAGGTGCGCGCTGGCCAGCTCCAAGTCTCGGCAGATAGAAGCGCAAGCGAGGCACCGGCTCGCAGTTTGTCCCGGGCATGGGAAGCAGCATGCTGCGTGCCCAGAACACATCCCCCTGTATCCTGCCTGCCACGGGACTGCTTCTGAGCACGGAGGCACGCCTACAAGCCAGCTGAGATGGGCTTTGCCTAAGAGTCAGGGAAGTGTCGAGTGGAACAAGGGATGTGCTGCACAGCTTCCCTCGCAGGCAGATTCCCTCCTGGGACGCTTAGTTCTCATGCCTTAGTGCCCTGCTTTGTTTGGAGGCTGTTTGCGGACAGCAGCACACACAGCGGGAAGGTGCGCTCTGATCGGCTCCAAGTCTCGGCAGATAGAAGCGCAAGCGAGGCACCGGCTCGCAGTTTGTCCCGGGCATGGGAAGCAGCATGCTGCATGCCCAGAACACATCCCCCTGTATCCTGCCTGCCACGGGACTGCTTCTGAGCACGGAGACACGCCTACAAGCCAGCTGAGATGGGCTTTGCCTAAGAGTGAGGGAAGTGCCGAGTGGAACAAGGGATGTGCTGCACAGCTTCCCTCGCAGGCAGATTCCCTCCTGGGACGCTTACTTCTCTTGCCTTAGTGCCCTGCTTTGTTTGGAGGCTGTTTGCGGACAGCAGCACACACAGCGGGAAGGTGCGCTCTGATCGGCTCCAAGTCTCGGCAGATAGAAGCGCAAGCGAGGCACCGGCTCGCAGTTTGTCCCGGGCATGGGAAGCAGCATGCTGCATGTCCAGAACACATCTCTCACTGTCCTGCCTGCCACAGGGCTGTTTCTGAGCACGGAGGCACGCCTACAAGCCAGCTGAGATGGGCTTTGCCTAAGAGTCAGGGAAGTGTCGAGTGGAACAAGGGATGTGCTGCACAGCTTCCCTCGCAGGCAGATTCCCTCCTGGGACGCTTACTTCTCTTGCCTTAGTGCCCTGCTTTGTTTGGAGGCTGTTTGCGGACAGCAGCACACACAGCGGGAAGGTGCGCTCTGATCGGCTCCAAGTCTCGGCAGATAGAAGCGCAAGCGAGGCACCGGCTCGCAGTTTGTCCCGGGCATGGGAAGCAGCATGCTGCGTGCCCAGAACACATCCCCCTGTATCCTGCCTGCCACGGGACTGCTTCTGAGCACGGAGGCTCGCCTACAAGCCAGCTGAGATGGGCTTTGCCTAAGAGTGAGGGAAGTGTCGAGTGGAACAAGGGATGTGCTGCACAGCTTCCCTCGCAGGCAGATTCCCTCCTGGGACGCTTACTTCTCTTGCCTTAGCGCCCTGCTTTGTTTGGAGGCTGTTTGCGGACAGCAGCACACACAGCGGGAAGGTGCGCGCTGGCCAGCTCCAAGTCTCGGCAGATAGAAGCGCAAGCGAGGCACCGGCTCGCAGTTTGTCCCGGGCATGGGAAGCAGCATGCTGCATGCCCAGAAGACATCCCCCTGTATCCTGCCTGCCACGGGACTGCTTCTGAGCACGGAGACACGCCTACAAGCCAGCTGAGATGGGCTTTGCCTAAGAGTCAGGGAAGTGTCGAGTGGAACAAGGGATGTGCTGCACAGCTTCCCTCGCAGGCAGATTCCCTCCTGGGACGCTTACTTCTCATGCCTTAGTGCCCTGCTTTGTTTGGAGGCTGTTTGCGGACAGCAGCACACACAGCGGGAAGGTGCGCTCTGATCGGCTCCAAGTCTCGGCAGATAGAAGCGCAAGCGAGGCACCGGCTCGCAGTTTGTCCCGGGCATGGGAAGCAGCATGCTGCGTGCCCAGAACACATCCCCCTGTATCCTGCCTGCCACGGGACTGCTTCTGAGCACGGAGGCTCGCCTACAAGCCAGCTGAGATGGGCTTTGCCTAAGAGTCAGGGAAGTGTCGAGCGGAACAAGGGATGTGCTGCACAGCTTCCCTCGCAGGCAGATTCCCTCCTGGGACGCTTACTTCTCTTGCCTTAGCGCCCTGCTTTGTTTGGAGGCTGTTTGCGGACAGCAGCACACACAGCGGGAAGGTGCGCGCTGGCCAGCTCCAAGTCTCGGCAGATAGAAGCGCAAGCGAGGCACCGGCTCGCAGTTTGTCCCGGGCATGGGAAGCAGCATGCTGCGTGCCCAGAACACATCCCCCTGTATCCTGCCTGCCACGGGACTGCTTCTGAGCACGGAGGCACGCCTACAAGCCAGCTGAGATGGGCTTTGCCTAAGAGTCAGGGAAGTGTCGAGTGGAACAAGGGATGTGCTGCACAGCTTCCCTCGCAGGCAGATTCCCTCCTGGGACGCTTAGTTCTCATGCCTTAGTGCCCTGCTTTGTTTGGAGGCTGTTTGCGGACAGCAGCACACACAGCGGGAAGGTGCGCTCTGATCGGCTCCAAGTCTCGGCAGATAGAAGCGCAAGCGAGGCACCGGCTCGCAGTTTGTCCCGGGCATGGGAAGCAGCATGCTGCGTGCCCAGAACACATCCCCCTGTATCCTGCCTGCCACGGGACTGCTTCTGAGCACGGAGACACGCCTACAAGCCAGCTGAGATGGGCTTTGCCTAAGAGTGAGGGAAGTGCCGAGTGGAACAAGGGATGTGCTGCACAGCTTCCCTCGCAGGCAGATTCCCTCCTGGGACGCTTACTTCTCATGCCTTAGTGCCCTGCTTTGTTTGGAGGCTGTTTGCGGACAGCAGCACACACAGCGGGAAGGTGCGCTCTGATCGGCTCCAAGTCTCGGCAGATAGAAGCGCAAGCGAGGCACCGGCTCGCAGTTTGTCCCGGGCATGGGAAGCAGCATGCTGCGTGCCCAGAACACATCCCCCTGTATCCTGCCTGCCACGGGACTGCTTCTGAGCACGGAGGCTCGCCTACAAGCCAGCTGAGATGGGCTTTGCCTAAGAGTGAGGGAAGTGTCGAGTGGAACAAGGGATGTGCTGCACAGCTTCCCTCGCAGGCAGATTCCCTCCTGGGACGCTTACTTCTCTTGCCTTAGCGCCCTGCTTTGTTTGGAGGCTGTTTGCGGACAGCAGCACACACAGCGGGAAGGTGCGCGCTGGCCAGCTCCAAGTCTCGGCAGATAGAAGCGCAAGCGAGGCACCGGCTCGCAGTTTGTCCCGGGCATGGGAAGCAGCATGCTGCATGCCCAGAACACATCTCGCACTGTCCTATCTGCCACGGGACTGCTTCTGAGCACAGAGGCACGCCTACAAGCAAGTTGAGATGGGCTTTGCCTAAGAGTGAGGGAAGTGTCGAGTGGAACAAGGGAACTGCTGAACAGCTTCCCTCGCAGGCAGATTCCCTCCTGGGGCGCTTAGTTCTCTTGCTTTAGTGCCCTGCTTTGTTTGGAGACTGTTTGCGGACAGCAGCACACACAGCGGGAAGGTGCGCGCTGGCCAGCTCCAAGTCCGGCAGATAGAAGCGCAAGCCAGGCACCGGCTCGCAGTTTGTCCCGAGCATGGGAAGCAGCGTGCTGCATGCCCAGAACACATCTCTGACTGTCCTGCCTGCCACGGGACTGCTTCTGAGCACGGAGACACGTCTACAAGCCAGCTGAGATGGGCTTTGCCTAAGAGTCAGGGAAGTGGCGAGCGGAACAAGGGATGTGCTGCACAGATTCCCTCGCAGGCAGATTCCCTCCTGGGACGCTTACTTCTCATGCCTTAGTGCCCTGCTTTGTTTGGAGGCTGTTTGCGGACAGCAGCACACACAGCGGGAAGGTGCGCTCTGATCGGCTCCAAGTCTCGGCAGATAGAAGCGCAAGCGAGGCACCGGCTCGCAGTTTGTCCCGGGCATGGGAAGCAGCATGCTGCGTGCCCAGAACACATCCCCCTGTATCCTGCCTGCCACGGGACTGCTTCTGAGCACGGAGGCTCGCCTACAAGCCAGCTGAGATGGGCTTTGCCTAAGAGTCAGGGAAGTGTCGAGCGGAACAAGGGATGTGCTGCACAGCTTCCCTCGCAGGCAGATTCCCTCCTGGGACGCTTACTTCTCTTGCCTTAGCGCCCTGCTTTGTTTGGAGGCTGTTTGCGGACAGCAGCACACACAGCGGGAAGGTGCGCGCTGGCCAGCTCCAAGTCTCGGCAGATAGAAGCGCAAGCGAGGCACCGGCTCGCAGTTTGTCCCGGGCATGGGAAGCAGCATGCTGCATGCCCAGAAGACATCCCCCTGTATCCTGCCTGCCACGGGACTGCTTCTGAGCACGGAGACACCCCTACAAGCCAGCTGAGATGGGCTTTGCCTAAGAGTCAGGGAAGTGTCGAGTGGAACAAGGGATGTGCTGCACAGCTTCCCTCGCAGGCAGATTCCCTCCTGGGACGCTTACTTCTCATGCCTTAGTGCCCTGCTTTGTTTGGAGGCTGTTTGCGGACAGCAGCACACACAGCGGGAAGGTGCGCTCTGATCGGCTCCAAGTCTCGGCAGATAGAAGCGCAAGCGATGCACCGGCTCGCAGTTTGTCCCGGGCATGGGAAGCAGCATGCTGCGTGCCCAGAACACATCCCCCTGTATCCTGCCTGCCACGGGACTGCTTCTGAGCACGGAGGCTCGCCTACAAGCCAGCTGAGATGGGCTTTGCCTAAGAGTCAGGGAAGTGTCGAGCGGAACAAGGGATGTGCTGCACAGCTTCCCTCGCAGGCAGATTCCCTCCTGGGACGCTTACTTCTCTTGCCTTAGCGCCCTGCTTTGTTTGGAGGCTGTTTGCGGACAGCAGCACACACAGCGGGAAGGTGCGCGCTGGCCAGCTCCAAGTCTCGGCAGATAGAAGCGCAAGCGAGGCACCGGCTCGCAGTTTGTCCCGGGCATGGGAAGCAGCATGCTGCTTGCCCAGAACACATCCCCCTGTATCCTGCCTCCCACAGGACTGCTTCTGAGCACGGAGGCACGCCTACAAGCCAGCTGAGATGGGCTTTGCCTAAGAGTCAGGGAAGTGGCGAGTGGAACAAGGGATGTGCTGCACAGCTTCCCTCGCAGGCAGATTCCCTCCTGGGACGCTTAGTTCTCTTGCCTTAGTGCCCTGCTTTGTTTGGAGGCTGTTTGCGGACAGCAGCACACACAGCGGGAAGGTGCGCTCTGATCGGCTCCAAGTCTCGGCAGATAGAAGCGCAAGCGAGGCACCGGCTCGCAGTTTGTCCCGGGCATGGGAAGCAGCATGCTGCGTGCCCAGAACACATCTCGCACTGTCCTGCCTGCCACGGGACTGCTTCTGAGCACGGAGGCACGCCTACAAGCAAGTTGAGATGGGCTTTGCCTAAGAGTGAGGGAAGTGTCGAGTGGAACAAGGGAACTGCTGAACAGCTTCCCTCGCAGGCAGATTCCCTCCTGGGGCGCTTAGTTCTCTTGCTTTAGTGCCCTGCTTTGTTTGGAGACTGTTTGCGGACAGCAGCACACACAGCGGGAAGGTGCGCGCTGGCCAGCTCCAAGTCCGGCAGATAGAAGCGCAAGCGAGGCACCGGCTCGCAGTTTGTCCCGGGCATGGGAAGCAGCATGCTGCATGCCCAGAACACATCTCTCACTGTCCTGCCTGCCACAGGGCTGTTTCTGAGCACGGAGGCACGCCTACAAGCCAGCTGAGATGGGCTTTGCCTAAGAGTCAGGGAAGTGGCGAGCGGAACAAGGGATGTGCTGCACAGATTCCCTCGCAGGCAGATTCCCTCCTGGGACGCTTACTTCTCATGCCTTAGTGCCCTGCTTTGTTTGGAGGCTGTTTGCGGACAGCAGCACACACAGCGGGAAGGTGCGCTCTGATCGGCTCCAAGTCTCGGCAGATAGAAGCGCAAGCGATGCACCGGCTCGCAGTTTGTCCCGGGCATGGGAAGCAGCATGCTGCGTGCCCAGAACACATCCCCCTGTATCCTGCCTGCCACGGGACTGCTTCTGAGCACGGAGGCTCGCCTACAAGCCAGCTGAGATGGGCTTTGCCTAAGAGTCAGGGAAGTGTCGAGCGGAACAAGGGATGTGCTGCACAGCTTCCCTCGCAGGCAGATTCCCTCCTGGGACGCTTACTTCTCTTGCCTTAGCGCCCTGCTTTGTTTGGAGGCTGTTTGCGGACAGCAGCACACACAGCGGGAAGGTGCGCGCTGGCCAGCTCCAAGTCTCGGCAGATAGAAGCGCAAGCGAGGCACCGGCTCGCAGTTTGTCCCGGGCATGGGAAGCAGCATGCTGCATGCCCAGAACACATCCCCCTGTATCCTGCCTGCCACGGGACTGCTTCTGAGCACGGAGACACCCCTACAAGCCAGCTGAGATGGGCTTTGCCTAAGAGTCAGGGAAGTGTCGAGTGGAACAAGGGAACTGCTGCACAGCTTCCCTCGCAGGCAGATTCCCTCCTGGGACGCTTACTTCTCATGCCTTAGTGCCCTGCTTTGTTTGGAGGCTGTTTGCGGACAGCAGCACACACAGCGGGAAGGTGCGCTCTGATCGACTCCAAGTCTCGGCAGATAGAAGCGCAAGCGATGCACCGGCTCGCAGTTTGTCCCGGGCATGGGAAGCAGCATGCTGCGTGCCCAGAACACATCCCCCTGTATCCTGCCTGCCACGGGACTGCTTCTGAGCACGGAGGCTCGCCTACAAGCCAGCTGAGATGGGCTTTGCCTAAGAGTCAGGGAAGTGTCGAGCGGAACAAGGGATGTGCTGCACAGCTTCCCTCGCAGGCAGATTCCCTCCTGGGACGCTTACTTCTCTTGCCTTAGCGCCCTGCTTTGTTTGGAGGCTGTTTGCGGACAGCAGCACACACTGCGGGAAGGTGCGCGCTGGCCAGCTCCAAGTCTCGGCAGATAGAAGCGCAAGCGAGGCACCGGCTCGCAGTTTGTCCCGGGCATGGGAAGCAACATGCTGCGTGCCCAGAACACATCCCCCTGTATCCTGCCTGCCACAGGACTGCTTCTGAGCACGGAGGCACGCCTACAAGCCAGCTGAGATGGGCTTTGCCTAAGAGTCAGGGAAGTGTCGAGTGGAACAAGGGAACTGCTGCACAGCTTCCCTCGCAGGCAGATTCCCTCCTGGGACGCTTACTTCTCTTGCTTTAGTGCCCTGCTTTGTTTGGAGACTGTTTGCGGACAGCAGCACACACAGCGGGAAGGTGCGCTCTGATCGGCTCCAAGTCTCGGCAGATAGAAGCGCAAGCGAGGCACCGGCTCGCAGTTTGTCCCGGGCATGGGAAGCAGCATGCTGCTTGCCCAGAACACATCCCCCTGTATCCTGCCTCCCACAGGACTGCTTCTGAGCACGGAGGCACGCCTACAAGCCAGCTGAGATGGGCTTTGCCTAAGAGTCAGGGAAGTGGCGAGTGGAACAAGGGATGTGCTGCACAGCTTCCCTCGCAGGCAGATTCCCTCCTGGGACGCTTAGTTCTCTTGCCTTAGTGCCCTGCTTTGTTTGGAGGCTGTTTGCGGACAGCAGCACACACAGCGGGAAGGTGCGCTCTGATCGGCTCCAAGTCTCGGCAGATAGAAGCGCAAGCGAGGCACCGGCTCGCAGTTTGTCCCGGGCATGGGAAGCAGCATGCTGCGTGCCCAGAACACATCTCGCACTGTCCTGCCTGCCACGGGACTGCTTCTGAGCACGGAGGCACGCCTACAAGCAAGTTGAGATGGGCTTTGCCTAAGAGTGAGGGAAGTGTCGAGTGGAACAAGGGATGTGCTGCACAGCTTCCCTCGCAGGCAGATTCCCTCCTGGGACGCTTACTTCTCTTGCCTTAGCGCCCTGCTTTGTTTGGAGGCTGTTTGCGGACAGCAGCACACACAGCGGGAAGGTGCGCGCTGGCCAGCTCCAAGTCTCGGCAGATAGAAGCGCAAGCGAGGCACCGGCTCGCAGTTTGTCCCGGGCATGGGAAGCAGCATGCTGCATGTCCAGAACACATCCCCCTGTATCCTGCCTGCCACAGGACTGCTTCTGAGCACGGAGGCATGTCTACAAGCCAGCTGAGATGGGCTTTGCCTAAGAGTCAGGGAAGTGTCGAGTGGAACAAGGGATGTGCTGCACAGCTTCCCTCGCAGGCAGATTCCCTCCTGGGACGCTTAGTTCTCATGCCTTAGTGCCCTGCTTTGTTTGGAGGCTGTTTGCGGACAGCAGCACACACAGCAGGAAGGTGCGCTCTGATCGGCTCCAAGTCTCGGCAGATAGAAGCGCAAGCGAGGCACCGGCTCGCAGTTTGTCCCGGGCATGGGAAGCAGCATGCTGCGTGCCCAGAACACATCCCCCTGTATCCTGCCTGCCACGGGACTGCTTCTGAGCACGGAGGCTCGCCTACAAGCCAGCTGAGATGGGCTTTGCCTAAGAGTGAGGGAAGTGTCGAGTGGAACAAGGGATGTGCTGCACAGCTTCCCTCGCAGGCAGATTCCCTCCTGGGACGCTTACTTCTCTTGCCTTAGCGCCCTGCTTTGTTTGGAGGCTGTTTGCGGACAGCAGCACACACAGCGGGAAGGTGCGCGCTGGCCAGCTCCAAGTCTCGGCAGATAGAAGCGCAAGCGAGGCACCGGCTCGCAGTTTGTCCCGGGCATGGGAAGCAGCATGCTGCATGCCCAGAACACATCTCGCACTGTCCTGTCTGCCACGGGACTGCTTCTGAGCACAGAGGCACGCCTACAAGCAAGTTGAGATGGGCTTTGCCTAAGAGTGAGGGAAGTGTCGAGTGGAACAAGGGAACTGCTGAACAGCTTCCCTCGCAGGCAGATTCCCTCCTGGGGCGCTTAGTTCTCTTGCTTTAGTGCCCTGCTTTGTTTGGAGACTGTTTGCGGACAGCAGCACACACAGCGGGAAGGTGCGCGCTGGCCAGCTCCAAGTCCGGCAGATAGAAGCGCAAGCCAGGCACCGGCTCGCAGTTTGTCCCGAGCATGGGAAGCAGCGTGCTGCATGCCCAGAACACATCTCTGACTGTCCTGCCTGCCACGGGACTGCTTCTGAGCACGGAGACACGTCTACAAGCCAGCTGAGATGGGCTTTGCCTAAGAGTCAGGGAAGTGGCGAGCGGAACAAGGGATGTGCTGCACAGATTCCCTCGCAGGCAGATTCCCTCCTGGGACGCTTACTTCTCATGCCTTAGTGCCCTGCTTTGTTTGGAGGCTGTTTGCGGACAGCAGCACACACAGCGGGAAGGTGCGCTCTGATCGGCTCCAAGTCTCGGCAGATAGAAGCGCAAGCGAGGCACCGGCTCGCAGTTTGTCCCGGGCATGGGAAGCAGCATGCTGCGTGCCCAGAACACATCCCCCTGTATCCTGCCTGCCACGGGACTGCTTCTGAGCACGGAGGCTCGCCTACAAGCCAGCTGAGATGGGCTTTGCCTAAGAGTCAGGGAAGTGTCGAGCGGAACAAGGGATGTGCTGCACAGCTTCCCTCGCAGGCAGATTCCCTCCTGGGACGCTTACTTCTCTTGCCTTAGCGCCCTGCTTTGTTTGGAGGCTGTTTGCGGACAGCAGCACACACAGCGGGAAGGTGCGCGCTGGCCAGCTCCAAGTCTCGGCAGATAGAAGCGCAAGCGAGGCACCGGCTCGCAGTTTGTCCCGGGCATGGGAAGCAGCATGCTGCATGCCCAGAAGACATCCCCCTGTATCCTGCCTGCCACGGGACTGCTTCTGAGCACGGAGACACGCCTACAAGCCAGCTGAGATGGGCTTTGCCTAAGAGTCAGGGAAGTGTCGAGTGGAACAAGGGATGTGCTGCACAGCTTCCCTCGCAGGCAGATTCCCTCCTGGGACGCTTACTTCTCATGCCTTAGTGCCCTGCTTTGTTTGGAGGCTGTTTGCGGACAGCAGCACACACAGCGGGAAGGTGCGCTCTGATCGGCTCCAAGTCTCGGCAGATAGAAGCGCAAGCGAGGCACCGGCTCGCAGTTTGTCCCGGGCATGGGAAGCAGCATGCTGCGTGCCCAGAACACATCTCGCACTGTCCAGCCTGCCACGGGACTGCTTCTGAGCACGGAGGCTCGCCTACAAGCAAGTTGAGATGGGCTTTGCCTAAGAGTGAGGGAAGTGTCGAGTGGAACAAGGGAACTGCTGAACAGCTTCCCTCGCAGGCAGATTCCCTCCTGGGGCGCTTAGTTCTCTTGCTTTAGTGCCCTGCTTTGTTTGGAGACTGTTTGCGGACAGCAGCACACACAGCGGGAAGGTGCGCGCTGGCCAGCTCCAAGTCTCGGCAGATAGAAGCGCAAGCGAGGCACCGGCTCGCAGTTTGTCCCGGGCATGGGAAGCAGCATGCTGCGTGCCCAGAACACATCCCCCTGTATCCTGCCTGCCACGGGACTGCTTCTGAGCACGGAGGCACGCCTACAAGCCAGCTGAGATGGGCTTTGCCTAAGAGTCAGGGAAGTGTCGAGTGGAACAAGGGATGTGCTGCACAGCTTCCCTCGCAGGCAGATTCCCTCCTGGGACGCTTAGTTCTCATGCCTTAGTGCCCTGCTTTGTTTGGAGGCTGTTTGCGGACAGCAGCACACACAGCGGGAAGGTGCGCTCTGATCGGCTCCAAGTCTCGGCAGATAGAAGCGCAAGCGAGGCACCGGCTCGCAGTTTGTCCCGGGCATGGGAAGCAGCATGCTGCGTGCCCAGAACACATCCCCCTGTATCCTGCCTGCCACGGGACTGCTTCTGAGCACGGAGACACGCCTACAAGCCAGCTGAGATGGGCTTTGCCTAAGAGTGAGGGAAGTGCCGAGTGGAACAAGGGATGTGCTGCACAGCTTCCCTCGCAGGCAGATTCCCTCCTGGGACGCTTACTTCTCATGCCTTAGTGCCCTGCTTTGTTTGGAGGCTGTTTGCGGACAGCAGCACACACAGCGGGAAGGTGCGCTCTGATCGGCTCCAAGTCTCGGCAGATAGAAGCGCAAGCGAGGCACCGGCTCGCAGTTTGTCCCGGGCATGGGAAGCAGCATGCTGCATGTCCAGAACACATCTCTCACTGTCCTGCCTGCCACAGGGCTGTTTCTGAGCACGGAGGCACGCCTACAAGCCAGCTGAGATGGGCTTTGCCTAAGAGTCAGGGAAGTGTCGAGTGGAACAAGGGATGTGCTGCACAGCTTCCCTCGCAGGCAGATTCCCTCCTGGGACGCTTACTTCTCTTGCCTTAGTGCCCTGCTTTGTTTGGAGGCTGTTTGCGGACAGCAGCACACACAGCGGGAAGGTGCGCTCTGATCGGCTCCAAGTCTCGGCAGATAGAAGCGCAAGCGAGGCACCGGCTCGCAGTTTGTCCCGGGCATGGGAAGCAGCATGCTGCGTGCCCAGAACACATCCCCCTGTATCCTGCCTGCCACGGGACTGCTTCTGAGCACGGAGGCTCGCCTACAAGCCAGCTGAGATGGGCTTTGCCTAAGAGTCAGGGAAGTGGCGAGTGGAACAAGGGATGTGCTGCACAGCTTCCCTCGCAGGCAGATTCCCTCCTGGGACGCTTACTTCTCTTGCCTTAGCGCCCTGCTTTGTTTGGAGGCTGTTTGCGGACAGCAGCACACACAGCGGGAAGGTGCGCGCTGGCCAGCTCCAAGTCTCGGCAGATAGAAGCGCAAGCGAGGCACCGGCTCGCAGTTTGTCCCGGGCATGGGAAGCAGCATGCTGCATGCCCAGAAGACATCCCCCTGTATCCTGCCTGCCACGGGACTGCTTCTGAGCACGGAGGCTCGCCTACAAGCCAGCTGAGATGGGCTTTGCCTAAGAGTCAGGGAAGTGGCGAGTGGAACAAGGGATGTGCTGCACAGCTTCCCTCGCAGGCAGATTCCCTCCTGGGACGCTTACTTCTCTTTTTTTAGTGCCCTGCTTTGTTTGGAGACTGTTTGCGGACAGCAGCACACACAGCGGGAAGGTGCGCTCTGATCGGCTCCAAGTCTCGGCAGATAGAAGCGCAAGCGAGGCACCGGCTCGCAGTTTGTCCCGGGCATGGGAAGCAGCATGCTGCTTGCCCAGAACACATCCCCCTGTATCCTGCCTGCCACAGGACTGCTTCTGAGCACGGAGGCACGCCTACAAGCCAGCTGAGATGGGCTTTGCCTAAGAGTCAGGGAAGTGGCGAGTGGAACAAGGGATGTGCTGCACAGCTTCCCTCGCAGGCAGATTCCCTCCTGGGACGCTTAGTTCTCTTGCCTTAGTGCCCTGCTTTGTTTGGAGGCTGTTTGCGGACAGCAGCACACACAGCGGGAAGGTGCACTCTGATCGGCTCCAAGTCTCGGCAGATAGAAGCGCAAGCGAGGCACCGGCTCGCAGTTTGTCCCGGGCATGGGAAGCAGCATGCTGCGTGCCCAGAACACATCTCGCACTGTCCTGCCTGCCACGGGACTGCTTCTGAGCACGGAGGCTCGCCTACAAGCAAGTTGAGATGGGCTTTGCCTAAGAGTGAGGGAAGTGTCGAGTGGAACAAGGGAACTGCTGAACAGCTTCCCTCGCAGGCAGATTCCCTCCTGGGGCGCTTAGTTCTCTTGCTTTAGTGCCCTGCTTTGTTTGGAGACTGTTTGCGGACAGCAGCACACACAGCGGGAAGGTGCGCGCTGGCCAGCTCCAAGTCTCGGCAGATAGAAGCGCAAGCGAGGCACCGGCTCGCAGTTTGTCCCGGGCATGGGAAGCAGCATGCTGCATGCCCAGAACACATCCCCCTGTATCCTGCCTGCCACAGGACTGCTTCTGAGCACGGACGCATGTCTACAAGCCAGCTGAGATGGGCTTTGCCTAAGAGTCAGGGAAGTGTCGAGTGGAACAAGGGATGTGCTGCACACCTTCCCTCGCAGGCAGATTCCCTCCTGGGACGCTTACTTCTCTTGCCTTAGCGCCCTGCTTTGTTTGGAGGCTGTTTGCGGACAGCAGCACACACAGCGGGAAGGTGCGCGCTGGCCAGCTCCAAGTCTCGGCAGATAGAAGCGCAAGCGAGGCACCGGCTCGCAGTTTGTCCCGGGCATGGGAAGCAGCATGCTGCGTGCCCAGAACACATCCCCCTGTATCCTGCCTGCCACGGGACTGCTTCTGAGCACGGAGGCACGCCTACAAGCCAGCTGAGATGGGCTTTGCCTAAGAGTCAGGGAAGTGTCGAGTGGAACAAGGGATGTGCTGCACAGCTTCCCTCGCAGGCAGATTCCCTCCTGGGACGCTTACTTCTCATGCCTTAGTGCCCTGCTTTGTTTGGAGGCTGTTTGCGGACAGCAGCACACACAGCGGGAAGGTGCGCTCTGATCGGCTCCAAGTCTCGGCAGATAGAAGCGCAAGCGAGGCACCGGCTCGCAGTTTGTCCCGGGCATGGGAAGCAGCATGCTGCGTGCCCAGAACACATCCCCCTGTATCCTGCCTGCCACGGGACTGCTTCTGAGCACGGAGACACGCCTACAAGCCAGCTGAGATGGGCTTTGCCTAAGAGTGAGGGAAGTGCCGAGTGGAACAAGGGATGTGCTGCACAGCTTCCCTCGCAGGCAGATTCCCTCCTGGGACGCTTACTTCTCATGCCTTAGTGCCCTGCTTTGTTTGGAGGCTGTTTGCGGACAGCAGCACACACAGCGGGAAGGTGCGCTCTGATCGGCTCCAAGTCTCGGCAGATAGAAGCGCAAGCGAGGCACCGGCTCGCAGTTTGTCCCGGGCATGGGAAGCAGCATGCTGCATGTCCAGAACACATCTCTCACTGTCCTGCCTGCCACAGGGCTGTTTCTGAGCACGGAGGCACGCCTACAAGCCAGCTGAGATGGGCTTTGCCTAAGAGTCAGGGAAGTGTCGAGTGGAACAAGGGATGTGCTGCACAGCTTCCCTCGCAGGCAGATTCCCTCCTGGGACGCTTACTTCTCTTGCCTTAGTGCCCTGCTTTGTTTGGAGGCTGTTTGCGGACAGCAGCACACACAGCGGGAAGGTGCGCTCTGATCGGCTCCAAGTCTCGGCAGATAGAAGCGCAAGCGAGGCACCGGCTCGCAGTTTGTCCCGGGCATGGGAAGCAGCATGCTGCGTGCCCAGAACACATCCCCCTGTATCCTGCCTGCCACGGGACTGCTTCTGAGCACGGAGGCTCGCCTACAAGCCAGCTGAGATGGGCTTTGCCTAAGAGTCAGGGAAGTGTCGAGTGGAACAAGGGATGTGCTGCACAGCTTCCCTCGCAGGCAGATTCCCTCCTGGGACGCTTACTTCTCTTGCCTTAGCGCCCTGCTTTGTTTGGAGGCTGTTTGCGGACAGCAGCACACACAGCGGGAAGGTGCGCGCTGGCCAGCTCCAAGTCTCGGCAGATAGAAGCGCAAGCGAGGCACCGGCTCGCAGTTTGTCCCGGGCATGGGAAGCAGCATGCTGCATGTCCAGAACACATCCCCCTGTATCCTGCCTGCCACAGGACTGCTTCTGAGCACGGACGCATGTCTACAAGCCAGCTGAGATGGGCTTTGCCTAAGAGTCAGGGAAGTGTCGAGTGGAACAAGGGATGTGCTGCACACCTTCCCTCGCAGGCAGATTCCCTCCTGGGACGCTTACTTCTCTTGCCTTAGCGCCCTGCTTTGTTTGGAGGCTGTTTGCGGACAGCAGCACACACAGCGGGAAGGTGCGCGCTGGCCAGCTCCAAGTCTCGGCAGATAGAAGCGCAAGCGAGGCACCGGCTCGCAGTTTGTCCCGGGCATGGGAAGCAGCATGCTGCGTGCCCAGAACACATCCCCCTGTATCCTGCCTGCCACGGGACTGCTTCTGAGCACGGAGGCACGCCTACAAGCCAGCTGAGATGGGCTTTGCCTAAGAGTCAGGGAAGTGTCGAGTGGAACAAGGGATGTGCTGCACAGCTTCCCTCGCAGGCAGATTCCCTCCTGGGACGCTTAGTTCTCATGCCTTAGCGCCCTGCTTTGTTTGGAGGCTGTTTGCGGACAGCAGCACACACTGCGGGAAGGTGCGCGCTGGCCAGCTCCAAGTCTCGGCAGATAGAAGCGCAAGCGAGGCACCGGCTCGCAGTTTGTCCCGGGCATGGGAAGCAACATGCTGCGTGCCCAGAACACATCCCCCTGTATCCTGCCTGCCACAGGACTGCTTCTGAGCACGGAGGCACGCCTACAAGCCAGCTGAGATGGGCTTTGCCTAAGAGTCAGGGAAGTGTCGAGTGGAACAAGGGAACTGCTGCACAGCTTCCCTCGCAGGCAGATTCCCTCCTGGGACGCTTACTTCTCTTGCTTTAGTGCCCTGCTTTGTTTGGAGACTGTTTGCGGACAGCAGCACACACAGCGGGAAGGTGCGCTCTGATCGGCTCCAAGTCTCGGCAGATAGAAGCGCAAGCGAGGCACCGGCTCGCAGTTTGTCCCGGGCATGGGAAGCAGCATGCTGCTTGCCCAGAACACATCCCCCTGTATCCTGCCTCCCACAGGACTGCTTCTGAGCACGGAGGCACGCCTACAAGCCAGCTGAGATGGGCTTTGCCTAAGAGTCAGGGAAGTGGCGAGTGGAACAAGGGATGTGCTGCACAGCTTCCCTCGCAGGCAGATTCCCTCCTGGGACGCTTAGTTCTCTTGCCTTAGTGCCCTGCTTTGTTTGGAGGCTGTTTGCGGACAGCAGCACACACAGCGGGAAGGTGCGCTCTGATCGGCTCCAAGTCTCGGCAGATAGAAGCGCAAGCGAGGCACCGGCTCGCAGTTTGTCCCGGGCATGGGAAGCAGCATGCTGCGTGCCCAGAACACATCTCGCACTGTCCTGCCTGCCACGGGACTGCTTCTGAGCACGGAGGCACGCCTACAAGCAAGTTGAGATGGGCTTTGCCTAAGAGTGAGGGAAGTGTCGAGTGGAACAAGGGATGTGCTGCACAGCTTCCCTCGCAGGCAGATTCCCTCCTGGGACGCTTACTTCTCTTGCCTTAGCGCCCTGCTTTGTTTGGAGGCTGTTTGCGGACAGCAGCACACACAGCGGGAAGGTGCGCGCTGGCCAGCTCCAAGTCTCGGCAGATAGAAGCGCAAGCGAGGCACCGGCTCGCAGTTTGTCCCGGGCATGGGAAGCAGCATGCTGCATGTCCAGAACACATCCCCCTGTATCCTGCCTGCCACAGGACTGCTTCTGAGCACGGAGGCATGTCTACAAGCCAGCTGAGATGGGCTTTGCCTAAGAGTCAGGGAAGTGTCGAGTGGAACAAGGGATGTGCTGCACAGCTTCCCTCGCAGGCAGATTCCCTCCTGGGACGCTTAGTTCTCATGCCTTAGTGCCCTGCTTTGTTTGGAGGCTGTTTGCGGACAGCAGCACACACAGCGGGAAGGTGCGCTCTGATCGGCTCCAAGTCTCGGCAGATAGAAGCGCAAGCGAGGCACCGGCTCGCAGTTTGTCCCGGGCATGGGAAGCAGCATGCTGCGTGCCCAGAACACATCCCCCTGTATCCTGCCTGCCACGGGACTGCTTCTGAGCACGGAGGCTCGCCTACAAGCCAGCTGAGATGGGCTTTGCCTAAGAGTGAGGGAAGTGTCGAGTGGAACAAGGGATGTGCTGCACAGCTTCCCTCGCAGGCAGATTCCCTCCTGGGACGCTTACTTCTCTTGCCTTAGCGCCCTGCTTTGTTTGGAGGCTGTTTGCGGACAGCAGCACACACAGCGGGAAGGTGCGCGCTGGCCAGCTCCAAGTCTCGGCAGATAGAAGCGCAAGCGAGGCACCGGCTCGCAGTTTGTCCCGGGCATGGGAAGCAGCATGCTGCATGCCCAGAACACATCTCGCACTGTCCTGTCTGCCACGGGACTGCTTCTGAGCACAGAGGCACGCCTACAAGCAAGTTGAGATGGGCTTTGCCTAAGAGTGAGGGAAGTGTCGAGTGGAACAAGGGAACTGCTGAACAGCTTCCCTCGCAGGCAGATTCCCTCCTGGGGCGCTTAGTTCTCTTGCTTTAGTGCCCTGCTTTGTTTGGAGACTGTTTGCGGACAGCAGCACACACAGCGGGAAGGTGCGCGCTGGCCAGCTCCAAGTCCGGCAGATAGAAGCGCAAGCCAGGCACCGGCTCGCAGTTTGTCCCGAGCATGGGAAGCAGCGTGCTGCATGCCCAGAACACATCTCTGACTGTCCTGCCTGCCACGGGACTGCTTCTGAGCACGGAGACACGTCTACAAGCCAGCTGAGATGGGCTTTGCCTAAGAGTCAGGGAAGTGGCGAGCGGAACAAGGGATGTGCTGCACAGATTCCCTCGCAGGCAGATTCCCTCCTGGGACGCTTACTTCTCATGCCTTAGTGCCCTGCTTTGTTTGGAGGCTGTTTGCGGACAGCAGCACACACAGCGGGAAGGTGCGCTCTGATCGGCTCCAAGTCTCGGCAGATAGAAGCGCAAGCGAGGCACCGGCTCGCAGTTTGTCCCGGGCATGGGAAGCAGCATGCTGCGTGCCCAGAACACATCCCCCTGTATCCTGCCTGCCACGGGACTGCTTCTGAGCACGGAGGCTCGCCTACAAGCCAGCTGAGATGGGCTTTGCCTAAGAGTCAGGGAAGTGTCGAGCGGAACAAGGGATGTGCTGCACAGCTTCCCTCGCAGGCAGATTCCCTCCTGGGACGCTTACTTCTCTTGCCTTAGCGCCCTGCTTTGTTTGGAGGCTGTTTGCGGACAGCAGCACACACAGCGGGAAGGTGCGCGCTGGCCAGCTCCAAGTCTCGGCAGATAGAAGCGCAAGCGAGGCACCGGCTCGCAGTTTGTCCCGGGCATGGGAAGCAGCATGCTGCATGCCCAGAAGACATCCCCCTGTATCCTGCCTGCCACGGGACTGCTTCTGAGCACGGAGACACGCCTACAAGCCAGCTGAGATGGGCTTTGCCTAAGAGTCAGGGAAGTGTCGAGTGGAACAAGGGATGTGCTGCACAGCTTCCCTCGCAGGCAGATTCCCTCCTGGGACGCTTACTTCTCATGCCTTAGTGCCCTGCTTTGTTTGGAGGCTGTTTGCGGACAGCAGCACACACAGCGGGAAGGTGCGCTCTGATCGGCTCCAAGTCTCGGCAGATAGAAGCGCAAGCGAGGCACCGGCTCGCAGTTTGTCCCGGGCATGGGAAGCAGCATGCTGCGTGCCCAGAACACATCTCGCACTGTCCTGCCTGCCACGGGACTGCTTCTGAGCACGGAGGCTCGCCTACAAGCAAGTTGAGATGGGCTTTGCCTAAGAGTGAGGGAAGTGTCGAGTGGAACAAGGGAACTGCTGAACAGCTTCCCTCGCAGGCAGATTCCCTCCTGGGGCGCTTAGTTCTCTTGCTTTAGTGCCCTGCTTTGTTTGGAGACTGTTTGCGGACAGCAGCACACACAGCGGGAAGGTGCGCGCTGGCCAGCTCCAAGTCTCGGCAGATAGAAGCGCAAGCGAGGCACCGGCTCGCAGTTTGTCCCGGGCATGGGAAGCAGCATGCTGCGTGCCCAGAACACATCCCCCTGTATCCTGCCTGCCACGGGACTGCTTCTGAGCACGGAGGCACGCCTACAAGCCAGCTGAGATGGGCTTTGCCTAAGAGTCAGGGAAGTGTCGAGTGGAACAAGGGATGTGCTGCACAGCTTCCCTCGCAGGCAGATTCCCTCCTGGGACGCTTAGTTCTCATGCCTTAGTGCCCTGCTTTGTTTGGAGGCTGTTTGCGGACAGCAGCACACACAGCGGGAAGGTGCGCTCTGATCGGCTCCAAGTCTCGGCAGATAGAAGCACAAGCGAGGCACCGGCTCGCAGTTTGTCCCGGGCATGGGAAGCAGCATGCTGCGTGCCCAGAACACATCCCCCTGTATCCTGCCTGCCACGGGACTGCTTCTGAGCACGGAGACACGCCTACAAGCCAGCTGAGATGGGCTTTGCCTAAGAGTGAGGGAAGTGCCGAGTGGAACAAGGGATGTGCTGCACAGCTTCCCTCGCAGGCAGATTCCCTCCTGGGACGCTTACTTCTCATGCCTTAGTGCCCTGCTTTGTTTGGAGGCTGTTTGCGGACAGCAGCACACACAGCGGGAAGGTGCGCTCTGATCGGCTCCAAGTCTCGGCAGATAGAAGCGCAAGCGAGGCACCGGCTCGCAGTTTGTCCCGGGCATGGGAAGCAGCATGCTGCATGCCCAGAAGACATCCCCCTGTATCCTGCCTGCCACGGGACTGCTTCTGAGCACGGAGACACGCCTACAAGCCAGCTGAGATGGGCTTTGCCTAAGAGTCAGGGAAGTGTCGAGTGGAACAAGGGATGTGCTGCACAGCTTCCCTCGCAGGCAGATTCCCTCCTGGGACGCTTACTTCTCATGCCTTAGTGCCCTGCTTTGTTTGGAGGCTGTTTGCGGACAGCAGCACACACAGCGGGAAGGTGCGCTCTGATCGGCTCCAAGTCTCGGCAGATAGAAGCGCAAGCGATGCACCGGCTCGCAGTTTGTCCCGGGCATGGGAAGCAGCATGCTGCGTGCCCAGAACACATCCCCCTGTATCCTGCCTGCCACGGGACTGCTTCTGAGCACGGAGGCTCGCCTACAAGCCAGCTGAGATGGGCTTTGCCTAAGAGTCAGGGAAGTGTCGAGCGGAACAAGGGATGTGCTGCACAGCTTCCCTCGCAGGCAGATTCCCTCCTGGGACGCTTACTTCTCTTTTTTTAGTGCCCTGCTTTGTTTGGAGACTGTTTGCGGACAGCAGCACACACAGCGGGAAGGTGCGCTCTGATCGGCTCCAAGTCTCGGCAGATAGAAGCGCAAGCGAGGCACCGGCTCGCAGTTTGTCCCGGGCATGGGAAGCAGCATGCTGCTTGCCCAGAACACATCCCCCTGTATCCTGCCTGCCACAGGACTGCTTCTGAGCACGGAGGCACGCCTACAAGCCAGCTGAGATGGGCTTTGCCTAAGAGTCAGGGAAGTGTCGAGTGGAACAAGGGATGTGCTGCACAGCTTCCCTCGCAGGCAGATTCCCTCCTGGGACGCTTAGTTCTCTTGCCTTAGTGCCCTGCTTTGTTTGGAGGCTGTTTGCGGACAGCAGCACACACAGCGGGAAGGTGCACTCTGATCGGCTCCAAGTCTCGGCAGATAGAAGCGCAAGCGAGGCACCGGCTCGCAGTTTGTCCCGGGCATGGGAAGCAGCATGCTGCATGCCCAGAACACATCCCCCTGTATCCTGCCTGCCACAGGACTGCTTCTGAGCACGGACGCATGTCTACAAGCCAGCTGAGATGGGCTTTGCCTAAGAGTCAGGGAAGTGTCGAGTGGAACAAGGGATGTGCTGCACACCTTCCCTCGCAGGCAGATTCCCTCCTGGGACGCTTACTTCTCTTGCCTTAGCGCCCTGCTTTGTTTGGAGGCTGTTTGCGGACAGCAGCACACACAGCGGGAAGGTGCGCGCTGGCCAGCTCCAAGTCTCGGCAGATAGAAGCGCAAGCGAGGCACCGGCTCGCAGTTTGTCCCGGGCATGGGAAGCAGCATGCTGCGTGCCCAGAACACATCCCCCTGTATCCTGCCTGCCACGGGACTGCTTCTGAGCACGGAGGCACGCCTACAAGCCAGCTGAGATGGGCTTTGCCTAAGAGTCAGGGAAGTGTCGAGTGGAACAAGGGATGTGCTGCACAGCTTCCCTCGCAGGCAGATTCCCTCCTGGGACGCTTACTTCTCATGCCTTAGTGCCCTGCTTTGTTTGGAGGCTGTTTGCGGACAGCAGCACACACAGCGGGAAGGTGCGCTCTGATCGGCTCCAAGTCTCGGCAGATAGAAGCGCAAGCGAGGCACCGGCTCGCAGTTTGTCCCGGGCATGGGAAGCAGCATGCTGCGTGCCCAGAACACATCCCCCTGTATCCTGCCTGCCACGGGACTGCTTCTGAGCACGGAGACACGCCTACAAGCCAGCTGAGATGGGCTTTGCCTAAGAGTGAGGGAAGTGCCGAGTGGAACAAGGGATGTGCTGCACAGCTTCCCTCGCAGGCAGATTCCCTCCTGGGACGCTTACTTCTCATGCCTTAGTGCCCTGCTTTGTTTGGAGGCTGTTTGCGGACAGCAGCACACACAGCGGGAAGGTGCGCTCTGATCGGCTCCAAGTCTCGGCAGATAGAAGCGCAAGCGAGGCACCGGCTCGCAGTTTGTCCCGGGCATGGGAAGCAGCATGCTGCATGTCCAGAACACATCTCTCACTGTCCTGCCTGCCACAGGGCTGTTTCTGAGCACGGAGGCACGCCTACAAGCCAGCTGAGATGGGCTTTGCCTAAGAGTCAGGGAAGTGTCGAGTGGAACAAGGGATGTGCTGCACAGCTTCCCTCGCAGGCAGATTCCCTCCTGGGACGCTTACTTCTCTTGCCTTAGTGCCCTGCTTTGTTTGGAGGCTGTTTGCGGACAGCAGCACACACAGCGGGAAGGTGCGCTCTGATCGGCTCCAAGTCTCGGCAGATAGAAGCGCAAGCGAGGCACCGGCTCGCAGTTTGTCCCGGGCATGGGAAGCAGCATGCTGCGTGCCCAGAACACATCCCCCTGTATCCTGCCTGCCATGGGACTGCTTCTGAGCACGGAGGCTCGCCTACAAGCCAGCTGAGATGGGCTTTGCCTAAGAGTCAGGGAAGTGTCGAGTGGAACAAGGGATGTGCTGCACAGCTTCCCTCGCAGGCAGATTCCCTCCTGGGACGCTTACTTCTCTTGCCTTAGCGCCCTGCTTTGTTTGGAGGCTGTTTGCGGACAGCAGCACACACAGCGGGAAGGTGCGCGCTGGCCAGCTCCAAGTCTCGGCAGATAGAAGCGCAAGCGAGGCACCGGCTCGCAGTTTGTCCCGGGCATGGGAAGCAGCATGCTGCATGTCCAGAACACATCCCCCTGTATCCTGCCTGCCACAGGACTGCTTCTGAGCACGGACGCATGTCTACAAGCCAGCTGAGATGGGCTTTGCCTAAGAGTCAGGGAAGTGTCGAGTGGAACAAGGGATGTGCTGCACACCTTCCCTCGCAGGCAGATTCCCTCCTGGGACGCTTACTTCTCTTGCCTTAGCGCCCTGCTTTGTTTGGAGGCTGTTTGCGGACAGCAGCACACACAGCGGGAAGGTGCGCGCTGGCCAGCTCCAAGTCTCGGCAGATAGAAGCGCAAGCGAGGCACCGGCTCGCAGTTTGTCCCGGGCATGGGAAGCAGCATGCTGCGTGCCCAGAACACATCCCCCTGTATCCTGCCTGCCACGGGACTGCTTCTGAGCACGGAGGCACGCCTACAAGCCAGCTGAGATGGGCTTTGCCTAAGAGTCAGGGAAGTGTCGAGTGGAACAAGGGATGTGCTGCACAGCTTCCCTCGCAGGCAGATTCCCTCCTGGGACGCTTACTTCTCATGCCTTAGTGCCCTGCTTTGTTTGGAGGCTGTTTGCGGACAGCAGCACACACAGCGGGAAGGTGCGCTCTGATCGGCTCCAAGTCTCGGCAGATAGAAGCGCAAGCGAGGCACCGGCTCGCAGTTTGTCCCGGGCATGGGAAGCAGCATGCTGCTTGCCCAGAACACATCCCCCTGTATCCTGCCTGCCACGGGACTGCTTCTGAGCACGGAGACACGCCTACAAGCCAGCTGAGATGGGCTTTGCCTAAGAGTGAGGGAAGTGCCGAGTGGAACAAGGGATGTGCTGCACAGCTTCCCTCGCAGGCAGATTCCCTCCTGGGACGCTTACTTCTCATGCCTTAGTGCCCTGCTTTGTTTGGAGGCTGTTTGCGGACAGCAGCACACACAGCGGGAAGGTGCGCTCTGATCGGCTCCAAGTCTCGGCAGATAGAAGCGCAAGCGAGGCACCGGCTCGCAGTTTGTCCCGGGCATGGGAAGCAGCATGCTGCATGTCCAGAACACATCTCTCACTGTCCTGCCTGCCACAGGGCTGTTTCTGAGCACGGAGGCACGCCTACAAGCCAGCTGAGATGGGCTTTGCCTAAGAGTGAGGGAAGTGTCGAGTGGAACAAGGGATGTGCTGCACAGCTTCCCTCGCAGGCAGATTCCCTCCTGGGACGCTTACTTCTCTTGCCTTAGTGCCCTGCTTTGTTTGGAGGCTGTTTGCGGACAGCAGCACACACAGCGGGAAGGTGCGCTCTGATCGGCTCCAAGTCTCGGCAGATAGAAGCGCAAGCGAGGCACCGGCTCGCAGTTTGTCCCGGGCATGGGAAGCAGCATGCTGCGTGCCCAGAACACATCCCCCTGTATCCTGCCTGCCACGGGACTGCTTCTGAGCACGGAGGCTCGCCTACAAGCCAGCTGAGATGGGCTTTGCCTAAGAGTGAGGGAAGTGTCGAGTGGAACAAGGGATGTGCTGCACAGCTTCCCTCGCAGGCAGATTCCCTCCTGGGACGCTTACTTCTCTTGCCTTAGCGCCCTGCTTTGTTTGGAGGCTGTTTGCGGACAGCAGCACACACAGCGGGAAGGTGCGCGCTGGCCAGCTCCAAGTCTCGGCAGATAGAAGCGCAAGCGAGGCACCGGCTCGCAGTTTGTCCCGGGCATGGGAAGCAGCATGCTGCATGCCCAGAACACATCTCGCACTGTCCTATCTGCCACGGGACTGCTTCTGAGCACAGAGGCACGCCTACAAGCAAGTTGAGATGGGCTTTGCCTAAGAGTGAGGGAAGTGTCGAGTGGAACAAGGGAACTGCTGAACAGCTTCCCTCGCAGGCAGATTCCCTCCTGGGGCGCTTAGTTCTCTTGCTTTAGTGCCCTGCTTTGTTTGGAGACTGTTTGCGGACAGCAGCACACACAGCGGGAAGGTGCGCGCTGGCCAGCTCCAAGTCCGGCAGATAGAAGCGCAAGCCAGGCACCGGCTCGCAGTTTGTCCCGAGCATGGGAAGCAGCGTGCTGCATGCCCAGAACACATCTCTGACTGTCCTGCCTGCCACGGGACTGCTTCTGAGCACGGAGACACGTCTACAAGCCAGCTGAGATGGGCTTTGCCTAAGAGTCAGGGAAGTGGCGAGCGGAACAAGGGATGTGCTGCACAGCTTCCCTCGCAGGCAGATTCCCTCCTGGGACGCTTACTTCTCTTGCCTTAGCGCCCTGCTTTGTTTGGAGGCTGTTTGCGGACAGCAGCACACACAGCGGGAAGGTGCGCGCTGGCCAGCTCCAAGTCTCGGCAGATAGAAGCGCAAGCGAGGCACCGGCTCGCAGTTTGTCCCGGGCATGGGAAGCAGCATGCTGCGTGCCCAGAACACATCCCCCTGTATCCTGCCTGCCACGGGACTGCTTCTGAGCACGGAGGCTCGCCTACAAGCCAGCTGAGATGGGCTTTGCCTAAGAGTCAGGGAAGTGTCGAGCGGAACAAGGGATGTGCTGCACAGCTTCCCTCGCAGGCAGATTCCCTCCTGGGACGCTTACTTCTCTTGCCTTAGCGCCCTGCTTTGTTTGGAGGCTGTTTGCGGACAGCAGCACACACAGCGGGAAGGTGCGCGCTGGCCAGCTCCAAGTCTCGGCAGATAGAAGCGCAAGCGAGGCACCGGCTCGCAGTTTGTCCCGGGCATGGGAAGCAGCATGCTGCATGCCCAGAAGACATCCCCCTGTATCCTGCCTGCCACGGGACTGCTTCTGAGCACGGAGACACGCCTACAAGCCAGCTGAGATGGGCTTTGCCTAAGAGTCAGGGAAGTGTCGAGTGGAACAAGGGATGTGCTGCACAGCTTCCCTCGCAGGCAGATTCCCTCCTGGGACGCTTACTTCTCATGCCTTAGTGCCCTGCTTTGTTTGGAGGCTGTTTGCGGACAGCAGCACACACAGCGGGAAGGTGCGCTCTGATCGGCTCCAAGTCTCGGCAGATAGAAGCGCAAGCGATGCACCGGCTCGCAGTTTGTCCCGGGCATGGGAAGCAGCATGCTGCGTGCCCAGAACACATCCCCCTGTATCCTGCCTGCCACGGGACTGCTTCTGAGCACGGAGGCTCGCCTACAAGCCAGCTGAGATGGGCTTTGCCTAAGAGTCAGGGAAGTGTCGAGCGGAACAAGGGATGTGCTGCACAGCTTCCCTCGCAGGCAGATTCCCTCCTGGGACGCTTACTTCTCTTGCCTTAGCGCCCTGCTTTGTTTGGAGGCTGTTTGCGGACAGCAGCACACACAGCGGGAAGGTGCGCGCTGGCCAGCTCCAAGTCTCGGCAGATAGAAGCGCAAGCGAGGCACCGGCTCGCAGTTTGTCCCGGGCATGGGAAGCAACATGCTGCGTGCCCAGAACACATCCCCCTGTATCCTGCCTGCCACGGGACTGCTTCTGAGCACGGAGACACGCCTACAAGCCAGCTGAGATGGGCTTTGCCTAAGAGTCAGGGAAGTGTCGAGTGGAACAAGGGAACTGCTGCACAGCTTCCCTCGCAGGCAGATTCCCTCCTGGGACGCTTACTTCTCTTGCCTTAGCGCCCTGCTTTGTTTGGAGGCTGTTTGCGGACAGCAGCACACACAGCGGGAAGGTGCGCGCTGGCCAGCTCCAAGTCTCGGCAGATAGAAGCGCAAGCGAGGCACCGGCTCGCAGTTTGTCCCGGGCATGGGAAGCAGCATGCTGCGTGCCCAGAACACATCCCCCTGTATCCTGCCTGCCACGGGACTGCTTCTGAGCACGGAGGCACGCCTACAAGCCAGCTGAGATGGGCTTTGCCTAAGAGTCAGGGAAGTGTCGAGTGGAACAAGGGATGTGCTGCACAGCTTCCCTCGCAGGCAGATTCCCTCCTGGGACGCTTACTTCTCATGCCTTAGTGCCCTGCTTTGTTTGGAGGCTGTTTGCGGACAGCAGCACACACAGCGGGAAGGTGCGCTCTGATCGGCTCCAAGTCTCGGCAGATAGAAGCGCAAGCGATGCACCGGCTCGCAGTTTGTCCCGGGCATGGGAAGCAGCATGCTGCGTGCCCAGAACACATCCCCCTGTATCCTGCCTGCCACGGGACTGCTTCTGAGCACGGAGGCTCGCCTACAAGCCAGCTGAGATGGGCTTTGCCTAAGAGTCAGGGAAGTGTCGAGCGGAACAAGGGATGTGCTGCACAGCTTCCCTCGCAGGCAGATTCCCTCCTGGGACGCTTACTTCTCTTGCCTTAGTGCCCTGCTTTGTTTGGAGGCTGTTTGCGGACAGCAGCACACACAGCGGGAAGGTGCGCGCTGACCAGCTCCAAGTCTCGGCAGATAGAAGCGCAAGCGAGGCACCGGCTCGCAGTTTGTCCCGGGCATGGGAAGCAACATGCTGCGTGCCCAGAACACATCCCCCTGTATCCTGCCTGCCACGGGACTGCTTCTGAGCACGGAGGCACGCCTACAAGCCAGCTGAGATGGGCTTTGCCTAAGAGTCAGGGAAGTGTCGAGTGGAACAAGGGAACTGCTGCACAGCTTCCCTCGCAGGCAGATTCCCTCCTGGGACGCTTACTTCTCTTGCCTTAGCGCCCTGCTTTGTTTGGAGGCTGTTTGCGGACAGCAGCACACACAGCGGGAAGGTGCGCGCTGGCCAGCTCCAAGTCTCGGCAGATAGAAGCGCAAGCGAGGCACCGGCTCGCAGTTTGTCCCGGGCATGGGAAGCAGCATGCTGCGTGCCCAGAACACATCCCCCTGTATCCTGCCTGCCACGGGACTGCTTCTGAGCACGGAGGCACGCCTACAAGCCAGCTGAGATGGGCTTTGCCTAAGAGTGAGGGAAGTGCCGAGTGGAACAAGGGATGTGCTGCACAGCTTCCCTCGCAGGCAGATTCCCTCCTGGGACGCTTAGTTCTCATGCCTTAGTGCCCTGCTTTGTTTGGAGGCTGTTTGCGGACAGCAGCACACACAGCGGGAAGGTGCGCTCTGATCGGCTCCAAGTCTCGGCAGATAGAAGCGCAAGCGAGGCACCGGCTCGCACTTTGTCCCGGGCATGGGAAGCAGCATGCTGCGTGCCCAGAACACATCTCGCACTGTCCTATCTGCCACGGGACTGCTTCTGAGCACAGAGGCACGCCTACAAGCAAGTTGAGATGGGCTTTGCCTAAGAGTCAGGGAAGTGTCGAGTGGAACAAGGGAACTGCTGAACAGCTTCCCTCGCAGGCAGATTCCCTCCTGGGGCGCTTAGTTCTCTTGCTTTAGTGCCCTGCTTTGTTTGGAGACTGTTTGCGGACAGCAGCACACACAGCGGGAAGGTGCGCGCTGGCCAGCTCCAAGTCCGGCAGATAGAAGCGCAAGCCAGGCACCGGCTCGCAGTTTGTCCCGAGCATGGGAAGCAGCGTGCTGCATGCCCAGAACACATCTCTGACTGTCCTGCCTGCCACGGGACTGCTTCTGAGCACGGAGACACGTCTACAAGCCAGCTGAGATGGGCTTTGCCTAAGAGTCAGGGAAGTGGCGAGCGGAACAAGGGATGTGCTGCACAGATTCCCTCGCAGGCAGATTCCCTCCTGGGACGCTTACTTCTCATGCCTTAGTGCCCTGCTTTGTTTGGAGGCTGTTTGCGGACAGCAGCACACACAGCGGGAAGGTGCGCTCTGATCGGCTCCAAGTCTCGGCAGATAGAAGCGCAAGCGAGGCACCGGCTCGCAGTTTGTCCCGGGCATGGGAAGCAGCATGCTGCGTGCCCAGAACACATCCCCCTGTATCCTGCCTGCCACGGGACTGCTTCTGAGCACGGAGGCTCGCCTACAAGCCAGCTGAGATGGGCTTTGCCTAAGAGTCAGGGAAGTGTCGAGCGGAACAAGGGATGTGCTGCACAGCTTCCCTCGCAGGCAGATTCCCTCCTGGGACGCTTACTTCTCTTGCCTTAGCGCCCTGCTTTGTTTGGAGGCTGTTTGCGGACAGCAGCACACACAGCGGGAAGGTGCGCGCTGGCCAGCTCCAAGTCTCGGCAGATAGAAGCGCAAGCGAGGCACCGGCTCGCAGTTTGTCCCGGGCATGGGAAGCAGCATGCTGCATGCCCAGAAGACATCCCCCTGTATCCTGCCTGCCACGGGACTGCTTCTGAGCACGGAGACACGCCTACAAGCCAGCTGAGATGGGCTTTGCCTAAGAGTCAGGGAAGTGTCGAGTGGAACAAGGGATGTGCTGCACAGCTTCCCTCGCAGGCAGATTCCCTCCTGGGACGCTTACTTCTCATGCCTTAGTGCCCTGCTTTGTTTGGAGGCTGTTTGCGGACAGCAGCACACACAGCGGGAAGGTGCGCTCTGATCGGCTCCAAGTCTCGGCAGATAGAAGCGCAAGCGATGCACCGGCTCGCAGTTTGTCCCGGGCATGGGAAGCAGCATGCTGCGTGCCCAGAACACATCCCCCTGTATCCTGCCTGCCACGGGACTGCTTCTGAGCACGGAGGCTCGCCTACAAGCCAGCTGAGATGGGCTTTGCCTAAGAGTCAGGGAAGTGTCGAGCGGAACAAGGGATGTGCTGCACAGCTTCCCTCGCAGGCAGATTCCCTCCTGGGACGCTTACTTCTCTTGCCTTAGCGCCCTGCTTTGTTTGGAGGCTGTTTGCGGACAGCAGCACACACAGCGGGAAGGTGCGCGCTGGCCAGCTCCAAGTCTCGGCAGATAGAAGCGCAAGCGAGGCACCGGCTCGCAGTTTGTCCCGGGCATGGGAAGCAACATGCTGCGTGCCCAGAACACATCCCCCTGTATCCTGCCTGCCACGGGACTGCTTCTGAGCACGGAGGCACGCCTACAAGCCAGCTGAGATGGGCTTTGCCTAAGAGTCAGGGAAGTGTCGAGTGGAACAAGGGAACTGCTGCACAGCTTCCCTCGCAGGCAGATTCCCTCCTGGGACGCTTACTTCTCTTGCCTTAGCGCCCTGCTTTGTTTGGAGGCTGTTTGCGGACAGCAGCACACACAGCGGGAAGGTGCGCGCTGGCCAGCTCCAAGTCTCGGCAGATAGAAGCGCAAGCGAGGCACCGGCTCGCAGTTTGTCCCGGGCATGGGAAGCAGCATGCTGCGTGCCCAGAACACATCCCCCTGTATCCTGCCTGCCACGGGACTGCTTCTGAGCACGGAGGCACGCCTACAAGCCAGCTGAGATGGGCTTTGCCTAAGAGTGAGGGAAGTGTCGAGTGGAACAAGGGATGTGCTGCACAGCTTCCCTCGCAGGCAGATTCCCTCCTGGGACGCTTAGTTCTCATGCCTTAGTGCCCTGCTTTGTTTGGAGGCTGTTTGCGGACAGCAGCACACACAGCGGGAAGGTGCGCTCTGATCGGCTCCAAGTCTCGGCAGATAGAAGCGCAAGCGAGGCACCGGCTCGCAGTTTGTCCCGGGCATGGGAAGCAGCATGCTGCGTGCCCAGAACACATCCCCCTGTATCCTGCCTGCCACGGGACTGCTTCTGAGCACGGAGACACGCCTACAAGCCAGCTGAGATGGGCTTTGCCTAAGAGTGAGGGAAGTGCCGAGTGGAACAAGGGATGTGCTGCACAGCTTCCCTCGCAGGCAGATTCCCTCCTGGGACGCTTACTTCTCATGCCTTAGTGCCCTGCTTTGTTTGGAGGCTGTTTGCGGACAGCAGCACACACAGCGGGAAGGTGCGCTCTGATCGGCTCCAAGTCTCGGCAGATAGAAGCGCAAGCGAGGCACCGGCTCGCAGTTTGTCCCGGGCATGGGAAGCAGCATGCTGCATGTCCAGAACACATCTCTCACTGTCCTGCCTGCCACAGGGCTGTTTCTGAGCACGGAGGCACGCCTACAAGCCAGCTGAGATGGGCTTTGCCTAAGAGTCAGGGAAGTGTCGAGTGGAACAAGGGATGTGCTGCACAGCTTCCCTCGCAGGCAGATTCCCTCCTGGGACGCTTACTTCTCTTGCCTTAGTGCCCTGCTTTGTTTGGAGGCTGTTTGCGGACAGCAGCACACACAGCGGGAAGGTGCGCTCTGATCGGCTCCAAGTCTCGGCAGATAGAAGCGCAAGCGAGGCACCGGCTCGCAGTTTGTCCCGGGCATGGGAAGCAGCATGCTGCGTGCCCAGAACACATCCCCCTGTATCCTGCCTGCCACGGGACTGCTTCTGAGCACGGAGGCTCGCCTACAAGCCAGCTGAGATGGGCTTTGCCTAAGAGTGAGGGAAGTGTCGAGTGGAACAAGGGATGTGCTGCACAGCTTCCCTCGCAGGCAGATTCCCTCCTGGGACGCTTACTTCTCTTGCCTTAGCGCCCTGCTTTGTTTGGAGGCTGTTTGCGGACAGCAGCACACACAGCGGGAAGGTGCGCGCTGGCCAGCTCCAAGTCTCGGCAGATAGAAGCGCAAGCGAGGCACCGGCTCGCAGTTTGTCCCGGGCATGGGAAGCAGCATGCTGCATGCCCAGAACACATCTCGCACTGTCCTATCTGCCACGGGACTGCTTCTGAGCACAGAGGCACGCCTACAAGCAAGTTGAGATGGGCTTTGCCTAAGAGTGAGGGAAGTGTCGAGTGGAACAAGGGAACTGCTGAACAGCTTCCCTCGCAGGCAGATTCCCTCCTGGGGCGCTTAGTTCTCTTGCTTTAGTGCCCTGCTTTGTTTGGAGACTGTTTGCGGACAGCAGCACACACAGCGGGAAGGTGCGCGCTGGCCAGCTCCAAGTCCGGCAGATAGAAGCGCAAGCCAGGCACCGGCTCGCAGTTTGTCCCGAGCATGGGAAGCAGCGTGCTGCATGCCCAGAACACATCTCTGACTGTCCTGCCTGCCACGGGACTGCTTCTGAGCACGGAGACACGTCTACAAGCCAGCTGAGATGGGCTTTGCCTAAGAGTCAGGGAAGTGGCGAGCGGAACAAGGGATGTGCTGCACAGATTCCCTCGCAGGCAGATTCCCTCCTGGGACGCTTACTTCTCATGCCTTAGTGCCCTGCTTTGTTTGGAGGCTGTTTGCGGACAGCAGCACACACAGCGGGAAGGTGCGCTCTGATCGGCTCCAAGTCTCGGCAGATAGAAGCGCAAGCGAGGCACCGGCTCGCAGTTTGTCCCGGGCATGGGAAGCAGCATGCTGCGTGCCCAGAACACATCCCCCTGTATCCTGCCTGCCACGGGACTGCTTCTGAGCACGGAGGCTCGCCTACAAGCCAGCTGAGATGGGCTTTGCCTAAGAGTCAGGGAAGTGTCGAGCGGAACAAGGGATGTGCTGCACAGCTTCCCTCGCAGGCAGATTCCCTCCTGGGACGCTTACTTCTCTTGCCTTAGCGCCCTGCTTTGTTTGGAGGCTGTTTGCGGACAGCAGCACACACAGCGGGAAGGTGCGCGCTGGCCAGCTCCAAGTCTCGGCAGATAGAAGCGCAAGCGAGGCACCGGCTCGCAGTTTGTCCCGGGCATGGGAAGCAGCATGCTGCATGCCCAGAAGACATCCCCCTGTATCCTGCCTGCCACGGGACTGCTTCTGAGCACGGAGACACGCCTACAAGCCAGCTGAGATGGGCTTTGCCTAAGAGTCAGGGAAGTGTCGAGTGGAACAAGGGATGTGCTGCACAGCTTCCCTCGCAGGCAGATTCCCTCCTGGGACGCTTACTTCTCATGCCTTAGTGCCCTGCTTTGTTTGGAGGCTGTTTGCGGACAGCAGCACACACAGCGGGAAGGTGCGCTCTGATCGGCTCCAAGTCTCGGCAGATAGAAGCGCAAGCGATGCACCGGCTCGCAGTTTGTCCCGGGCATGGGAAGCAGCATGCTGCGTGCCCAGAACACATCCCCCTGTATCCTGCCTGCCACGGGACTGCTTCTGAGCACGGAGGCTCGCCTACAAGCCAGCTGAGATGGGCTTTGCCTAAGAGTCAGGGAAGTGTCGAGCGGAACAAGGGATGTGCTGCACAGCTTCCCTCGCAGGCAGATTCCCTCCTGGGACGCTTACTTCTCTTGCCTTAGCGCCCTGCTTTGTTTGGAGGCTGTTTGCGGACAGCAGCACACACAGCGGGAAGGTGCGCGCTGGCCAGCTCCAAGTCTCGGCAGATAGAAGCGCAAGCGAGGCACCGGCTCGCAGTTTGTCCCGGGCATGGGAAGCAACATGCTGCGTGCCCAGAACACATCCCCCTGTATCCTGCCTGCCACGGGACTGCTTCTGAGCACGGAGGCACGCCTACAAGCCAGCTGAGATGGGCTTTGCCTAAGAGTCAGGGAAGTGTCGAGTGGAACAAGGGAACTGCTGCACAGCTTCCCTCGCAGGCAGATTCCCTCCTGGGACGCTTACTTCTCTTGCCTTAGCGCCCTGCTTTGTTTGGAGGCTGTTTGCGGACAGCAGCACACACAGCGGGAAGGTGCGCGCTGGCCAGCTCCAAGTCTCGGCAGATAGAAGCGCAAGCGAGGCACCGGCTCGCAGTTTGTCCCGGGCATGGGAAGCAGCATGCTGCGTGCCCAGAACACATCCCCCTGTATCCTGCCTGCCACGGGACTGCTTCTGAGCACGGAGGCACGCCTACAAGCCAGCTGAGATGGGCTTTGCCTAAGAGTGAGGGAAGTGTCGAGTGGAACAAGGGATGTGCTGCACAGCTTCCCTCGCAGGCAGATTCCCTCCTGGGACGCTTAGTTCTCATGCCTTAGTGCCCTGCTTTGTTTGGAGGCTGTTTGCGGACAGCAGCACACACAGCGGGAAGGTGCGCTCTGATCGGCTCCAAGTCTCGGCAGATAGAAGCGCAAGCGAGGCACCGGCTCGCAGTTTGTCCCGGGCATGGGAAGCAGCATGCTGCGTGCCCAGAACACATCCCCCTGTATCCTGCCTGCCACGGGACTGCTTCTGAGCACGGAGACACGCCTACAAGCCAGCTGAGATGGGCTTTGCCTAAGAGTGAGGGAAGTGCCGAGTGGAACAAGGGATGTGCTGCACAGCTTCCCTCGCAGGCAGATTCCCTCCTGGGACGCTTACTTCTCATGCCTTAGTGCCCTGCTTTGTTTGGAGGCTGTTTGCGGACAGCAGCACACACAGCGGGAAGGTGCGCTCTGATCGGCTCCAAGTCTCGGCAGATAGAAGCGCAAGCGAGGCACCGGCTCGCAGTTTGTCCCGGGCATGGGAAGCAGCATGCTGCATGTCCAGAACACATCTCTCACTGTCCTGCCTGCCACAGGGCTGTTTCTGAGCACGGAGGCACGCCTACAAGCCAGCTGAGATGGGCTTTGCCTAAGAGTCAGGGAAGTGTCGAGTGGAACAAGGGATGTGCTGCACAGCTTCCCTCGCAGGCAGATTCCCTCCTGGGACGCTTACTTCTCTTGCCTTAGTGCCCTGCTTTGTTTGGAGGCTGTTTGCGGACAGCAGCACACACAGCGGGAAGGTGCGCTCTGATCGGCTCCAAGTCTCGGCAGATAGAAGCGCAAGCGAGGCACCGGCTCGCAGTTTGTCCCGGGCATGGGAAGCAGCATGCTGCGTGCCCAGAACACATCCCCCTGTATCCTGCCTGCCACGGGACTGCTTCTGAGCACGGAGGCTCGCCTACAAGCCAGCTGAGATGGGCTTTGCCTAAGAGTGAGGGAAGTGTCGAGTGGAACAAGGGATGTGCTGCACAGCTTCCCTCGCAGGCAGATTCCCTCCTGGGACGCTTACTTCTCTTGCCTTAGCGCCCTGCTTTGTTTGGAGGCTGTTTGCGGACAGCAGCACACACAGCGGGAAGGTGCGCGCTGGCCAGCTCCAAGTCTCGGCAGATAGAAGCGCAAGCGAGGCACCGGCTCGCAGTTTGTCCCGGGCATGGGAAGCAGCATGCTGCATGCCCAGAACACATCTCGCACTGTCCTATCTGCCACGGGACTGCTTCTGAGCACAGAGGCACGCCTACAAGCAAGTTGAGATGGGCTTTGCCTAAGAGTGAGGGAAGTGTCGAGTGGAACAAGGGAACTGCTGAACAGCTTCCCTCGCAGGCAGATTCCCTCCTGGGGCGCTTAGTTCTCTTGCTTTAGTGCCCTGCTTTGTTTGGAGACTGTTTGCGGACAGCAGCACACACAGCGGGAAGGTGCGCGCTGGCCAGCTCCAAGTCCGGCAGATAGAAGCGCAAGCCAGGCACCGGCTCGCAGTTTGTCCCGAGCATGGGAAGCAGCGTGCTGCATGCCCAGAACACATCTCTGACTGTCCTGCCTGCCACGGGACTGCTTCTGAGCACGGAGACACGTCTACAAGCCAGCTGAGATGGGCTTTGCCTAAGAGTCAGGGAAGTGGCGAGCGGAACAAGGGATGTGCTGCACAGATTCCCTCGCAGGCAGATTCCCTCCTGGGACGCTTACTTCTCATGCCTTAGTGCCCTGCTTTGTTTGGAGGCTGTTTGCGGACAGCAGCACACACAGCGGGAAGGTGCGCTCTGATCGGCTCCAAGTCTCGGCAGATAGAAGCGCAAGCGAGGCACCGGCTCGCAGTTTGTCCCGGGCATGGGAAGCAGCATGCTGCGTGCCCAGAACACATCCCCCTGTATCCTGCCTGCCACGGGACTGCTTCTGAGCACGGAGGCTCGCCTACAAGCCAGCTGAGATGGGCTTTGCCTAAGAGTCAGGGAAGTGTCGAGCGGAACAAGGGATGTGCTGCACAGCTTCCCTCGCAGGCAGATTCCCTCCTGGGACGCTTACTTCTCTTGCCTTAGCGCCCTGCTTTGTTTGGAGGCTGTTTGCGGACAGCAGCACACACAGCGGGAAGGTGCGCGCTGGCCAGCTCCAAGTCTCGGCAGATAGAAGCGCAAGCGAGGCACCGGCTCGCAGTTTGTCCCGGGCATGGGAAGCAGCATGCTGCATGCCCAGAACACATCCCCCTGTATCCTGCCTGCCACAGGACTGCTTCTGAGCACGGAGACACGTCTAAAAGCCAGCTGAGATGGGCTTTGCCTAAGAGTGAGGGAAGTGGCGAGTGGAACAAGGGATGTGCTGCACAGCTTCCCTCGCAGGCAGATTCCCTCCTGGGACGCTTACTTCTCTTGTTTTAGTGCCCTGCTTTGTTTGGAGACTGTTTGCGGACAGCAGCACACACAGCGGGAAGGTGCGCTCTGATCGGCTCCAAGTCTCGGCAGATAGAAGCGCAAGCGAGGCACCGGCTCGCAGTTTGTCCCGGGCATGGGAAGCAGCATGCTGCATGCCCAGAACACATCCCCCTGTATCCTGCCTCCCACAGGACTGCTTCTGAGCACGGAGGCACGCCTACAAGCCAGCTGAGATGGGCTTTGCCTAAGAGTCAGGGAAGTGTCGAGTGGAACAAGGGAACTGCTGCACAGCTTCCCTCGCAGGCAGATTCCCTCCTGGGACGCTTACTTCTCTTGTTTTAGTGCCCTGCTTTGTTTGGAGACTGTTTGCGGACAGCAGCACACACAGCGGGAAGGTGCGCTCTGATCGGCTCCAAGTCTCGGCAGATAGAAGCGCAAGCGAGGCACCGGCTCGCAGTTTGTCCCGGGCATGGGAAGCAGCATGCTGCTTGCCCAGAACACATCCCCCTGTATCCTGCCTGCCACGGGACTGCTTCTGAGCACGGAGGCACGCCTACAAGCCAGCTGAGATGGGCTTTGCCTAAGAGTCAGGGAAGTGGCGAGTGGAACAAGGGATGTGCTGCACAGCTTCCCTCGCAGGCAGATTCCCTCCTGGGACGCTTAGTTCTCTTGCCTTAGTGCCCTGCTTTGTTTGGAGGCTGTTTGCGGACAGCAGCACACACAGCGGGAAGGTGCGCTCTGATCGGCTCCAAGTCTCGGCAGATAGAAGCGCAAGCGAGGCACCGGCTCGCAGTTTGTCCCGGGCATGGGAAGCAGCATGCTGCGTGCCCAGAACACATCTCGCACTGTCCTGCCTGCCACGGGACTGCTTCTGAGCACGGAGGCACGCCTACAAGCAAGTTGAGATGGGCTTTGCCTAAGAGTGAGGGAAGTGTCGAGTGGAACAAGGGAACTGCTGAACAGCTTCCCTCGCAGGCAGATTCCCTCCTGGGGCGCTTAGTTCTCTTGCTTTAGTGCCCTGCTTTGTTTGGAGACTGTTTGCGGACAGCAGCACACACAGCGGGAAGGTGCGCGCTGGCCAGCTCCAAGTCCGGCAGATAGAAGCGCAAGCGAGGCACCGGCTCGCAGTTTGTCCCGGGCATGGGAAGCAGCATGCTGCATGCCCAGAACACATCTCTCACTGTCCTGCCTGCCACAGGGCTGTTTCTGAGCACGGAGGCACGCCTACAAGCCAGCTGAGATGGGCTTTGCCTAAGAGTCAGGGAAGTGGCGAGCGGAACAAGGGATGTGCTGCACAGCTTCCCTCGCAGGCAGATTCCCTCCTGGGACGCTTACTTCTCGTGCCTTAGTGCCCTGCTTTGTTTGGAGGCTGTTTGCGGACAGCAGCACACACAGCGGGAAGGTGCGCTCTGATCGGCTCCAAGTCTCGGCAGATAGAAGCGCAAGCGAGGCACCGGCTCGCAGTTTGTCCCGGGCATGGGAAGCAGCGTGCTGCATGCCCAGAACACATCTCTCACTGTCCTGCCTGCCACAGGGCTGTTTCTGAGCACGGAGACACGCCTACAAGCAAGTTGAGATGGGCTTTGCCTAAGAGTCAGGGAAGTGGGGAGTGGAACAAGGGAACTGCTGCACAGCTTCCCTCACAGGCACATTCCCTCCTGGGACACTTACTTCTCTTGCCTTAGCGCCCTGCTTTGTTTGGAGGCTGTTTGCGGACAGCAGCACACACAGCGGGAAGGTGCGCGCTCGTCAGCTCCAAGTCTCGGCAGATAGAAGCGCAAGCGAGGCACCGGCTCGCAGTTTGTCCCGGGCATGGGAAGCAGCGTGCCGCGTGCCCAGAACACATCTCGCACTGTCATGCCTGCCACGGGACTGCTTCTGAGCACGGAGGTACGTCTACAAGCCAGCTGAGATGGGCTTTGCCTAAGAGTCAGGGAAGTGTCGAGTGGAACAAGGGATGTGCTGCACAGCTTCCCTCGCAGGCAGATTCCCTCCTGGGACGCTTACTTCTCTTGCCTTAGCGCCCTGCTTTGTTTGGAGGCTGTTTGCGGACAGCAGCACACACAGCGGGAAGGTGCGCGCTGGCCAGCTCCAAGTCTCGGCAGATAGAAGCGCAAGCGAGGCACCGGCTCGCAGTTTGTCCCGGGCATGGGAAGCAGCATGCTGCATGTCCAGAACACATCCCCCTGTATCCTGCCTCCCACAGGACTGCTTCTGAGCACGGAGGCATGTCTACAAGCCAGCTGAGATGGGCTTTGCCTAAGAGTCAGGGAAGTGTCGAGTGGAACAAGGGATGTGCTGCACACCTTCCCTCGCAGGCAGATTCCCTCCTGGGACGCTTACTTCTCTTGCCTTAGCGCCCTGCTTTGTTTGGAGGCTGTTTGCGGACAGCAGCACACACAGCGGGAAGGTGCGCGCTGGCCAGCTCCAAGTCTCGGCAGATAGAAGCGCAAGCGAGGCACCGGCTCGCAGTTTGTCCCGGGCATGGGAAGCAGCATGCTGCGTGCCCAGAACACATCCCCCTGTATCCTGCCTGCCACGGGACTGCTTCTGAGCACGGAGGCACGCCTACAAGCCAGCTGAGATGGGCTTTGCCTAAGAGTGAGGGAAGTGTCGAGTGGAACAAGGGATGTGCTGCACAGCTTCCCTCGCAGGCAGATTCCCTCCTGGGACGCTTACTTCTCATGCCTTAGTGCCCTGCTTTGTTTGGAGGCTGTTTGCGGACAGCAGCACACACAGCGGGAAGGTGCGCTCTGATCGGCTCCAAGTCTCGGCAGATAGAAGCGCAAGCGAGGCACCGGCTCGCAGTTTGTCCCGGGCATGGGAAGCAGCATGCTGCGTGCCCAGAACACATCTCGCACTGTCCTGCCTGCCACGGGACTGCTTCTGAGCACGGAGGCACGCCTACAAGCAAGTTGAGATGGGCTTTGCCTAAGAGTGAGGGAAGTGTCGAGTGGAACAAGGGAACTGCTGAACAGCTTCCCTCGCAGGCAGATTCCCTCCTGGGGCGCTTAGTTCTCTTGCTTTAGTGCCCTGCTTTGTTTGGAGACTGTTTGCGGACAGCAGCACACACAGCGGGAAGGTGCGCGCTGGCCAGCTCCAAGTCCGGCAGATAGAAGCGCAAGCGAGGCACCGGCTCGCAGTTTGTCCCGGGCATGGGAAGCAGCATGCTGCATGCCCAGAACACATCTCTCACTGTCCTGCCTGCCACAGGGCTGTTTCTGAGCACGGAGGCACGCCTACAAGCCAGCTGAGATGGGCTTTGCCTAAGAGTCAGGGAAGTGGCGAGCGGAACAAGGGATGTGCTGCACAGCTTCCCTCGCAGGCAGATTCCCTCCTGGGACGCTTACTTCTCGTGCCTTAGTGCCCTGCTTTGTTTGGAGGCTGTTTGCGGACAGCAGCACACACAGCGGGAAGGTGCGCTCTGATCGGCTCCAAGTCTCGGCAGATAGAAGCGCAAGCGAGGCACCGGCTCGCAGTTTGTCCCGGGCATGGGAAGCAGCGTGCTGCATGCCCAGAACACATCTCTCACTGTCCTGCCTGCCACAGGGCTGTTTCTGAGCACGGAGACACGCCTACAAGCAAGTTGAGATGGGCTTTGCCTAAGAGTCAGGGAAGTGGGGAGTGGAACAAGGGAACTGCTGCACAGCTTCCCTCACAGGCACATTCCCTCCTGGGACACTTACTTCTCTTGCCTTAGCGCCCTGCTTTGTTTGGAGGCTGTTTGCGGACAGCAGCACACACAGCGGGAAGGTGCGCGCTCGTCAGCTCCAAGTCTCGGCAGATAGAAGCGCAAGCGAGGCACCGGCTCGCAGTTTGTCCCGGGCATGGGAAGCAGCGTGCCGCGTGCCCAGAACACATCTCGCACTGTCATGCCTGCCACGGGACTGCTTCTGAGCACGGAGGTACGTCTACAAGCCAGCTGAGATGGGCTTTGCCTAAGAGTCAGGGAAGTGTCGAGTGGAACAAGGGATGTGCTGCACAGCTTCCCTCGCAGGCAGATTCCCTCCTGGGACGCTTACTTCTCTTGCCTTAGCGCCCTGCTTTGTTTGGAGGCTGTTTGCGGACAGCAGCACACACAGCGGGAAGGTGCGCGCTGGCCAGCTCCAAGTCTCGGCAGATAGAAGCGCAAGCGAGGCACCGGCTCGCAGTTTGTCCCGGGCATGGGAAGCAGCATGCTGCATGTCCAGAACACATCCCCCTGTATCCTGCCTCCCACAGGACTGCTTCTGAGCACGGAGGCATGTCTACAAGCCAGCTGAGATGGGCTTTGCCTAAGAGTCAGGGAAGTGTCGAGTGGAACAAGGGATGTGCTGCACACCTTCCCTCGCAGGCAGATTCCCTCCTGGGACGCTTACTTCTCTTGCCTTAGCGCCCTGCTTTGTTTGGAGGCTGTTTGCGGACAGCAGCACACACAGCGGGAAGGTGCGCGCTGGCCAGCTCCAAGTCTCGGCAGATAGAAGCGCAAGCGAGGCACCGGCTCGCAGTTTGTCCCGGGCATGGGAAGCAGCATGCTGCGTGCCCAGAACACATCCCCCTGTATCCTGCCTGCCACGGGACTGCTTCTGAGCACGGAGGCACGCCTACAAGCCAGCTGAGATGGGCTTTGCCTAAGAGTGAGGGAAGTGTCGAGTGGAACAAGGGATGTGCTGCACAGCTTCCCTCGCAGGCAGATTCCCTCCTGGGACGCTTACTTCTCATGCCTTAGTGCCCTGCTTTGTTTGGAGGCTGTTTGCGGACAGCAGCACACACAGCGGGAAGGTGCGCTCTGATCGGCTCCAAGTCTCGGCAGATAGAAGCGCAAGCGAGGCACCGGCTCGCAGTTTGTCCCGGGCATGGGAAGCAGCATGCTGCGTGCCCAGAACACATCTCGCACTGTCCTGCCTGCCACGGGACTGCTTCTGAGCACGGAGGCACGCCTACAAGCAAGTTGAGATGGGCTTTGCCTAAGAGTGAGGGAAGTGTCGAGTGGAACAAGGGAACTGCTGAACAGCTTCCCTCGCAGGCAGATTCCCTCCTGGGGCGCTTAGTTCTCTTGCTTTAGTGCCCTGCTTTGTTTGGAGACTGTTTGCGGACAGCAGCACACACAGCGGGAAGGTGCGCGCTGGCCAGCTCCAAGTCCGGCAGATAGAAGCGCAAGCGAGGCACCGGCTCGCAGTTTGTCCCGGGCATGGGAAGCAGCATGCTGCATGCCCAGAACACATCTCTCACTGTCCTGCCTGCCACAGGGCTGTTTCTGAGCACGGAGGCACGCCTACAAGCCAGCTGAGATGGGCTTTGCCTAAGAGTCAGGGAAGTGGCGAGCGGAACAAGGGATGTGCTGCACAGCTTCCCTCGCAGGCAGATTCCCTCCTGGGACGCTTACTTCTCGTGCCTTAGTGCCCTGCTTTGTTTGGAGGCTGTTTGCGGACAGCAGCACACACAGCGGGAAGGTGCGCTCTGATCGGCTCCAAGTCTCGGCAGATAGAAGCGCAAGCGAGGCACCGGCTCGCAGTTTGTCCCGGGCATGGGAAGCAGCGTGCTGCATGCCCAGAACACATCTCTCACTGTCCTGCCTGCCACAGGGCTGTTTCTGAGCACGGAGACACGCCTACAAGCAAGTTGAGATGGGCTTTGCCTAAGAGTCAGGGAAGTGGGGAGTGGAACAAGGGAACTGCTGAACAGCTTCCCTCACAGGCACATTCCCTCCTGGGACACTTACTTCTCTTGCCTTAGCGCCCTGCTTTGTTTGGAGGCTGTTTGCGGACAGCAGCACACACAGCGGGAAGGTGCGCGCTCGTCAGCTCCAAGTCTCGGCAGATAGAAGCGCAAGCGAGGCACCGGCTCGCAGTTTGTCCCGGGCATGGGAAGCAGCGTGCCGCGTGCCCAGAACACATCTCGCACTGTCATGCCTGCCACGGGACTGCTTCTGAGCACGGAGGTACGTCTACAAGCCAGCTGAGATGGGCTTTGCCTAAGAGTCAGGGAAGTGTCGAGTGGAACAAGGGATGTGCTGCACAGCTTCCCTCGCAGGCAGATTCCCTCCTGGGACGCTTACTTCTCTTGCCTTAGCGCCCTGCTTTGTTTGGAGGCTGTTTGCGGACAGCAGCACACACAGCGGGAAGGTGCGCGCTGGCCAGCTCCAAGTCTCGGCAGATAGAAGCGCAAGCGAGGCACCGGCTCGCAGTTTGTCCCGGGCATGGGAAGCAGCATGCTGCGTGCCCAGAACACATCCCCCTGTATCCTGCCTGCCACGGGACTGCTTCTGAGCACGGAGGCACGCCTACAAGCCAGCTGAGATGGGCTTTGCCTAAGAGTGAGGGAAGTGTCGAGTGGAACAAGGGATGTGCTGCACAGCTTCCCTCGCAGGCAGATTCCCTCCTGGGACGCTTACTTCTCATGCCTTAGTGCCCTGCTTTGTTTGGAGGCTGTTTGCGGACAGCAGCACACACAGCGGGAAGGTGCGCTCTGATCGGCTCCAAGTCTCGGCAGATAGAAGCGCAAGCGAGGCACCGGCTCGCAGTTTGTCCCGGGCATGGGAAGCAGCATGCTGCATGCCCAGAACACATCTCTCACTGTCCTGCCTGCCACAGGGCTGTTTCTGAGCATGGAGGCACGCCTACAAGCCAGCTGAGATGGGCTTTGCCTAAGAGTGAGGGAAGTGTCGAGTGGAACAAGGGATGTGCTGCACAGCTTCCCTCGCAGGCAGATTCCCTCCTGGGACGCTTAGTTCTCTTGCTTTAGTGCCCTGCTTTGTTTGGAGGCTGTTTGCGGACAGCAGCACACACAGCGGGAAGGTGCGCTCTGATCGGCTCCAAGTCTCGGCAGATAGAAGCGCAAGCGAGGCACCGGCTCGCAGTTTGTCCCGGGCATGGGAAGCAGCATGCTGCGTGCCCAGAACACATCCCCCTGTATCCTGCCTGCCACGGGACTGCTTCTGAGCACGGAGGCTCGCCTACAAGCCAGCTGAGATGGGCTTTGCCTAAGAGTCAGGGAAGTGTCGAGCGGAACAAGGGATGTGCTGCACAGCTTCCCTCGCAGGCAGATTCCCTCCTGGGACGCTTACTTCTCTTGCCTTAGCGCCCTGCTTTGTTTGGAGGCTGTTTGCGGACAGCAGCACACACAGCGGGAAGGTGCGCGCTGGCCAGCTCCAAGTCTCGGCAGATAGAAGCGCAAGCGAGGCACCGGCTCGCAGTTTGTCCCGGGCATGGGAAGCAGCATGCTGCATGCCCAGAAGACATCCCCCTGTATCCTGCCTGCCACGGGACTGCTTCTGAGCACGGAGACACGCCTACAAGCCAGCTGAGATGGGCTTTGCCTAAGAGTCAGGGAAGTGTCGAGTGGAACAAGGGATGTGCTGCACAGCTTCCCTCGCAGGCAGATTCCCTCCTGGGACGCTTACTTCTCATGCCTTAGTGCCCTGCTTTGTTTGGAGGCTGTTTGCGGACAGCAGCACACACAGCGGGAAGGTGCGCTCTGATCGGCTCCAAGTCTCGGCAGATAGAAGCGCAAGCGATGCACCGGCTCGCAGTTTGTCCCGGGCATGGGAAGCAGCATGCTGCGTGCCCAGAACACATCCCCCTGTATCCTGCCTGCCACGGGACTGCTTCTGAGCACGGAGGCTCGCCTACAAGCCAGCTGAGATAGGCTTTGCCTAAGAGTCAGGGAAGTGTCGAGCGGAACAAGGGATGTGCTGCACAGCTTCCCTCGCAGGCAGATTCCCTCCTGGGACGCTTACTTCTCTTGCCTTAGCGCCCTGCTTTGTTTGGAGGCTGTTTGCGGACAGCAGCACACACAGCGGGAAGGTGCGCGCTGGCCAGCTCCAAGTCTCGGCAGATAGAAGCGCAAGCGAGGCACCGGCTCGCAGTTTGTCCCGGGCATGGGAAGCAACATGCTGCGTGCCCAGAACACATCCCCCTGTATCCTGCCTGCCACGGGACTGCTTCTGAGCACGGAGGCACGCCTACAAGCCAGCTGAGATGGGCTTTGCCTAAGAGTCAGGGAAGTGTCGAGTGGAACAAGGGAACTGCTGCACAGCTTCCCTCGCAGGCAGATTCCCTCCTGGGACGCTTACTTCTCTTGTTTTAGTGCCCTGCTTTGTTTGGAGACTGTTTGCGGACAGCAGCACACACAGCGGGAAGGTGCGCTCTGATCGGCTCCAAGTCTCGGCAGATAGAAGCGCAAGCGAGGCACCGGCTCGCAGTTTGTCCCGGGCATGGGAAGCAGCATGCTGCTTGCCCAGAACACATCCCCCTGTATCCTGCCTGCCACGGGACTGCTTCTGAGCACGGAGGCACGCCTACAAGCCAGCTGAGATGGGCTTTGCCTAAGAGTCAGGGAAGTGGCGAGTGGAACAAGGGATGTGCTGCACAGCTTCCCTCGCAGGCAGATTCCCTCCTGGGACGCTTAGTTCTCTTGCCTTAGTGCCCTGCTTTGTTTGGAGGCTGTTTGCGGACAGCAGCACACACAGCGGGAAGGTGCGCTCTGATCGGCTCCAAGTCTCGGCAGATAGAAGCGCAAGCGAGGCACCGGCTCGCAGTTTGTCCCGGGCATGGGAAGCAGCATGCTGCGTGCCCAGAACACATCTCGCACTGTCCTGCCTGCCACGGGACTGCTTCTGAGCACGGAGGCACGCCTACAAGCAAGTTGAGATGGGCTTTGCCTAAGAGTGAGGGAAGTGTCGAGTGGAACAAGGGAACTGCTGAACAGCTTCCCTCGCAGGCAGATTCCCTCCTGGGGCGCTTAGTTCTCTTGCTTTAGTGCCCTGCTTTGTTTGGAGACTGTTTGCGGACAGCAGCACACACAGCGGGAAGGTGCGCGCTGGCCAGCTCCAAGTCCGGCAGATAGAAGCGCAAGCGAGGCACCGGCTCGCAGTTTGTCCCGGGCATGGGAAGCAGCATGCTGCATGCCCAGAACACATCTCTCACTGTCCTGCCTGCCACAGGGCTGTTTCTGAGCACGGAGGCACGCCTACAAGCCAGCTGAGATGGGCTTTGCCTAAGAGTCAGGGAAGTGGCGAGCGGAACAAGGGATGTGCTGCACAGCTTCCCTCGCAGGCAGATTCCCTCCTGGGACGCTTACTTCTCGTGCCTTAGTGCCCTGCTTTGTTTGGAGGCTGTTTGCGGACAGCAGCACACACAGCGGGAAGGTGCGCTCTGATCGGCTCCAAGTCTCGGCAGATAGAAGCGCAAGCGAGGCACCGGCTCGCAGTTTGTCCCGGGCATGGGAAGCAGCGTGCTGCATGCCCAGAACACATCTCTCACTGTCCTGCCTGCCACAGGGCTGTTTCTGAGCACGGAGACACGCCTACAAGCAAGTTGAGATGGGCTTTGCCTAAGAGTCAGGGAAGTGGGGAGTGGAACAAGGGAACTGCTGCACAGCTTCCCTCACAGGCACATTCCCTCCTGGGACACTTACTTCTCTTGCCTTAGCGCCCTGCTTTGTTTGGAGGCTGTTTGCGGACAGCAGCACACACAGCGGGAAGGTGCGCGCTCGTCAGCTCCAAGTCTCGGCAGATAGAAGCGCAAGCGAGGCACCGGCTCGCAGTTTGTCCCGGGCATGGGAAGCAGCGTGCCGCGTGCCCAGAACACATCTCGCACTGTCATGCCTGCCACGGGACTGCTTCTGAGCACGGAGGTACGTCTACAAGCCAGCTGAGATGGGCTTTGCCTAAGAGTCAGGGAAGTGTCGAGTGGAACAAGGGATGTGCTGCACAGCTTCCCTCGCAGGCAGATTCCCTCCTGGGACGCTTACTTCTCTTGCCTTAGCGCCCTGCTTTGTTTGGAGGCTGTTTGCGGACAGCAGCACACACAGCGGGAAGGTGCGCGCTGGCCAGCTCCAAGTCTCGGCAGATAGAAGCGCAAGCGAGGCACCGGCTCGCAGTTTGTCCCGGGCATGGGAAGCAGCATGCTGCATGTCCAGAACACATCCCCCTGTATCCTGCCTGCCACAGGACTGCTTCTGAGCACGGAGGCATGTCTACAAGCCAGCTGAGATGGGCTTTGCCTAAGAGTCAGGGAAGTGTCGAGTGGAACAAGGGATGTGCTGCACAGCTTCCCTCGCAGGCAGATTCCCTCCTGGGACGCTTACTTCTCTTGCCTTAGCGCCCTGCTTTGTTTGGAGGCTGTTTGCGGACAGCAGCACACACAGCGGGAAGGTGCGCGCTGGCCAGCTCCAAGTCTCGGCAGATAGAAGCGCAAGCGAGGCACCGGCTCGCAGTTTGTCCCGGGCATGGGAAGCAGCATGCTGCGTGCCCAGAACACATCCCCCTGTATCCTGCCTGCCACGGGACTGCTTCTGAGCACGGAGGCACGTCTACAAGCCAGCTGAGATGGGCTTTGCCTAAGAGTGAGGGAAGTGTCGAGTGGAACAAGGGATGTGCTGCACAGCTTCCCTCGCAGGCAGATTCCCTCCTGGGACGCTTACTTCTCATGCCTTAGTGCCCTGCTTTGTTTGGAGGCTGTTTGCGGACAGCAGCACACACAGCGGGAAGGTGCGCTCTGATCGGCTCCAAGTCTCGGCAGATAGAAGCGCAAGCGAGGCACCGGCTCGCAGTTTGTCCCGGGCATGGGAAGCAGCATGCTGCATGCCCAGAACACATCTCTCACTGTCCTGCCTGCCACAGGGCTGTTTCTGAGCATGGAGGCACGCCTACAAGCCAGCTGAGATGGGCTTTGCCTAAGAGTGAGGGAAGTGTCGAGTGGAACAAGGGATGTGCTGCACAGCTTCCCTCGCAGGCAGATTCCCTCCTGGGACGCTTACTTCTCATGCCTTAGTGCCCTGCTTTGTTTGGAGGCTGTTTGCGGACAGCAGCACACACAGCGGGAAGGTGCGCTCTGATCGGCTCCAAGTCTCGGCAGATAGAAGCGCAAGCGAGGCACCGGCTCGCAGTTTGTCCCGGGCATGGGAAGCAGCATGCTGCGTGCCCAGAACACATCTCGCACTGTCCTGCCTGCCACGGGACTGCTTCTGAGCACGGAGGCACGCCTACAAGCAAGTTGAGATGGGCTTTGCCTAAGAGTGAGGGAAGTGTCGAGTGGAACAAGGGAACTGCTGAACAGCTTCCCTCGCAGGCAGATTCCCTCCTGGGGCGCTTAGTTCTCTTGCTTTAGTGCCCTGCTTTGTTTGGAGACTGTTTGCGGACAGCAGCACACACAGCGGGAAGGTGCGCGCTGGCCAGCTCCAAGTCCGGCAGATAGAAGCGCAAGCGAGGCACCGGCTCGCAGTTTGTCCCGGGCATGGGAAGCAGCATGCTGCATGCCCAGAACACATCTCTCACTGTCCTGCCTGCCACAGGGCTGTTTCTGAGCACGGAGGCACGCCTACAAGCCAGCTGAGATGGGCTTTGCCTAAGAGTCAGGGAAGTGGCGAGCGGAACAAGGGATGTGCTGCACAGCTTCCCTCGCAGGCAGATTCCCTCCTGGGACGCTTACTTCTCGTGCCTTAGTGCCCTGCTTTGTTTGGAGGCTGTTTGCGGACAGCAGCACACACAGCGGGAAGGTGCGCTCTGATCGGCTCCAAGTCTCGGCAGATAGAAGCGCAAGCGAGGCACCGGCTCGCAGTTTGTCCCGGGCATGGGAAGCAGCGTGCTGCATGCCCAGAACACATCTCTCACTGTCCTGCCTGCCACAGGGCTGTTTCTGAGCACGGAGACACGCCTACAAGCAAGTTGAGATGGGCTTTGCCTAAGAGTCAGGGAAGTGGGGAGTGGAACAAGGGAACTGCTGAACAGCTTCCCTCACAGGCACATTCCCTCCTGGGACACTTACTTCTCTTGCCTTAGCGCCCTGCTTTGTTTGGAGGCTGTTTGCGGACAGCAGCACACACAGCGGGAAGGTGCGCGCTCGTCAGCTCCAAGTCTCGGCAGATAGAAGCGCAAGCGAGGCACCGGCTCGCAGTTTGTCCCGGGCATGGGAAGCAGCGTGCCGCGTGCCCAGAACACATCTCGCACTGTCATGCCTGCCACGGGACTGCTTCTGAGCACGGAGGTACGTCTACAAGCCAGCTGAGATGGGCTTTGCCTAAGAGTCAGGGAAGTGTCGAGTGGAACAAGGGATGTGCTGCACAGCTTCCCTCGCAGGCAGATTCCCTCCTGGGACGCTTACTTCTCTTGCCTTAGCGCCCTGCTTTGTTTGGAGGCTGTTTGCGGACAGCAGCACACACAGCGGGAAGGTGCGCGCTGGCCAGCTCCAAGTCTCGGCAGATAGAAGCGCAAGCGAGGCACCGGCTCGCAGTTTGTCCCGGGCATGGGAAGCAGCATGCTGCGTGCCCAGAACACATCCCCCTGTATCCTGCCTGCCACGGGACTGCTTCTGAGCACGGAGGCACGCCTACAAGCCAGCTGAGATGGGCTTTGCCTAAGAGTGAGGGAAGTGTCGAGTGGAACAAGGGATGTGCTGCACAGCTTCCCTCGCAGGCAGATTCCCTCCTGGGACGCTTACTTCTCATGCCTTAGTGCCCTGCTTTGTTTGGAGGCTGTTTGCGGACAGCAGCACACACAGCGGGAAGGTGCGCTCTGATCGGCTCCAAGTCTCGGCAGATAGAAGCGCAAGCGAGGCACCGGCTCGCAGTTTGTCCCGGGCATGGGAAGCAGCATGCTGCATGCCCAGAACACATCTCTCACTGTCCTGCCTGCCACAGGGCTGTTTCTGAGCATGGAGGCACGCCTACAAGCCAGCTGAGATGGGCTTTGCCTAAGAGTGAGGGAAGTGTCGAGTGGAACAAGGGATGTGCTGCACAGCTTCCCTCGCAGGCAGATTCCCTCCTGGGACGCTTAGTTCTCTTGCTTTAGTGCCCTGCTTTGTTTGGAGGCTGTTTGCGGACAGCAGCACACACAGCGGGAAGGTGCGCTCTGATCGGCTCCAAGTCTCGGCAGATAGAAGCGCAAGCGAGGCACCGGCTCGCAGTTTGTCCCGGGCATGGGAAGCAGCATGCTGCGTGCCCAGAACACATCCCCCTGTATCCTGCCTGCCACGGGACTGCTTCTGAGCACGGAGGCTCGCCTACAAGCCAGCTGAGATGGGCTTTGCCTAAGAGTCAGGGAAGTGTCGAGCGGAACAAGGGATGTGCTGCACAGCTTCCCTCGCAGGCAGATTCCCTCCTGGGACGCTTACTTCTCTTGCCTTAGCGCCCTGCTTTGTTTGGAGGCTGTTTGCGGACAGCAGCACACACAGCGGGAAGGTGCGCGCTGGCCAGCTCCAAGTCTCGGCAGATAGAAGCGCAAGCGAGGCACCGGCTCGCAGTTTGTCCCGGGCATGGGAAGCAGCATGCTGCATGCCCAGAAGACATCCCCCTGTATCCTGCCTGCCACGGGACTGCTTCTGAGCACGGAGACACGCCTACAAGCCAGCTGAGATGGGCTTTGCCTAAGAGTCAGGGAAGTGTCGAGTGGAACAAGGGATGTGCTGCACAGCTTCCCTCGCAGGCAGATTCCCTCCTGGGACGCTTACTTCTCATGCCTTAGTGCCCTGCTTTGTTTGGAGGCTGTTTGCGGACAGCAGCACACACAGCGGGAAGGTGCGCTCTGATCGGCTCCAAGTCTCGGCAGATAGAAGCGCAAGCGATGCACCGGCTCGCAGTTTGTCCCGGGCATGGGAAGCAGCATGCTGCGTGCCCAGAACACATCCCCCTGTATCCTGCCTGCCACGGGACTGCTTCTGAGCACGGAGGCTCGCCTACAAGCCAGCTGAGATAGGCTTTGCCTAAGAGTCAGGGAAGTGTCGAGCGGAACAAGGGATGTGCTGCACAGCTTCCCTCGCAGGCAGATTCCCTCCTGGGACGCTTACTTCTCTTGCCTTAGCGCCCTGCTTTGTTTGGAGGCTGTTTGCGGACAGCAGCACACACAGCGGGAAGGTGCGCGCTGGCCAGCTCCAAGTCTCGGCAGATAGAAGCGCAAGCGAGGCACCGGCTCGCAGTTTGTCCCGGGCATGGGAAGCAACATGCTGCGTGCCCAGAACACATCCCCCTGTATCCTGCCTGCCACGGGACTGCTTCTGAGCACGGAGGCACGCCTACAAGCCAGCTGAGATGGGCTTTGCCTAAGAGTCAGGGAAGTGTCGAGTGGAACAAGGGAACTGCTGCACAGCTTCCCTCGCAGGCAGATTCCCTCCTGGGACGCTTACTTCTCTTGTTTTAGTGCCCTGCTTTGTTTGGAGACTGTTTGCGGACAGCAGCACACACAGCGGGAAGGTGCGCTCTGATCGGCTCCAAGTCTCGGCAGATAGAAGCGCAAGCGAGGCACCGGCTCGCAGTTTGTCCCGGGCATGGGAAGCAGCATGCTGCTTGCCCAGAACACATCCCCCTGTATCCTGCCTGCCACGGGACTGCTTCTGAGCACGGAGGCACGCCTACAAGCCAGCTGAGATGGGCTTTGCCTAAGAGTCAGGGAAGTGGCGAGTGGAACAAGGGATGTGCTGCACAGCTTCCCTCGCAGGCAGATTCCCTCCTGGGACGCTTAGTTCTCTTGCCTTAGTGCCCTGCTTTGTTTGGAGGCTGTTTGCGGACAGCAGCACACACAGCGGGAAGGTGCGCTCTGATCGGCTCCAAGTCTCGGCAGATAGAAGCGCAAGCGAGGCACCGGCTCGCAGTTT